>NC_133123.1:155400488-156008126 GCF_033568475.1 Henckelia pumila | reverse complement strand
CTGTTTGTTCACACTTTGATGCTTTCAGCCAGTCTATACCTACATACTCTTTGTGCCACTATTCTAAGTGGAAAGATAGATTGCCACGTGAGTCGAAACAACTTCTTCAAGATCGGTGTTATTTCCCATATTGTTGTATCTTTCCTCGGACTAAACCTTTTAGCCTATTCAGTTTAAAAAAATAATGGGGACAAAACACAGCAAGGCGATCATTCTATCAACTACGTGGTTGTCATGTTCATAACAAATGTTGTTGGATTGTTGCAAAATGGACTCTGTGGAATTGGTTTTGGCTTTGGACTTTGGTACGTATCGTGCTCAAAACCATTCACTCCTTGACAGATAGACGTCTGTATTAACATCCTTTTATCCGTCTCTCCGTTCTGTTTATGAAATCAAATCTCTTCTTTCCAGGTTGTACAATATAATAGTAATCTGTCGCAATTCCCTCTATCTTCCTTTTCCTTTACGCCACTTTTCTTGCAGACTTCTTCCAGGTAACTTGTACTCTGTCTGATTCAATAGGGTAGCATGGTTCGTTATATGCAAAATTATATTAAAAACAAACTAACTTATTTCCAGGTGGAAGATTGGCTTTTGGATAGCGCATACTACTCGGAGAGGAAAGATGCGGGTTTTTTCGTTACCGATTGGGACTAGATCATTTGTTTATAGTATGCATATGCCGAGCATCTTTCGGATACCTTTGAATCATAAAAAAATTCCACGTGGATATTTGTGTGTCACTTCATTTTCGAGTCTTGTGTATATTTCATGATTCTAACAATGTTTTAAAGAACCCATGTGGTTAATTCTACAGTGTTTAGCAATTAGTGTAGTGTCACTCAACCAATGTATATATATCATTTGATGAGATTTTAAAAGAGTTTTTAGCTCATTTGTTTTGAATAAAATTAAGGATCTCCCTTAATGTTGCTATCTGTAAATTTCTATTAAAGGAAAGTGAACACGTAAGTTTTTATGTTCAAATATAATGTGAAAAAGTGGATTAAACATGAAGTGTGAAGAGAAAGGGTTTTTTTTTCGGGCAAAATGGGGAAAAATAAACCGTTCAACTTTAGGATGATAACATTTGTAGTGCGAAAAAGTACGACGACTCGGAAGTTTTTTGCCCTTGAAATTTTTAGGTTACTTTATTATTTATTTTCTAATTTAAGTCAATTGTTTTTTAGTTTTAAATATTAAATATTCGATAATATAATTTTTTAAACAAAAAAATCCTTGAAGACAAGGGTTTTTTTTTTTTTATTAATAGTTGCTCTCGAGTCACGATGATTAAAAAAATTATAAATTTCTTAATTTTATTTATTTTTTTGCTCATTTATAGGTTTAAAATTATAATAATTTTCTGTTATGTTTATTCTCGTACGAAACTCGAATTTATGGGACACTTTGATTATGGACGCTGTTCACACTTCGAGCATCATGTCAACATAGATATAGAAGAAAACAGATTCATGACAGTAAAACTAGTTTGTGCATAAACTGAAAAATCTCCATCAGTTTTTGTATTAGCTTCTTTTCATGTTATAATATCTTATGAATGAATGGAAAACTTATTCACGAGGAATTTTATGACGAAACTTGGAACAAATTACAAATAATAACAACAATGACAATAATAGTCTGTCTTTACCTCCTAATCAATTTGTGAACATATATATATATAAGGATCTTCAATGGATCGTACATATTTGTTTCGTCCACTATTCGACTTTTAACTTCAAACAAAAGATTAGATTTTATAAATATTAAATCATTATGTTATCTA
This sequence comes from Henckelia pumila, assembly GCF_033568475.1. Classification (NCBI taxonomy): domain Eukaryota; kingdom Viridiplantae; phylum Streptophyta; class Magnoliopsida; order Lamiales; family Gesneriaceae; genus Henckelia; species Henckelia pumila. The sequence goes on along the minus strand of NC_133123.1, from coordinate 156,006,334 downwards.
AATATATAGATTAATTTATCATCTTTATATCATAGTTGTTTCATCGTCTCGGTCCCATAATTCCAAGGTTAATTGACATATATTTTTCATTTCATGTTTCCAAAAAAGAAACAATACTTCAAAGAATCTGACAAAAAATTGTCTACCATCAAACATGGTTCATTAAACAACAACAAATTTTAATATATACAAAGCTGCTCATGCCTCTAAGGCCTATAGTTTAATCAGTAAAATAAATGATGTTTATCATTAGCACCTATAAAGAAACAAATCTACACTTCATACCTCTAGGACCAACTCAGCTGTTGGTAAATAAACTTTATTGCGCGACGTCTCGGACCACCTTGCCGTTTCTTCATATTTCCCCAACTCTGCAGAAATCCCACATTACTGCGAGTCGCCGGTTTCTTTCATAATGGAGGCCATGGTTTTCTTGGCATTTGAAGGACATGATCTGGAGTGGGTTTTGGATCTTTCTGTCGAGTTCTTTACTAAGTTTCTCGTCGATGAACTTGTTGCTCTGGAATTGTTTAACCGTGTTATGGTCTTTTTTTAGTTGCAGGCCCCCCCCCACCACTTCCCCCAAAACCCAGGGGGGTCTACATGACAAAGTAACTCTTTCTTTGCTTCATTAACATAGCGAGAAGAGATTTTGGACCTTCTTCTGAGATGGCCAAAGTGTAGTATCCTTAAACTCACCAATCCCATCCTGACAAATGCTTGAATCCATCCTTGTTGGTTGAGCCATTTTGCAGTTCCTAAAAAAAACCTTGTTTTCTTGTGTCCTCGGCATTAACAGTCGCAGTTGCTATTTCAGCAAGCCAATTCAGAGAGTTACTCAAGTTAAAGTCCTGCATCATAGCTGAGGATAGTAAGTGTAAAGTCTCTGCAGCAATCCCATCCGGGTTTGATTCTCCTCGTTCAGATAACACGACTAGGAGTACTGAGTGGCAGCTCCTTGGATTATCCTCTCGGCGGAAAATCCTCCTTGTTCTCTGGACTCAAAGGAGCCTCTCCAGTCTGCCTCTGCAGCAGATTTAGTCCCAATCATTGTTACCTGACAGAGTTGGAAATCGGTCTCATTGGAGATTACACAAACATTTAAGTCTATTTGAGTTTCAAAATTCCATTGGCTTTTTCACGATCCTTGTTTCAAGGTCGATTTTGTCGCGCTTTTGTTAACACAATTCATGATGATGAATTGAGCTACTAGTTAACTCAAAATTTACTTGCTTTGTCGACACTAGAAGGTTGTGAATGTTTTGCTTTTGAAAGAAGCAAGGAACCCCAATATTATAATCTGGTTTTTCTACGACAGGAAGGCAAATGTTCCTTTCGGATCTTCAATTTTGTATTCCTGATTCGAATTCCCAGGAAGAGTCTAACTTCAGTAATTACAGTCTCTGATGATCAACTGAGTGCATAGAGTTCAAATCGATACCGACAGATGTATTTCTATCAACAGAGTCCCTACCATAGCTATCATGTCCGCAGTGTTTAGGATCTACAACAGATCCTGTTTTCCTACCTCTCCAGAAGCACGAGGATCATGGTGTGAAAACTCGAAGTAGCACGGAAAAGGTTCCAAAGGGACCTGTGGAACTTGAAGCCACGGATTCAAGTTGTAATGGGTTCATTTAAGTCGATCAAAAAAATTGTATTCTGGCATCTTGTCATCAATAGAAGTAGAATTCTCCAGTCTTTAAAACGAGCAAATTCTGAATCCCTTTTAGGATCGTTAGAAGCATTTACCTCGTTCAAACCGACTCCCTCTCTTCTGGCATCATGGTACAACAGAATCAGGAAATCGAAGATTCAGAATTCTCATTTCATGTCCTTTACTTGTGAATGGAGGAGCTTGGACTCTATTATTACTGTTTTTCTTGTCAGCAGTAAAAACCAGGATGTGCAGTTGTTGGTTCTTGAAAATTTATCCGCAACAAAATCTGAAGGACCTCGAAGGTTTATCTGTGCTCAGTTCAGACAGCTTATTATCTAAGCGATCTCCAAGGATCCAGCTAGTTGTACGCGATGTTTGAGATAATAACCTCAGACCAGGGTTGAGGACAAACAGTTATTTGATTGTGATGTGGGGAATTGTATCTGTTGAGGAAAACATTTCTCTCAACTTGATTTAATCCATTAACTCCCTTTGTATCTGTACAATCTGTGCAGTTCCTGGAGCTGTAAGAACAAGAAAAAAGATAAACTAAAAAAAGCTTTTCTATAGTGATGACATTTCAGGCCATGTATCGAGCCTGTACAAAAAGATGCGTGGGAATGAAAAAAAGTCAAATAAAAATACAGGTTAAATGAACCAAAATGAAGGCCATTAATGATTTCAATAGATAGCACAGTCACCAGTTCAAAAAAGATGAGGATTTATCCTGACGGTATGCATACCTGATATCTAAAATTAGCTTCATGCTTCTGCATTATCTGGCTCAATAAAACCCTTTGTCATGACCCGAATGCTGATTAATATTAAAAACGGCAGCAAAGAAATGCTGTCCCCTTGTTCTTCTCCATTCTTACCATCAAAAGACGAATGGGTGCAACGAAAAACCACTTTCACACTTATTAAGATCCCTCGGTTGGTAACACGAAGGGACGTAGCTTGCACAATTTCATAGGTTCCTCCTGCTTGGCAAAAGAAAATGTTTAAGTCTTTACGTGCAACCAGGAACTCGGACTTTCATGTTAATTACTATCATATGACCTGGAACAAATTAAGAGGGCAATTCCTTGTAATTTTGGGGTGTAAGACAACATGTATGATACCGAAGAAGACAGGGATTTGAAATGGTGAACCGACGATTTGAGCAAAAAATGTGTCAACCTGTCGGAATTCGACGTCAATGAATACAACAAGATAACATCAGAAATCAAAAGCACCAATAGTTCAGAACAAAAGAAAAGGACATATAGATAAAAAGCAATCGATTAGGCAAATGCTTAGAGGCCGAAAAGTGCCATAAAGAATACATACTTTCCAATCAACCAACACTAAAGAAACATAATCTTTCAATTTGAAAAAACTTTATGGTAAACAGATCGGCATCCACAAATACTGGATCAGTATCTCGATTCCTGGTGTCTCTTGATGACCAAATCCGCATTTTCCAAGTACGACCAAGAAAGAAGTTTAAAGCAAGAAGCAACCAAGATTTATGAAAAGAAATGACTAAAAGAGAAGATAAACAACAGCAAAGTGAGAAAATTGGAATTATTACATGAAATGAGAAAATAATGAAATAATACATTAGCATAATTTTATTTCCATAATGGAGAAATTTATGTCACAATGGATGGATCCTATCAATACAAAACGACAAGCCGACCACCATCAAATTACAATGGAGAGGAAGAAAAGAATCAAAGTTCCCCACATACACTCTGTCTACAAATCATGAATATCAAAACCATCCAGGATGAGAAAAACAAAAACAGATCGGAAAACAGAGGACTTATCAACTCCATAAATGAAGTGACTTTATTGAATTTACCACAAAGTCCAAGCACAAAAATCCCACTTGAATCCACCACCAGCAGCAGAAACAAGAGCTTCCTTTTCACCGGGAACTCAACAGAAAACAAACCTCGAACATCAAAAGCATGAAAAACAAGAAATAAAGCAAAAAAGTGAGCTTTTTTTCAGAGGAAAACCAGAAATGTAGTGAAATGGTGAGGTGCCATTACAAAGTAAACCCGAGGAACTGAAGCTGTCTGAGAAATGATGGCATACAATGAGAGGAAAAAGAAAACCGGCTTTGGTTGGTGCAAGAAATAGGGGGAAGAAGGCCAAGAAAAGAAGGCTTGTATTGGTGAACACGCTAAAGGGGGACCAATGGATAAGGGATGCTCATGTGACTAAAAGAGAAAAAATTGGAGATTTTTGGATCTGATGGAGGTCAGAGCAACACAGTTTACTAAGAATGTGGGGGAGGAAGAGCATAAAATACTTGAATGAGATGAGACATGGGATTTGTCAATGTTGGGCCCCACAAGGGAGGGGGGTGTGGTGTTTGTTCTGGTGTGGTGTGTGGGATAACAGGGGAATATTGCTTGCACTTTAATGAGTGTTGTTTCTAGGATTGGTCTTTGGATTATCGTCTTTCTTGCAATATCTTAATTTTGTCAAGATATTGGATTTTATCATGGGATTTCATAAAAATAAATAAAAATATCTGTCGGAACACAGGTACACAAAAATTTCAGATGTAAAACGGGATCTTGAGCTCGAAAATTTAAATTAACTAAACAATTCTTTTTATCGGAGAGGACTAAAAAAATTCATAGTTTTAAAAAAATTGATCGAATGGGTAGTTTTCTTTCACCAAAGTTTGTCAAAAATTTTTTTTTAATGTTATATGATTCATTAAGAAATTATATTTTAAATACTAGAAAAGTCATGAAATTCTATGGAGGTTAATTTTCAAACAAATTCAATTATTGTTAAGATTTATCTTGTGTAAAGAATGAGTCGTTTCCTTTTGCAACGCTCATTGATTAATAGAGTTATTAGAGGCCTACGTGGTTGGATAGACAAAACCAATTAATTAATAGGGGTTGATATTTTAGAGAGGTTTTTGCTAATAAAATCAAAAATTATCATTATATTTTTTTTAATAAAAACTTGAAAAAAACTCTTGTTAAAAGTGCCATTTAAATTAGTAACGTAATTTACAGTTCAATGTGTACTTTTGTATATGTTTCTATTTTGATCAATGAGATTTAATGTATTTATTGATAAAGTAGGACATCATAGTTGAACGACATGATATGAAATATTTTTAATAAAAAATTAATATAGGTGAAATGGGTCTCTAATTTCATATTGTAAAAATTATGCAAACTTGAACTTTCAAGTTCACCATAAGTTCATTACAAATATTCCGTATAGAAGTTTGATTGTTTATAATTTAGTGGCTAGATAGCATTCTATTCTCGAAATACGATGCGATTTAATATTAAACAATTGACTAAAAAAGAAAGGAATTATTAGATATTATTTAAATTTCTGTATTTTTAGAATAATTTTGATCCTACACACGGGTTTGATGATACAAATCATACAATTAGGAATATTTTAGCAGTGTCTCCAGAGAGAATGTTCCCACAATCGAACTTTCCCCCATTCGGACGCAGCCTGTGGCACTGTCTAGATCCAGCTAGCCAGAGGAAACAAATGACTCCATCCTGCCACACAGGACCGTCAATAAGAACTTTGGCAACGACTGCCAACGAAAGAATGGTGGGGAGATTTGATCCATATATATAGGAAGTGTCATTGACTTGCATGTAAATATAAATGCTCGGTTAAAAGATGGACAGCGCTTAGTGTGGGATCAAGGATTGGATCTAACCAAATTCGGCTACCTCGGAGGAATCTTAAAATATCCCCCTAAATGTCGCCATGAAATTAATTTGACTTTATGAGATAAACTGAATTGTTTGATTTCAGTTGTAGGCTAATAGTTTAAACTTACATGGTGAGGAGTCACTAGTCAGTTAGTGTTGTGGATTGTGGGAGTATGGTTTCTTCTCAAGTAATGTGCTAGCAAAGTGAAGAATTCTTTTTGAGCTATTTGGGCATTCCGAGCCCGAAAAACTACAGCCCCCATCTTGCAATTTTAATCTTTATCCCACTCCACCAAACCAAGAAAAGTATATTAAAAAACATCTCATCAAAAGGGAGGAATTCATCGAACCTCGTGGTACACATGTGCTTCTAGGAGATGAATGCTGGAGATACCAGATTATATAGCTTATTATTCATTTCCTCCTGTCGCAGCCATTGGATATGCTCCTCTGAGTACTTCAAGCGAGTTTAAACCTAAAGGATTTAATAACCATGTCTGGCAAAAGACACTTGAAATTTATATTCTACTTCACAAAACATCACATGAAAATTTGACAATAGACCCAGAATTAGTTAGTTAGATGGCAGAATCTGTATTTATTCTTTTTAGTTTACAGATGATAAATGACAATTGACAAAGTAGCAAGTCACACCTTACATAAAACAAGGCTGCACAGTCGAGTTGATTCGGAATGAGCACTTAATGAAACTTACCACTTGAGGATTAAAAAGTGGGCGAGATCAATCAATAAAATCACCCAATAAACTGCCAATTTTGTCAGAAGTTGAAACCACTCCAACGCATATTAGTGGATTTGAAAGCTGAAAAGAAAGAAAACAAAAGCAAAAGCTCACTTCCCAGTTGATATGTTGACAATCTGAACCGATCCATCGTTGGAACCAGTGATGCACAAGACTAGTGTCAGAGTTGATCGTTCTAAGCATGTGAGTCCTTCAGCATGATAAGGATGACCTTTAGAATGAAGATGTACAATTATCAATAGTGCCAGCAAATCCTGAGGCTTAGAAAACTGTCGGTAATGATAGAGGAGCATGCCCTTTTGACTTTTTTTTATAGCACAGATGTTGTTAGCAGGAATTTCCAGTGCTAATCATCATTGTTGGTGCAAAAGTTAGCTGCGGTGAGTGAGAGGGAAATAGAGCGACAGCAAGCTAGAAATATAAACGTAGGCGTGGGATCACCATTTTCTTGTCACATGACTCTTTCCAAGCTGTTCATCAAGAGTTAGCAAATTTCCACAAAGAACTTCACACTTAGTTAAGCAAAAGTTACACAATCTCTTGTACTAGCTTATTTTCTCAAGTTTATTTTGTCTCTTACCAATTATCTGCTTATCGTAAACCTTCATTAGACTTCAAAACTTTGAAAACCTAGGATTTTTCTAACGATATACTTCAAATTCTTGAAATTCACAAGTCATTTGTTAGATTGCTGACACCATACACATATTTGGAATTATCCCAAGAAATGTTCAAGAACACTTTCATTTTTTTTGGTTTCAGAAATTCTTCAATTGATGTCAGATTCCATACCTGCTGATGCAAAAGTGCAATTTACTTTGATCTTCCATAAAAATCCTTTATCAGCGCCACCAACCAGTAGAAACCAATGTACGGATTCCGTTGGACTGCATGCAGCAGTGTATAGTTCACCTAGAAGCAAAGGTACACTTCATCTAAAGTTTTGTTAGAAGAATTAATTCAAAGTAACAGGACACCTTATACTGGCTTCATCAAAACGAAATGGCATTCAAAACCAGAAAACATAGGGCAAACTGCATGTACAAGTAAATATGTGGAATTCATAATATAGCAATATGATTACACTAATGGTCAACAGAAAAAGATATGGTGCACCTGTGACCAGTAAATATGTTGTATTGAAGCATACGGACCAACATCTTGTAACCATAATTTCACTACCGGGTAAGATAAAAGTCAAACGTACAAGAAAAATAATTGGGATATAAAAACTCATTCACAAAAAAAAAAAAAACTCTATAAGTTTATAACTGTATCACGAAGACTGGTCTCATGCCTCACATTATTTATCAGCAACTCCATTAAGTTGAGTCATTTACCAAATGAATTGATACTCCACTAGGATTTTTACGATTCTATTTTCCTACTCTGAGTGCTTGAAACGAAATCATTGAATTGACCATGTAGGTAGGAAAGACACAGTCCGTCCGTATGTACCTAGTGTTCTCTTTCATCCACTTTCAATAAATCATGAAAACAAGTGCACATCAAACATATTACAGATATCTTGTGGGTATATTGCGGGATAAATCATAATAAGTATTTGTAATATTATGGATTATCAAATACACACCGGAAACTTCTTCTCCATAAGAGCCTCCTTCATCTCTACACATCTGGGAAGTTCTGAAAATCACAAACAATTCAATTACCATATAAAAATAAAGTAGAAAGTAGGAAAACAAACACAAAAATGGCGTGATGAAAACATGGAGTGCTGTTAAAAAAGAAACACAACTTCAAAGATAAAGGCAAAATACGACACTCTTTCCGGTAAAAGAACAAAAAAAAATCTGTTCATTCTAACATATACCCTTTGTATATGAAAATCATTCGCCAACTTATAAAATAAACCTTTTTTCCACTAAAACTAATCCACATAAGAGGGCCACCAATCACTGCAACTAAACAATTTTAAAACCAAAGGATTTCTCCCATTCCTTTTAAAAATTTCACTCTGGATACATGAAACTCTAGAACCATCATGATAAAACATCCGACAGCCTCCATTATTTTGTGAATAGGCCTACGGAAGCATGTTACAATATACCTTCTTCATCTACATCATACTCGTTAATGATTTCGCGTTCATCCGGAAAAACCTCTTCTCATGAACCTTCACCGTGGACTGGAGAAGGTGCATTCATTTCTGAAACATACAGAAAATGAAAACTTCAGTCCAAGCGTTAATCAGGATTTGATAATATTACCAATGAATTTTTTGGGGGGCACCACATATATCAATAGAAAACTAGCAATAACTTCGACAAAAACAATATCTTTTTCGGCCGAAAATTTCGTTTAATCTAAACGTGATCCAAACAGATTGTATGGATTTGATGGATGAAAGGAAGAAATAAAGTACTGTAAGCATTATTTTCCCAGCGCGTTTACACTCAACTGAGCAGACATCGCCAAAGTGAAAAGTCGAAACTTTTATGCTCAAGAAGTCGAACTTGACATCATAATTCGACTTTTCAAATGAGCCTAACCAGCTCCAAAATCATATATAAAAGATGAAAAATCGAATCGAGCCCATGAACGGGAAAAATCCAATTTTTTTACAAAAAATTATAACAACACTAAACAATATGTATTGATCTTATATTATAACACAAACTAGAATTCTACATAAAAATATGAGCTTTGATGTACCCAAAAATAGATGAAAATACTAAACGGCGGATTATCCGGGGGGAGGGGGTGGACGGCCGGTGGTGTGATCGGTTGTTAAGGGTTTTTGCCGCCGGATGGGTTTAAGGAATTGTTGATTTTGGGAATTAATTTATAATAATTTTGTTGAAAAAAAAATTGTTCTTTTTAATTAATGTTTGTATTTTCACATTAAGATACATTAAAATTTGATTATTAGATTTGTGTAAAATAATTTTGTCTGTACCATATCACTATTTTCGAATAATAGTGATTAATTCTTTTTTTTTTTCTATTCTTAATATCTTAAATTAAATATAAGCATGCTAGTTCAAAGTTTGAGCAATGTTATACATTATTTAATTGTTTTTTTGAATATTTAAGTTATAATTTTATTTATTTGGCAAACCATCGACATATTATATATAATTTTTTTATATATAGTACAATTTGTTATTCATGTCCATTCACCGTGCCCACATAATGTGACCTACCATGAGGTGACACTCAACTATTGGATGTGATGAATTCATGCGTCCAATAGTTGAGTGTCACCTCATGGTAGGCACATTAGGTGGGCACGGTGAATGGACATGATAACAAATTGTATATATATATATATTTATATATAATATGTCGATGGTTTGCCAAATACATAAAATATAACTTAAATATTCAAATAAACAATTAAATATGTATAACATTGCTCAAACTTTGAACTAGCATGCTTATATTTAATTTAAGATATTAAGAATAGAAAAAAAAAAAAAGAATTAATCACTATTATTAGAAATTAGTGATATGTACAGACAAAATTATTTTAAACAAATCTAATAATCAAATTTATGTATCTTAATGTGAAAATACATACATTAATTAAAAGAACAATTTTTTTTTCAACAAAATTATTATTATTAATTCCCAAAATCAACTATTCCTTAAACCCATCCGGCGGCAAAAACCCTTAACCACCGCTCACTCCACCGGCCGTCCACCCCCTCCCCCGGATAATCCGCCGTTTAGTATTTCATCTATTTTTGGGTACATCAAAGCTCATATTTTTATGTAGAATTCTAGTTTGTGTTATAATATAAGATCAATTTCATATTGTTTAGTTGTTATAATTTTTTTAAAAAAATTGATTTTTCCCTTCATGGGCTCGATTCGATTTTTCATCTTTTATATATGATTTTGGAGCTGGTTAGGCTCATTTTGAAAAAGTCGAATTTGATTCAAGTTCGACTTCTTGAGCATAAAAGTTTCGCCTTTTCACTTTGCTGATGTTTGCTCAGTTGAGTGTAAACGAGCTGGGAAAATAATGCTAACAGTACTTTATTTTTCTTTCATCCATCAAATCCATACAATCTGTTGGGATCACGTTTAGTTAAACGAAATTCGGCCGAAAAAGATATTGTTTTTGTCGAAGTTATTGCTAGTTCTTTGATATATGGTGGCATTCATTGGTAATATTATCAAATCCTGATTAACGCTTGGACTGAAGTTTCATTTTCTGTATGTTTCAGAAATGAATGCACCTTCTCCAGTCCACGGTGAAGGTTAAGGAGAAGAGGTTTTTCCGGATGAAAGCGATATCATTAACGAGTATGATGTTGATGAAGAAGGTATATTGTAACTGCTTCCGTTGGCTTTTCACAAAATAATGGGGCTGTCGGATGTTTTTTTCATGATGGTTCTAGAGTTTCATGTTCTGATGAAATTTTTTAGGAATGGGAGAAATCCTTTGGTTTTAAAATTGTTTAGTTGCAGTGATTGGTGGCCATCTTATGTGGAGTAGTTTTGTGGAAAAAAGGTTTATTTTTTAAGTTGGCGAATGATTTTCATATTACAAAGGGTATATGTTGAATGAACAGATTTTTTTTTGTTCTTTTACCGGAAAGAGTGTCGTATTTTGCCTTTATCTTTGAAGTTGGTTTCTTTTTTAACAGCACTACATGTTCATCACGCCATTTTGTGTTTGTTCCTAAATTTCTACTTTATTTTATATGTAATTGAATTGTTTGTGATTTCAGAACTTCCAGATGTGTGTGATGAAGGAGGCTCTGATGGAGAAGAAGGTTCCGGTGTGTATTTGATAATAAATAATATTACTAATACTTATTTTGATTTATCCGCAATATACATACAAGATATCTGTAATATGTTTGATGTGCACTTGTTTCTTGATTTATTGAGTGGATGAAAGAGAACACTAGGTACATACGGACGGACTGTGTCTTTCCTACCTACAATGTCAATTCAATGATTCTGTTTCAAGCACTCAGAGTAGGAAAATATAATCGTAAAAATTCTAGTGGAGTATCAATTCATTTGGTAAATGACTCAACTTAATGGATTGCTGATAAATAATGTGAGGCATGAGACCATTCTTCGTGATACAGTTATAAACTTATAGAGTTTTTTTTTTTTTTGTGAATGAGTTTATATCCCAATTATTTTTCTTGTACGTTTGTCTTTTATCTTACCCTGTTGTGAAATTATGGTTACAGATGTTGTCGATGATTCAATACACATATTTACTGGTCACAGGTGCACCATTTCTTTTTCTGTTGACCATTAGTGTATCATATTGCTTTTATGAATTCCACATATTTACTTGTCATGCAGTTGCCCTATGTTTTCTGGTTTTGAATGCCATTTCGGTTGATGAAGCCAGTATAAGGTGTCTGTTTCTTTGTATTAATTCTTCTAACAAATCTTTAGATGATTGTTCCTTTGCTTCTAGGTGAACTATACACTGCTGCATGCAGTCCAACGGATCCTACATTGGTTGCTACTGGTGGTGGCGATGATAAAGGATTTTTATGGAAGATCAAAGTAGATTGCACTTTTGCATCAGAAGGTATGGAATTTGACTCAATTGAGAATTTCTGAAACCAAAAAAAATGAAAGTGTTCTTGAACATTTCTTGGGATATTTCCAAATATGTGTATGGTGTCAGCAATCTAACAAATGACTTGTGAATTTCAAGAATTTGAAGTATATCGTTAGAAAAATCCTTGGTTTTCAAATTTGAAGTCTAATGAAGGTTTACGATAAGCAGATAATTGGTAAGAGACAAAATAAACTTGAGAAAATAAGCTAGTACAAGAGATTGTGTAACTTTGCTTCACTAAGTGTGAAGTTCTTTGTGGAAAATTGCTAACTCTTGATGAACAGCTTGGAAAGAGCATGTGACAAGAAATGGTGATCCCACGCCTACGTTTATATTTCTAGCTTGCTGTCGCTCTATTTCCTTCTCACTCTCCGCAGCTAAACTTTGCACCAACAATGATGATTAGCACTGGAAATTACTGCTAACAACATCTGTGCTATAAAAAAGTCAAAAGGGCATGCTCCTCTATCATTACCACAGTTTTCTAGCCTCAGGATTTGCTGGCACTATTGATAATTGTACATCTTAATGTAAAGGTCATCCTTATCATGCTGAAGGACTCACATGCTTGACGATCAACTCTGACTCTAGTCTTGTGCTCACTGGTTCAAACGATGGTTCGGTTCATATTGTCAACATATCAACTGGGAAGGTGCTTTTGCTTTGTTTTCTTTCTTTTCAGCTTTCTATGCCACTAATATGCGTTGGAGTGGTTTCACTTCTGACAAAATTGGCAGTTTTTTGGGTGATTTTATTGATTGATCTCGCCACTTTTAATCCTCAAGTGGTAAGTTCTTTAAGTGCTCATTCCGAATCACTCGACTGTGCAGCTTTTTATGTAAGGTGTGACTTGCTACTTTGTCAATTGTCATTTTCATCTGTAAAATAAAAAGAATAAATACAGATACTGCCATCTAACTAACTTATTCTGGGTCTTTTGTCAAATTTTCATGTGATGTTTTGTGAAGTAGAATATATATTTCAAGTGTCTTTTGCCAGACATGATTATTAAATCCTTTTTGGTTTAAACTCGCTTGAAGTACTCAGAGGAGGCTATCCAATGGCTGCGACAGGAGGAATGGATAATAAGCTTATAATCTGGGATCTACAGCATTCATCTCCTAGATGCACATGTGACCACGAGGTTCGATGAATTCCTTTCTTTTGATGAGATGTTTTTTAATATTCTTTTCTTGGTTTGTGGAGTGGGATAAAGATTAAATTGCAAGATGGGGGCTGTAGTTTTCGGGCTCGGAATCCAAATAGCTCAAAAAGAAGTCTTCACTTTGCTAGCACATTACTTGAGAAGAAACATACTCCACAATCCACAACACTACTGACTAGTGACTCCTCACCATGTAAGTTTAAACTATTAGCCTACTACTGAAATCAAACAATTCATTTACTCATAAAGTCAAATTAATTTCATGGAGTCATTTAGGGGGATATTTTGAGATTCCTCCGAGGTAGCGAAATTTGGTTAGATCCAATCTTGATCCCACACTAAGCGCGTCCATCTTTTAACGAGCATTTATATTTACTTGCAAGTCAATGTCACTTCCTATATATTTGGATCAAATCTCCCCACCATTCTTTCGTTGGTAGTCGTTGCAAGTTCTTATTGTCGTCCTGTTTGGCAGGATGGAGTCATTTGTTTCCTCTGGCTAGCTGGTTCTAGACAGTGCCACAGGCTGCGTCGATGGGGAAAGTTCGAATGTGGGACATTCTCTCTGGAGACTATGCAAAATATTCTTTTGTAGGATTTGTATCATCAAACAGTGTGTATGGTCATGATTATTCTAAAAATACTGAAATTTAAATAATATCTAATAATTCTTTTCTTTTTTAGGCATTGTTTAATATAATTCGCATCGTGTTTCGAGAAGAGAATGCTATCTAGCCTCTAAATTTAAACAATCAAACTTCTATACGAATATTTGTAATGAACTTTTGGTGAACTTGAAAGTTCAAGTTTGCATATTTTGTTCAATATGAAATTAGAGACATTTCACCTATATTAATTTTTTTTAAAAATATTTCATATCATGTCGTTCAACTATGATGTCCTTCTTTATCAATAAATATAAATCTCATTGATCAAAATAGAAACATATACAAAATACACATTGAACTTAAAATTACGTTACTAATTTAAATGCACTTTTAAAAGAGTTTTTTTTTAAGTTTTTTTTAAAAAAAATATAATGATAATTTTTGATTTTATAGCAAAAACTCTCTAAAATATCAACCCCTATTAATTAATTGGTTTTGTCTATCAAACCACGTAGGCTCTAATAAATATATTAATCAATGAGCGTTGCAAAGGACGTCTCTTTCTTTAAACAAGATAAATCTTTACAATAATTGAATTTGTTTGAAAATTAACTCCATAGAATTCATGACTTTTCTAGTATTTAAAAATATATTTTCTTAATGAATCTTATAACATTATAAAAAAATTTTTGACAAACTTTGGTGAAAGTAAACTACCCATTCGATCAAATTTTTAAAAACTATGATTTTTTTTATTCCTCTCAGATAATAAGATGTTGTTAGTTTAATTAAATTTCGAGCTCAAGATCCCGTTTTACATCTGGAATTTTTGTGTACCTGTGTTCCGACAGATATTTTTATTTATTTTTATGAAATCCCTTGATAAAATCCAATTTCTTGACAAATTAAGATATTGCAAGAAGAAAGATAATCCAAAGACCAATCCTAGAAACAACACTCATTAAAGTGCAAGCAAGATTCCCCTGTTATCCCCACACACCACACCACAAACACCACACCCCCCTCCCTTGTGGGGCCCAACATTGACAAATCCCATGTCTCTTCTCATTCAAGTTTTATGCTCTTCCTCCCCCACTTTCTTAGTAAACTGTGTTGCTCTGACCCCATCAGATCCAAAAATCTCCAATTTTTTCTCTTTTATCACAGAGCTTCCCTTTTCCATTGGCCTTTGCGTGTTCACCAATTCAAGCCTTCTTTTCTTGGCCTTCTTCCCCTTTTCTTGCACCAACCAAAGCCCGGTTTCTTTTTCTCTCATTGTATGCCAGCTTTCTCAAAGCTTCAGTTCCTCGGGTTTTCTTTGTAATGGGCTCTCACCATTTCACTTCATTTCTGGTTTTCCTCTGAAAAAAAGCCACCTTTTTTGTCTTTTCTTGTTTTTCATGCTTTTGATGTTCGAGGTTTGTTTTCTGTTGAGTTCCCGGTGAAAAGAAGCTCTTGTTTCTGCTGCTGGTGGTGGATTCAAGTGGGATTTTTGTGCTTGGACTTTGTGGTAATTCAAGAAAGTCTCTTCATTTATGGAGTTGATAAGTCCTGTGTTTCGATCTGTTTTGTTTGTTCTCATCCGGGATGGTTTTGATTTCATGATTTGTAGACAGAGTGTTTGTGGGGAACTTTGATTCTTTTCTTCCTCTCCATTGTAATTTGATGGTGGTCGGCTGTCGTTTTGATGATAGGATCCATCCATTGTGACATAATTTCTCCATGATGGAAATAAAATTATGCTAATGTATTATTTCATTTTTTTCTCATTTCATGTAATAATTCCAATTTTCTCAGCTTGCTGTTGTTTATCTTCTCTTTTAGTCTTTTCTTTTCTAAATATTGGTTGCTTCTTGCTTTAAACTTCTTTCTTGGTCGTAGCTGGAAAATGCGGATTTGGTCATCAAGAGACACCAGGAATCGAGATACTGATCCTGTATTTGTGGATGCCGATCTGTTTTTCCAGATGTGTTGTTTAAATTTGAAAGATTATGTTTCTTTAGTGTTGGTTGATTGGAAAGTTGTATTCTTTATGGCCTTTTCGGCCTCTATGCATTTGCCTAATCGATTGCTTTTTATCTATATGTCCTTTTCTTTTGTTCTGAACTTTTGGTGCTTTTGATTTCTGATGTTATCTTGTTGTATTCATTGACGTCGAATTCCACTGGCTGACTCATTTTTGCTCAAATAGTCGGTTCACCATTTCAAATCCCTGTCTTCTTCGGTATCATACATGTTGTCTTACACCCCAAAATTACAAGGAATGCCCACTTATTTGTTCATGGTTATATGATAGTAAGTAAAATGAAAGTCGAGTTCCTGGTTGCACGTAAAGACTTAAACTTTTCTTTTGGCAAGCAGGAGGAACTATGAATTGTGCAAGCTACGTCCCTTCGTGTTACCAACCGAGGGATCTTAATAAGTGTGAAAGTGGTTTTTCGTTGCACCCATTCGTCTTTGATGGTAAGAATGGAGAAGAACAAGGGGACAGCATTTCTTTGCTGCCGTTTAATATGAATCAGCATTCGGGTCATGACAAGGTTTTATTGAGCCAGATAATGCAGAAGCATGAAGCTACATTTAGATATCAGGTATGCATACCGTCAGGATTTAATCCTCATCTTTTTTGAACTGGTGACTGTGCTATCTATTGAAATCATTAATGGCCTTCATTTTGTTCATTTAACCTGTATTTTTATTTGACTTTTTTTCATTCCACGCATCTTTTTGACAGGCTCGATACATGGCCTGAATGTCATCTCTATAGAATAGCTTTTTTTAGTTTATCTTTTTTCTTGTTCTTACAGCTCCAGGAACTGCACAGATTGTACAGAAGACAAAGGGAGTTAATGGATGAAATCAAGTTGAGAGAAATGTTTTCTCAACATATACAATTCCCCACATCACAATCAAATAACTGTTTGTCTCAAACCCGGTCTGAGGTTTCTCAAACATCGCGTACAACTAGCTGGATCCTTGGAGATCGATTAGATAATAAGCTGTCTGTACTGAGCACAGATAATCTTCGAGGTCCTTCAGATTTTGTTGCGGAGAATTTTCAAGAACCAACAACTGCACATCCTGGTTTACTGCTGACAAGAAACTGTTATAATAGAGTCCAAGCTCCTCCATTCACAAGTAAAGGACATGAAATGAGAATTCTGAATCTTCGATTTCCAGATTCTGTGTACCATGATGCAGAAGAGAGGGAGCGGTTTGACGAGGTAAATGCTTCTAAAGATCCTAAAAGGGATTCAGAATTTGCTCGTTTTAAGACTGGAGATTCTACTTCTTTTGATGCAAGATGCCAGAATAAAATTTTTTTGATCGACTTAAATGAACCCATACAACTTGAATCCGTGGCTTCAAGTTCCACAAGTCCTTTGGAACCTTTTCCGTGCTACTTCGAGTTTTCACACCATGATCCTCGTGCTTCTGGAGAGGTAGAAACAGGATCTGTTGTTCCTAAACACTGCGGACATGATAGCTATGGTAGGGACTCTGTTGATAGAAATACATCTGTCGGTATCGATTTGAACTCTATGCCACTCAGTTGTTCATCAGAGACTGTAATTACTCAAGTAGACCTTCTGAATTCGAATCAGGAATACAAAATTGAAGATCCGAAAGAACATTTGCTTTCCTTCGTAGAAAAACCAGATTATAATAGTGGGGTTCCTTGCTCTTTCAAAAGCAAAACATCACAAGCTTCTAGTGTCGACAAAGCAGTAATTTTGAGTACTAGTAGCTCTATTCATCATCATGAAGTGTGTGAACAAAAGCGTGTCAAAATCGACCTTGAAACAAGGATCGGTGAAAAGCCAATGGAATTTGAAACTCATATAGACTTAAATGTTTGTGTAATCTCCAATGAGACATTTCCATCTCTGTCAAGTAACAATGTTGGGACTAAATCTGCTGCAGAGGCAGACTTGGAGGCTCCTGTGAGTCCAGAGAACAAGGAGGGTTTTCCGCCGAGAGGAAAATCCAAGGATATGCCACTCAGTACTCCTAGTCGTTTATCTGAACGAGGAGAATCAGACCCTGATGGGATTGCTGCAGAGACTTTACTCTTACTATCCTCAGCTATGATGCAGGACTTTAACTTGAGTAACTCTCTGTATTGGCTTGCTGAAATAGCTACTGCGACTGGTAATGCCGAGGACCAAGAAAACAAGGTTATGGAACTGCAAAATGGCTCAACCAACAAGGATGGATTCAAGCATTTGTCAGATGGGATTGGTGAGTTTAAGGATACTACACTTTGGCCATCTCAGAAGAAGGTCCAAAATCTCTCTCGCGATGTTAATGAAGAGAAAGAAAGAGTTACTTTGTCATGTAGACCTGTGAGGGGCCGTGCAACTAAAGACCATAACACGGTTAAACCATTCCAGAGAACATGTTCATCGACGAGAAACTTAGTAAAGAACTCGAGCGAAAGATCCAAAACCCACTCCAGATCATGTCCTTCAAATGCCAAGAAACCAATGGCCTCCATTATGAAAGAACCGGCGACTCGCAGTAAAGTGGGATTTCTGCAGAGTTGGGGAAAGATGAAGAAACGGCAAGGTGGTCCTAGACGTCGCGCTAGTAAGTTTATTACCATCAGCTGAGTTGGTCCTAGAGGTATGAAGTGTAGTTTTGTTTCTTTATAGGTGATATGATAAACATCATTTATGTTACTGATTAAACTATTGGCCTTAGAGGCATGAGCAGCTTTGTATATATGAAATTTGTTGTTGTTTAATGAACCATGTTTGATGGTAGACAATTTTTGTCAGATTCTTTGAAGTTTGTTTCTTTTTGGAAACATGAAATGAAAATATTTGTCAATTAACCTTGGAATTATGGGACGAGACGATGAAACATCTATGATATAAAGATGATAAATTAATCTATATATTTAGATAACATAATGATTTAATATTTATAAATCTAATCTTTTGTTGAAGTTAAAGTCGAATAGTGGACGAAACAAATATGTACGATCCATTGAAGTCTTATATATATATAGTTCACAAATGATTAGGAGGTTAAGACAGACTATTATTGTCATTGTTGTTATTATTTGTATTTGTTCCAAGTTTCGTCATAAAATTCCTCGTGATTTAGTTTTCCATTCATTCTTAAGATATTATAACATGAAAAGATGCTAATACAAAAACTGATGGAGATTTTTCAGTTTATGCACAAACTAGTTACTGTCATGAATCTGGTTGCTTCTATATCTATGTTGTAAGATGCTCGAAGTGTGACAGCGTCATAATCAAAGTGTCCATAAATGCGAGTTTAGTACGAGATTAAACATAAAAAATTATTATAATTTTAATCCTATAAATGAGCAAAAAAAATAAATAAATGTATAAATTTATAATTTTTTTAATCATCGTGACTCGAGAGCAACTATTATTAAAAAAAAAAATCCCCTTGTCTTCAAGGTTTTTTTGTTTAAAAAATTATATTATCGAATATTTAATATTTAAAACTAAAAAACAATTGACTTAAAATTGAAAATAAATAATAAAGTAACCTTAAAATTTCAAGCAAAAAACTTCCGAGTCGTCGTACTTTTTCGCACTACAAATGTTATCATCCTAAAGTTGACGGTTTATTTTTCCCATTTTGCCCGAAAAAAAACCTTTTCTTCACACTTCATGTTTAATCCACTTTTTCACATTTTTTTGAACATAAACTTCGTGTTCAATTTCCTTTAATAGAAATTTACAGATACAACATTAGGGAGATCCTTAATTTTATTCAAATAAAATGAGCTAAAACTCTTTTAAAATCTCATCAAATGATATATATACATTGGTTGAGTGACACTACACTAATTGCTATACACTGTTGAATTAACCACATGGGTTCTTAAAACATTGTTAGAATCATGAAATATACACAAGACTCGAATGAAGTTACACAAAATATCCACGTGATTTTTATGATTCAAAGGTATCCGAAAGATGCTCGGCATAGCATACTATAAACACATGATCTAGTCCCAATCGGTATCGAAAAAACCCGCATCTTTCATCTCCGAGTAGTATGCGCTATCCAAAAGCCAATCTTCCTCCTGGAAATAAGTTAGTTTGTTTTTAATATAATTTGCATATATCGAACCATGCTACCCTATTGATCAGACAGAGTACAAGTTACCTGGAAGAAGTCTGCAAGAAAAGTGGCGTAAAGAAAAGGAAGATAGAGGGAATGGCGACAGATTACTATTATATTGTACAACCTGAAAGAAGAGATGTGATTTCATAAACAGAACGGAGAGACGGATAAAAGGATGTGAAGACAGACGTCTATCTGTCAAGGAGTAATGGTTTTGAGCACGATACGTACCAAAGTCCAAAGCCAAAACCAATTCCACTGAGTCCATTTGCAAACAATCCTACAACATTTGTTATGAACATGACAACCACGTAGTTGTAGAATGATGGCCTTGCTGTGTTTTGTCCCCATTATTTTTTAAACGGAATAGGCTAAAAGGTTAGTCCGAGGAAAGATACAAAATTATGGGAAATAACTCGATCTTGAAGAAGTTGTTTCGACTCACGTGGCAATCTATCTTTCCACTTGGAATAGTGCACAAAGAGTATGTAGGTATATACTGCTGTAAGCATCAAAGTGTGAACAAACAGAACACTCCATTTCCCCCAATGTGAAGCATCAGCACTAATGAAAAGTGGAACCTCAAATCCAAAGACAACTATTGCCTGCCCATTGACAAATGATCACAAATCGTTGGGGAAGTAATGAGCAGAAAGCAATTCAAAATAAATATTTCAAGTTCACAACATAACAAGATAAAATGTGGAATGATTTTTTGCTGAAGCAGACTCAATAATCTATCAGGAAAATGTTATTTCCATATTTCTGCTCAACGCCAGTTCAAGTTTTCCAAACATTCTGCATTCTTTTCATATTTTCTCCTCAGGATAAAAATGAAACCTGCAAACTTTAGGTTCAGGTGAAAGCTTAAGACATCAAAGAGCAGAGAAAACCGATATCTGATGTCTCCAACATGATAGACATGTGGATGTTTGATGTTTCTGGCATTTCATTTCACAAATGGATAGATATAACTTTCCTAGGCATGAATCTGACGACATTTTCAGTGCTATTCAGTATATTGCCTACAAGATGTCAACATCAGGAATTTGTTGAATTTCCTTTGATGAGGAATTTTATGTGATCATTTTTAAGGTATGTTATCAGATGTGTTGATTTTTCAAGGGAAATTCGTATTGCAAAATTTTTGCAAGTATTCTAATAGTTCCACGGATTTCTTGTCACCACACATATGATCCCTTCTGAATGGGTTTCAATTAGAGGCAACTAGAAGCCAAACATTAGCTCGATAATTCATTGGTAAGGAAAAAAAGGAGATATTATTCAAAATTAAAAGGTTGATCCGCTAGTTGCAGGAGTTGCTTCAGTTTCATGAAAGCAATAAATTCCAATATATTTGGAAATTCGTCACATGTCATATACTGTAGGGTTATTTATAACCAAAATCTAAATAATTATAGTTGTAAATTTAACGAGTCTGGTGTCTAAAAAAAAAAAGAAAAAAGAAATGCAAAAGAAGAGTAGATGGTGCATATGCAAATGTGACAACAATGATCCAGAATAGAATGGTTCTGACAGATTAATAACGTTGACAAAATTAACATTCTGGGAAAAATTAATGAGCTGAGATGGAAGGTGGCAATGAAATGAGATTTGAACTTTAAGCTTTTAACTTCCAGGAAGAACGCTCACAGCCAAAGTAAAACTAGAGGATCCTTTGATAAACTTGGAATATGATTTTGTTAGGATGGGTTTCAAATCTTAATCATGGGTCCAACGCTAGCAATAATATAGTGGAATGTGAAAGGTCATTACACACGAGCTCAAAAACAGGAATTTTAGTTTCAATATTGCTCCTCCATTAGAAAAATAATACAATTTTCAGAACCTAACTGGCAGAAGTAAAAAATACAATTTCCACAGGGTTTTATGGTGTAATAAAGAATTTTTTCTTCTACTCTCACTTTATCTATATACGTATATGTACAAAAAATGGAATTTCTAACAAGAGAACTATATTAAGCGCCTTAATGCAATCAAATCCATAAGAAATCATGGTCACTACCAGAAGGTCGTTTTGGCTAGAAGTATTTTGTGGCAATAAATCCTTTAAAATTGTCTGAGTCATGTACCAATCAATAGATTTCCTTAACTTCTAGATCAAGCTTTTTTCAATCAAAACAATGAATTTGGTTATTGGAGACACATGAAAACTGAAATCCATGATTCTAAATTTATCACTCAAAAATGCCTCAATCCAAAAGACATCTAACAGAATTTTCAAAATTTTGAATTACAATATAAAAAGGAACAAAAATAAATTGAGCCAAGACAGGTAAGCTAGTATAAATACATTGCAGAAATGTGCATGAATTGAACTCATTCCAAAAGCTTGAATCAAGGATAATAAGGGAAAAAACTATGTTAACAAGCAGTGAGCTAGGAAACTGGAGAACGTATATATCTATTTAACAAGTTAGTTGGCATATCAATAAGACAGATGTTACCTGAATAAGTATATCAACTGCAACAATTGAACCTGAAACCATGAAAGTGTGTGCTAGTGCCTCCAATCCACTAGAATAATTTTCCTGTAGAAGAAAAGGGAGTAGGCTAATTTCTAAAGATAGCATTCCACATTCTGTGAACAAGGATAACAGGTTCCAAGCAACTGTCTTCCCAGGGGCACACTGCCATGCCTGTTTCATCACATAAGTCAATACCATAAAAACTAGAGAGTTGGAGTCTATAATCCATCAAAAACTTCATTTAGCAGTTGTACAAACAATCTTTCCTTGGGAATAAGTATAATTTCATCAAAGGCAAGTTTTGTTTTATATATATATAGGAATGAAGTTATTTTCTATCAAAAAACTGAAACTTGGCCAGGAACGTAACTTCAAAAGTAAAGCTTTGTGCAGTAATTAATGGCTTAAACTAAATCCACCGAAATACAGAACTAAGTGCCCGAGCCAAGCATAAAGCAGCTAAAGCATGAGAGTGCCCTAGAGCCTGAGCGCTTTATCAGCGTAAAGACAAATATTATTAATATCTAATGCTATTAAAATCACATAAAAATGGCACCACCTTTTGGTACATATTTCACAAGAGTGTTGTCCCACACGCCAAAGCTATTTCGTCCGCCATGCCAAATTGCCAAGCACAGACATAAACCATTATTCTAAAATCACTTCCAGCCATAACTGTAGAGTATTCATGAACGACAACTACCATTCACTCCAAAAACTAGGAGAATAGGATACGTAGTAAAATGACAAACTTTGTACCGGTGGAATTCAATGTCGCGAGAAATGAAGCTACAGGAAGGATTGTCAAAATATGCAAATTAGATTACGCAAACTAGATACACGAAAATAATCACACAAGCACTGCCTCAAAAGTAGGGAAACATTTAAGTGACAGCTGTTTTTTCCACCGTATACAAACCAGAAATATTGATTTATACCAAGTAAAAGAAGCAAAATTAAAAAATCGAAAATCTACCTGAAGAATAGACCACGCCAAATTGAGAACAGCTGCGAACCAAAGGAGCGCGTAGAACGCAATCATAACATAAGACTTCCGGTGCCTGAGCTTCTTCACACTGCGATTCGCCTGAAACCCAAGGTACAGCACCAACAAAGCGGACGGTACGACCAGAGATGCATGGCGCCAGAAGCCGCCGCAACCGGAGCTGTAGAATCTGGAATCCGCCGCAATTTGGATTGCAAATGGAGGATCGGTGGCATTTTGCGAGGATAAAGTGGAATTAGGGTTCGACATTCAACTCATCCAATTATAATCTGAATTTCTTTATAGGAGAATTAGGTTAAAAATGGCAGCTTTGATCGAACTTCTGGTCAAGGCTTTATAATTAAAACCTGATAAACTTCGCTTCTCTTGATCTTAATATTGTCGGGGTTCTTTTATTATTTTTCATTATATATATATATATATATATATATAAAATAATGTTATATTTCATTTTATTATCTTAGAAACCCCTTTTTTATTATTTTTTATTTTTTTCAAAAATAAAATTTTATTTTTATTATTATTTTTTTTGAAACATAAAAAAATTCTATTAATCAAGCAAATCTTGTTGTAACTCATTACAAAAAATATCAGAAACTTTTTTTTATAAAAAAAAAAATCAGAGACTTGAGCCCCTTTCAAAGCCATTTTGGTAAGTTTTGACGACAGTGACTAAAGTATATATTTATCATTTAACTTTGGTAGTTATTTAAAATTTTATATATTTATATTAAAAAAAATAAAAATAGGTGAAAAATAAAAAGGAAAAAAAAATGACTTGCATTTTGAAAACAACATTCTATCATATTATTAATAATTGCACCCATTTTTTCTATATCGAAGGAAACTACAATCAATTTGGTTTATGTCATATTGACCAAACACGCATAGCGTGTGCATCTTTTGCTAGTATATATTTGATATTACCCCCTTTTTTTCTTCTTTTTTTTAAAGATCGTAACTGCTTAAATCACATTGTGAGAGATACAATAGGGTTAATTTATAATCAACAATTAGTATCGAATTGCACGCGTTGTGTGTTTAAACAGTACATTTTACATACACATTTGCGTTCATAAACAATTCGTTTTTTTATTAGAATTGTAGATAAAAATATTAAATCATTGTAAAAAAAAATTAAAAACAAAGAGGTCACACCAATATACCAATTTGATGTGACCTCACACTTAGACCCCGTTTGGTTTCAAAAGCCAGACCAAAACCCCTACCAATATTAATAAGTGTTTTTTTTTTAAATGTCTACCAAATTTAAATGGGGCCTTAATATAACAGAGTTACAGAAGAGCTTTCTAAAACAGTAAATTTTCATGATTATGCTACAGCTCAATTTTAGTATAATAAATCTAATATTATTACTGTCAAAAATAATATAAATCTAACAGTTTAGTTTTCAAGGAGTTAATGTTTCGATCTAAACCAATCAAAGTTATTATACAATTTTATTTTATGCTTGTACATTATGATAAAATGTAATGGGTTTTTATTATTTAAATTTTGTTTAAAAAAAACCTAATAGTAATGATAAAAATAACAAGAATATATCATATGAAATAAAAGTAAACGGTAAATTACCAAAATTGTTGTCAAACAATATCGCACATCAAAGTTAAATGTTGTTCGATAATCTGCATAAAACTTTAATAAATTAATTTTAATCTTTCGGGAACACTCTCTAAGTCGAACTCATTATTTAAACCAAAGTTGAACCAAAGTTCTAATTCAAAACAAATTCAAAGTAAAAAATTTTAATTATTCAAATCAATCTTGAGTTCGAATATACATAAGTCGAGCATTACATTTTTTGCATTTTTTTAATTATTCGGTTTGTTGTTTATACAACAATTAGCTATAAAACATTACGAGAAATGGCGAAGGTATGCAGACAATAACTTTTGCTTTATTTCACGTCACATTTGTTGAGAAACATACAAAAGCATTCAGAGAAACTACACTTTTGAGGCAAAAACTCCTTTGCCGACACCCAAAAATATACTCAAAACTTCACAAGAACATCTCAGACTTCCTATTATTCACTCATCCATTTCATCGTCATCAAGTATTTCTTCGATCTTGATTCTCTTTACTGCTTGAAGAGTATCCGACTGTGTACCGTTCGATAGATGAATCAATATATCAGATTTCTCCCCGGTGTCAGCGTTCACGAGCCCCCCATTCATCTCAACAGTGTACACCAATTCTTTCCCATCAACAGATGCATCAATATACACAGTCGAATTTTCATCGATCTCCTCACGTAGAAGCATTTTCGACAACTGAGTTACTACCTTTTTCTCCAGCCACCTTCTTATAGGTCTTGCACCATAAACCTGAAAGCAAGAAATAAGTACGATCAGAATCGGTCTAATACTTCATGACTTATGATGGCGGATCTGAATGTGGAAGACTGGAAGTGAAAGTTGTACTTACGGGATCATAGCTTTCAGCTAATATGACATCTAATGCTGATTCAGTCACGCCCATCGCAATGCCTCTCTCAGCTAGGCGACTTGCAACATCTTTCAATTGTAGACGGCACACTTTCCTCAGTTGTTCATGAGAAAGAGGATCGAATACCACAATTTCGTCCAGTCGGTTGAGTAACTCGGGTTTGAAGTGTTTTCTCACCTATAATATGGAATAAAATTTAACTGGTTAGCTATCTGGCAATTAAGTGTATAAATTTTTTCCTCAAGAACCATGAAATGCAAGAATGTTCATTACCTCTTGCATCACCATGTCACGAGCCCTCTCCATCGTACACTTTCCCAATAATCCTTTCAAAAGATACTCTGCTCCAATATTAGAGGTCATAATAATGACTGTGTTCGTGAAATCAACAGTTCGGCCTTGGCCATCAGTTAATCTCCCATCATCTAGAACTTGAAGTAACGTGTTAAATACAGTTGGATGTGCTTTCTCTACTTCATCGAAAAGAATGACACAATATGGCCGTCTCCTCACAGCTTCTGTTAGTTGCCCACCTTCTTCATGCCCGACATAGCTATCAAATGACACAAACGAGAATGATAAGAAAAATTCCCTAGTGGTAAGCACAAAATGCATTGAAGGATTTTCACTTACCCTGGAGGAGCTCCAATAAGCCGTGCAACAGAGTGTTGCTCCATATACTCAGACATGTCAATTCTTACCATCAAATTATCATCGTCGAAGAGTTGTTCTGCCAGAGCTTTGGCGAGCTCCGTCTTGCCAACGCCCGTTGGACCCAAGAAAAGGAAAGAGCCCGTTGGTTGTTGGGGTCTGCCAAAACCAGCTCTTGATCTCAAAACAGCCTCTGAAACAGCAGTAACAGCTTGATCTTGTCCCACAACTCGTTGGTGCAACCTCTCAGAGAGACCAATCAATCTCTCTTTATCATTCTGTCCGAGTCGCGTGACAGGTATACCTGTCCAACGTGCCACGACTTCGGCAATTTGGTCAGGGCCGACTGTCTCTGTAAGCATCCCATTCTCATTCGAACTGGATTCTAATGTTGCAATGGCAGATTCAACCTCTTGGATAGCTCCATATCTCAAGTCAGCAGCTCTAGCAAGATCGTACCTCCTTTCAGCTTCTAGCAAGGCATATTGAAGTTCGTCTCTCCTCTGTTTGAGCCTTCGAAGCTCATCGATTCTTTCTTTCTCTTTGTTGTACCTCATTTTCAATGGTTGAAGCTTATCCCTCAGGTCATCAAGCTCCTTCCTCACCTAAAAAATTGTTAAAAAATTCCAGTAAAAATGTTACAAAAAGAACCACAAAGTACAACCACAACCATACAATTACAACAGTAAATTCATACTCACTTCAACTAGACGTGCTTTGCTAGCTTTATCCTTCTCCTTCTCAAGAGCATGTAATTCGACCTCCAACTGAATTCTCTTTCTTTCCAAATTATCTATTTCTTCAGGCTGACTGTCGAGCTGAACCCTT
This sequence comes from Henckelia pumila, assembly GCF_033568475.1. NCBI lineage: Eukaryota > Viridiplantae > Streptophyta > Magnoliopsida > Lamiales > Gesneriaceae > Henckelia > Henckelia pumila. Next base: position 155,979,314 of record NC_133123.1, on the reverse strand, counting down.
ACATTCGCACAGGCCTCATCGACAAGGTCGATCGCCTTATCAGGCAAATGTCTCCCTACGTAAAAAAAAATCAAAGAAGATCAGTAACCCAAACCATACACTGCTCACTTTGGGCATGTGACAACTGAGTAACATACATGCAAATACAACATTAGGATTTTGATATAAAGCATACCTGTAATATATCGTGCTGACAGTTGAGCTGCATTGACAAGGGCTCGATCTTGAATTTTAACACCGTGATGTCCTTCGTACTTTTCTTTCAAACCCCTCAGTATACTGATTGTATCGATGACACTCGGCTCAGCTACATAAACCTGCTGAAACCGTCTCTCGAATGCAGCATCCTTTTCCACATATTTCCTGTATTCCTCCAATGTCGTGGCACCAATGCACCGCAACTGACCTCTAGCAAGCATTGGCTTGAATAGATTGGCAGCATCCATTGATCCCTCTGTTCGTCCAGCACCTAGAACTAGGTGAATTTCATCGATAAACAAGATCACTTTCCCCTCGGCCTCTTCAACTTCCTTCAGAACAGATTTTAACCTCTCCTCAAATTCACCTCGATATTTTGCACCCGCAATCAATGCTCCCATGTCCAATGCAATAAGCCTCACATCAGCAAGATTACTAGGAATGTCCCCGCTAACAATTCTTTGAGCTAATCCCTCGACAACGGCTGTTTTACCAACACCAGGCTCGCCAATGAGAACGGGGTTATTTTTAGTCCTCCTCGAAAGAATTCTCACAACTCGCCGGATTTCTTCGTCTCTACCAATCACAGGGTCGAGCTTACCAGCTTGCTCGACAAGGTCACGGCCATAAGTTTTCAATGCCTGAAATGTGGTATCCCCAGAGGCACTCTCCACCTTCCTTCCTTCCTTTCCCCGCAATTTATCGACTTCTGCTTTCATTGTAGCTGGTGCAACCCCAGCCTCCTTCAACAGTTGTTGAATCTGAGAATCCTCTATAAGACCCAGAATGAACTGGTCAACAGCCAAATGAGTGTCACCACGGGACTTTTGCAAAGATTGTGCTCTACGAATGACCTTGATCAGCGACGTACTAGCCGGTATTTCATCCGGGGGAGGTGACTGAGTCGGAAGCTTTTTCAAAGCTTGGTTGATGACCCTCTCCACCGATCTCGCCGCCTCATCACTACCACCGACATTGACAATGGCTTGCCGGAAAATACCATTCGAATCAGAAATCAACGCGGCAGCAAAGTGAAGAGGAGTAAACTGAGCATGGCCAGAATTCAGAGCCAACCCATGAGCCGCAGCAAGGGCTTCATTAGTCTTGTGTGTAAACTTCTCAGGATTCATCTTTTATGGTCTGTGAAACGAAATTAAACCAAAAGAACAATCAAATTCACACTCACAATTGAATGATATAGACAAACTCCACACACCAATATTATTAGAATCCTAAATACGGAGCCTGCAAGAAACCAAAGATTCTCCCACAATAATAAGCTCAAATAACAGACCGCAAAATGCACAATGCACAAATCCCACTAAAACAATGATACAAAAAAACAAGAGCGAAACATACCTTTGAAATTTATGTGCTGAATTTCGATATCTGCAGAATGAGTGCGAAATCGAGCGTTCAAATCACGAATTTGTTGCGACAAATGGGAAGAACGGAGCGGTAGTTTTATCGAGCAGAGTGGAGGCGTCTGGAATATCGGAGGTTGCTCTAGAAGCTTTTGGATTTCTTCCACGAATCCACCCTTTATTGAAAAGATGATTTATTTATTTTTTTTCGCAAAATTGATATTTTTATTATTATTTGTTAAATATAAATAATAATAATAATAATAATAATAATAATAATAATAATAATAATTAGTTAAATTTAAAGGCATGCATAAATACTATTTAATTTCTTTTGTTAAAAGTAAAATTATAATTAAAATTGAAACGAAATACCAGATACATTTTTCTACGTGTCATATAAAAAAAGTTTAAAAATTGTGCAATAAGCCTATACATCGAAATTTTTCGTCACAATAATTTATAATAAAATTAATTTTGTTAATATAAAAAGTAAAAAAATTAATTTCTTTTGTTAAAGTAAAATTATAATTAAAATTGAAACGAAATGCCGAAATACCAAATACATTTTTCTAGGTGCCAGATAAAAAAGTTTAAAAATTGTGCAATAAACCTGTACATCGAAATTTTTTGCCACAATAATTTATAATAAAAGTAATTTTGTTATTGTAAAAAGTAAAAAAAATTCTTTGAAAATTTAATTTTGAGTAACACTCCTGCGAAACGATTTCATATGTGAGACGGGTCAAACCTACCCATATTTATAATAATAAGTAATACTTTTAGTATAAAATGTAATATTTTTAATGGATAACTCATATAAGAGATTCGTAGGAGTTTTTGTCTATAATTTTTATGTGTAGAGTGAGAGATTTGTATCACATAATTTTTTTGTAAGATGATTTTACAATGGAACGACTAACGGGTGAGTTTTTTGTGAGACGATCTTACAAATCTTTATCATTGAGATTGATCAACTATGCCCGTCAATAAAGTAATACTTTTAGCAAAAAATAACACTTTTATTTATCATCAAATATAAATATGTCTCATAAAATTGACCACAAAACCGTCTCGCAAAAACATTTGTGCAAAAGTTTTTGTGTGAATTTATATGTCATCGTAGCTTATCTATCGAATTATATAGTTTATAGATAGTTCACAGTCAGGACTTTGTTCCTCCAGCCCCTGTTTGATTACCAGTGATGGATGTTGCTACTGATAAGGGAAAGAAGGTGAAAATTTTGTCGGCTTCCTATACCTCTGCGAGTCATCCTCCTTACTTATATGTTCGCACGCGCTCTCATAAGCGCTATACTTCTTTGATTCAGCAGCGCAGACAACGTGCTTCTTTTGGACGTCCTCTTTGAGTTGATGTTTGATGTAGGTTATGTTTGGTGGACGTTTACTGTAGGCACTTCCTTGCCCAATGTTGATGATGTTTTATTTTGGACCTCTGTTTGTCGTTTATGTTTTTGTTGCTTTGATGTTTTGATGTATATATTTTTTGTTTTTGGGGAGGTCTTGGTCTAGTCCTCATCCCCCTTTGGTGTTTGTTCTTTACTTTTGTTTATATACAGATAGAGGTCTGCCTAACCCCCATTACCCGCGATGTTTTTTATTAAAAAAAAAATTATTTTGTACTTTTGTTCGTGTACACAAGTTAGTTTTTTTTCTCTTTTTATTTAGTGATAATTTAATTTATTATTCGACTTATTTTTGTTTCTCATTTCTTTCATATATTTTAAAATTTTAAAATTATATTATATTAAACAATTCTATGTCCAAAATTATTTGATCATGAATAATTTATGGGAAAAAAATAAATCTCTAATATCATTTTCTATTATTTACCAAAAACCCTGTTATGAAAAATTTTAAAATGTTTTGTCTCTGACAATATTTTTTTCATCCATGTTGTCGCAAAACTAGTGTATCCAAAGTTAGCGTGTAAAGCTCTGGTACAGAATGGTAAATTTCGTGTCAACTCTAGTGTACTTGGAGGCTCGTCTGTTGCCACATGGTTATGATCATATATTGATCTGCCTTATGTGGCGAAACATGATGTATATATTACCCATGCTAACATCGATTTTTTCGCATAGAATTCCATCCGACTAACTTAGAAAGAAAATCTACTATTTATCTTGTAGTTCATTCACCGTTTTTCGATTGTATTTCTTAATGCATTGTTGGTTTCTCGGTGATTTTAGGTCCATCCATTTGGTTGAAGAATGACGATGTAGCTTGGGCTCCTCGATGCTATTCTTGCGGGCATTTTGTGTATAATTGTGAGTTATATTGTTCTTTAACTTTGCCATCAAATCACATTTTATTTTTTGCAATATTGTACTGTGTTTTTTCTCAATATCATGCTATGTTGATTTTGATCTCCATTTAATTCAAGAAAACACAAATACATGAATTATTGTAAGAAATTCGAGGAAATTGGAAATGAATTAGAACATAGAAAGATATTGAATTCTATGACGATACAATTTTATTTTTGTTTTTTTAGAAAATATGAGAAATTGGAAATGAATAACATAGAAGATATTGAATTTTATATGAACCATACAATTATTTTTTGTTTTTTTAGAACAAAATTAAGATATAGTATTTTCAATCGACGTACATATTTGTTATTTCATTAGGCTTTGGAACGAATGACGACACAAAATTTTATATGAAAAATATTGTTTTTGGATTTATATGTGATAATGTTTTAGCGAAACACTTTGATTATTTGTTTTCTTACCATATTTGAGATTTTTATTGTGAGTAAATTAAAGTGTAAAATATAAAGTGAGAATCAATATAGTATGATTCTAGAAATGTGACGATGATATGATAAATAATTGATTGATTAAATAATTTCAAACGCAATTCAGTATGTATGTATACATATAAGTATATCACTTAAAAGTATACATCATAGCTTATCTACCAAATCATATAGTTTTTTTTACTAATTAAATACCAAATTATATAGTTCATACATAGTTCACGTGTCAAATTAATCTCTAATGATGTTTGTATACCGAGTTAGTTTTTTCCTTATTTTATATTTAGTGTTATCATATATTATTCGACTTATTTTCGTTTCTCACTTTTTTGAAGTCTAGTTTCTTATTTTTCATGTTGTCATATACTTTCATATATAAATATATATACACTATATTATAATATTTGAGACCCTTATAAAAACTGTTTTTGGTATGATGTGAGAACACCAAAATTTCTTTCCCCTTTTTGCCCTTTGATTCTCCCATTTTCTCTTCATTCAATTAGAAATCTAACTGCCCACTCACATGCATTTTCGGATCACAAAATTTTAATATCATACATTATATTCCACATGCGTTGCGTGTGCTCCGTAACCAGTTTATATTATATATATAACATATACATATATATATATATATATTATATTATACAATTTTATGGCCAAGTTTATTTGATAATTAACTTCTCTCCAATGACGTCATATTCTATTATTTACCAAAAGTCCAATCAACCGGCCATGAAAAATCTAATAATGTTTCATCATTGTAAGAAAATTTCATTATATATTTTCGTAAAACAAGATTATTCAAATCAGCGCGTTGAGTGATAATTAAGAACAGTAAATCTGAATCTTTGACGTTAAATCTAGTGTACTCGAAAGCTCATGTGACGAATTATTCGCATAAAATCCAATAGCTCATTCACAATATTATGAATAATCTTGAAGCGAAACAAGTTGATTATTTATTTTCGTGCCATACTTAGGTAGCGTTTGAGAAAGCTTATAGGAAGTAGCTTTTCTTTAACAAAATTTCAAAAGTTTGTGAAAAAAAAGTGATAAGTACTTTTTAAAAGCTCTCCAAAACACTACTTTAATATTTTTATTAAGAGAAAAATATCTTCATTACCATGTTTATCATTAAATGGGACTAATTATTATTATTAATATATAAAATATTGTTAAAATGGATCTATGATTCATGAAATGTGATGATACAATGAATAATTAAATTGTTAAATAATTTCAATTAAAATTATAATTAAGAAAACTGGAATTTATTTTTCGAAAAATATAAAATTTACTGTTGTAGGAAACAACCAATCAATGAGTAACAATGATTTAAAAAAATAAAAATAAAAACCATTTTATTTCAACCCGACGTGGCTGATTATCATTGGATGGGTTACCCGTTTCCCGTGGAGTCCTCTCCAATCAAGCGCAGCCCTCGCTTCGGGGATCCCCAGCCTCAGCTTCCGCCCGAACCTAGCCTTGTCTCGCACTGTTCGTTGAAAATTTCGCTTCACTTTATCTCTCACATTACCACAGCGCTTTCAAGTTTCATCTCTCTTTCTTTCCGATTCAAAACCCTAGATTCTACCAAATCGAAGATCGCCATTGGGGTTCCAATTTTTCTCCACTCATGCTCATCCAGATTTTCACGTGAGTTCCGGTTTTATTTCAATCTCGAACCCTATTTTTTTGTTTTGTTGATATATTAAGGTAAACGAGTGTTTGGTGGGTGGGGGTGGCTCAGTATCGTGTATAGTGGCATGGATTTATCCTGAATATGGATATTTTTCCGTGTCGTTAACTATGACCCACCTTGTTGTGTTTCCAGCTCGTTTTGTAATTGATTTGGTTCAATTGTCGCGTGAGTCTGCAATTGATGATTTGCCTGCCATTTTTTTGTCGAGTTCCTTTTTTCTTGTTTTTAATACCATGTTCTGTATTTTGCAAATGATCAAGCTTTAGAATTGGGCAATCTGGGGTGCATAATTATTATTTTGCTAGTGTTATTTGGAATGTCATGTTTGTTTGCTGGTTAATGAAGGTCCATTTCCAGTTGTGGAATCATGACGACTCGAAAGCTAGCTCCGTTTACAGTTAATCCTAATCTCTTTTGTTTCTGTTCGAGGTTTTACTGTGCTTCCGAATCAATCTTTGCGTAAGAGCAGTAACTTCAGAAAGTTTGGCTCTTTTATGTTGGCCATGTAAAATTGGTTCCATCACCATAGTTCATTTGACATTCTTTGATCGAAATATCACAATTAAAATGTTATAGTCATGGACAAGTCCTTTTGGTTTTCGGGAAAGGGAAACTATTCAGTAGATGACTGGATAGCTATTTTTTTTTGGTTTAGTGTATGTATGAGAACAATCTTTTCTTTAAAAGGTTGATTGAATTTGTAAGATGCTTGCAGAAAGCATGAAAATTACTTATCAGGGTGATAATTTCGATGATTTATTGCTCGGATGTGTTTCATTATGACCTACATGTCTCAATGTTTTCCCTTTGCTAGCCATAGTTCTATTTTCTGTCTTGGTGTTCATTTTCTCATTTTTTCCTTTTGAATTTGAATTTTTCCCAGCCAAAAGTTTCTGTACTACTCAGATACTCTTTATATTTGTAGAAGAATGTCAGTGACTCAGTAGTATGACAACTATTAGAATAACCATTTAACGCTGCTGTTTCTGGAGCTTCGTTCTCACTGCAATGTAATGGTTGCCAATAAGTCAGTAATAAATTGCCCATTATGTCCTTGTACCCATTGGTATTATTTAGTTGGAACTTTGAAGTCCAAGTGTTTTAGAGCACATAGCCAGTTGTTAGTGCCTGTGATTTATTTGGTAATGTTTGTCATTTGCTTTCTCTCTTTGCATTTGGCTATTTGCTGAAGTGTATATTTTGCCATTTCCTCTTGATAACATGCCTTGTTAGTGCCTCAGTGGCAGCCTTTTTACTCTCTATTACTTGTTCCCAAAACCACAAAGGTCCAAATCACCTAATGCATGCCCGCTTTTAATTTGATTATTATTATTATTATTATTATTATTATTATTATTATTATTATTATTATTCTGTCCTTGATGATGTGGAGAGCTGATGTTTTGCCAACTATTATTGTCACCACTCAGTTAAATTTTCAATATTCATCATCCATCACCATATAATTTTGTTCTTATAGAATGCATTTAGTTTCTAAAGTGGTATTTTGTTATTTTTGTAATTAGTGAACTCTTGACTGCTCATATCATTAGGTTATATGAAGGTGTAGAAGTTGGCAAGGGTTGACCATTAGTTTTCAGGAGAATTTGGTGTGGCCAGTCTTCCCTTTTCCCAGCTATAAAATGGTGGCCAGTATCCGATTCTAATCTATCACTATACGCATACCGACATACAATTTCTGAACAATTTTGTGCAACAACCATCTATGCCTGGCAACGAATTCGGAGATAGGGTTCACAATTTTTTTGCGCAAGACAACACATTTCAGGGGCAGCCTGAATCTCAAGTGGTTGAAGGGAACTGGCCAGTTTTGAGCAACAATTTTTGGGTTGGTAGCCAGAGACAAGCTGATGCACTACATTCGAACAACAAAACTTATAATTTACCAGATCCAGGTATTACTAGGCTGCTTGAACATCGGTTTTTTCAACATTGATTTCCTCAATCGCCAGTTAAATAATTTCTCTGTATCTCATGAACAGACAATGATAGAGGGCAAGGCAGCTACCCTTTCCATGTGACACAGGGCTTGAACTTTGCTCAATCAAATGTGAGGGCTGATTTTAGTAAAAATCAGTCCCTTAATGAACAACCAAATTTGAATGGCTACATGTTTGGAAATCAGTTTCACCTCTCAAGGCAGAATGAAGCAAACTTTTTGGCAGTGGATACAGATTCTGAACCGCATGCAATAACCTCAAGAGGATTTTTTGTTCATGAACTACAGCAAGGGGGTGGAATGGAAAATGGGGCAAAAACTTCACTTAGATCACAAACATCTGTGCCTTCTGTAAGTTTGGATTTATTTGGTGGTCAGCAGCAGATGAGCCATCATCAATCAAGCATGTTACAACCTGTGCAGCACCAGCATCCTGGGATCAATGAAATGCAGCAACAGCAGCTCATGATCAGGAAAATGCAAGATATACAAAGGCAGCAACAATTCCAGCCGCTTGAGATCAGGCAACAGAATCATATTAATCAGGTTCCGGCCTTTACTAAACAAGCATCTGGCAGCCACTCCACCCCGATTGACGGTAATCCAGTTTCTGATTTACAGCAGTATCCCTGGACAACTGAAGTCGGTGCAAACTGGATGAACCGTGGTTCTCCATCCATGCAAGGGACTCAAGCTGGACTAGTTTTCCCTCCGAACCTTGGCCAGACTCAGCATTTAGTGGATTTGATGCCTCAACCTGTTGATCAATCCCTTTATGGGATTCCTGTTTCTGGTTCAAGGGGTTTGAATGTAAACCAATATTCTCACAAGGTGACTGATAGATCTCCAATGCTGCAAATGTCAACCTCTAGCAATACTCTTCAGGGTAATCATAAATTATTTGCCGATCAGGTTGGTGTAAACGATGAAGATTCCATTGTGAGACAGAAATTTCAGAATGAGAATATGATCGAAAATGCTCCTAGTCAATCTCTATATACTGGACCAAGAAATATGAGCAGTCTGCAGCAAGTGAATTCCATCCAAAGAACTGCTCCTCAGGACTTGCTGGGGAGGCAGGAGCTAACGATTCGACCTGAGACCCCAAGTGAAAAATCTAGGAGGCCAGCTGTTACATCCAGCAATGATGTTGGCCTAGATCCAGCTGAAGAAAAGATTTTGTTTGGTTCAGATGATAGCATATGGGCTGCCTTTGGTAATGCTGCTAACGTGTCTGGAGAATCTGCTAATTTGTTTGACAACGGTGAATCTTTGAATGGTTTTCCTTCTATTCAGAGTGGCAGCTGGAGTGCTCTTATGCAGTCAGCTGTTGCAGAAACTTCTAGCAATGATATAGTTCCCCAGGAGGAGTGGAGTGGTCTGATTTTCCACAATGTTAGTGGTTCTTCAATTCAGTCCTCTTCAGTTCACAACAACAGTGTTAAACAACATTCACCTTTGGTTGATGATAAAACGCAAATGCCTTCGGCACCTAGTCCTGGATCTATCCCCCCTTCTGGTGATAAGAATGTAAATAATGTTACAGGATTGAATCTCCTTGGACACAGGTTTCTGAATGAGCCTGGTCAAAGACTGCCAAATGAGGTGTCTGAAAGATTTGTTTCGTTGGAAGAAGGTAATAAATGGTCTAATTATATACCACCACAAAAATCAGTCGCTGAAGATAGTCAAATCTATAGAGATGCCTCTCAAAATTCTCCCGAAGCTGGGATGAGCACTATGAAAATCTCCTCGCCTTGGGCGCATCAACAAAGTGGTTCTCAACAACAATCAAATGGTAGGAATACTATGGTAGCTACACCAACTGGTGGAGATAATAGAGGGTTAAATGTTCATCAGCCTGAGAAATTGTCTCAGAATTCAAAAAGCAATCAATCGAGGGCGCTACAAGGAGAAACTGTCGGAGGTTCTTTATGGAAGTCAAACTCTGTTTCGAGATCTGCTACTGAGTTGGGTCCTGGTAAACCAACAATTGGAACTCCCGGAACAAATAAAGTTATGTTGAGTTTAAATGATGCTACTCCAGTTGCTAACTCTTACAGCATGGGGGTAGCTGATGAAACCAATCCATTTTTTCACAACAGTAATAAAATTAATCAGTGGAAGAACAGCAATTCTTCTACAATTTACCAAGGGAGTAAAGATTTGGGTAGAGTGCCGCACCAGGCTATTGATCATAATCAGGGTTTGGACTCTTTGAATAGCTGTGAAAAGGAGGAAGTTACAAGACGTGAGATGGAAAATTATGACTTGAAGGAAAATTCTAATGATAGCCATCGCTCCAATTTGTCTGGGCACACATCTGGTGGCTTCAGAGAAACTGGGTCAGGTGCGAGTGATTCAAAATCTTTGCCCTCTGCGAATCAAAAGTTAACCAATCAGTTATCTAGGAGAATTTCTGTTCCTCGTAAATTTCAGTATCATCCTATGGGAAATTCGGACGAGGATGCAGAACCTTCCTATCACCTGAAGCAACCAACCAATTTACAGGCCATGTCACAACCAACTTCCTATCTTGACCAGTCCAATTTTTTGGTTCAGTATCCTAGAAATTCTAAAGTAAATGAAAAGGTGATTTTATAAATTTTAACAATTTGTGTAATTCACATTCTGAAAAGTAAAAGTCTCATCTTTTGTTTATTTACAGGGACAGGGGCAATCCCCCGAGCTTCAAAAACACAGCAAAGTGATGAATGAAGAACCACCCCATGTTGGTTTACATGGTTATGCACCAACTATATCTGTTTCCTACAGTCGACCCTTTGATTCATTCACCTCAAACACTGTCTCTTCCTCAGGGTACTTCATTTTTTCATTTTTTTCATGCTAATTATACATATGGAATATTTTTTGACATTATCTATTCAATCTAGCCAAAACATGCTGGAGCTTCTTCCCAAGGTCGATCAATCTAGGGGTCATGGTGACATGATGCACTTAAGTTCTGAGGGTAAGGTATCCACTCAGTTACCTGAAGCGGAAAAACTTGATGGTACTGCTGCTTTCTTTCAGCAAAATCAATCTTCTGTTTATCAAGGCTTTGGGTTGCAACTTGGACCTCCATCCCTTCAGCAGCGAGGACAGACTCCCGACCACTCAGCTTCATCCCAAAAAGCTCAAAGCATGGTCAATTCAATGCCTATTAGTCATGCTACATCAGAAATGGGAGAGAAAGGTCAATGGATGGTCCCTACATCTACAATTCAATCAATGAATTTTCCTAATGGTGAATTCAAAGCTGAATTTAAAAATAACAGACCTGCTGTACCTCAACGACATGCTGGGAGTGATGAGAGACATCGAAACTTTCAAGAAGCATTTAGCTCGGGTTCTCCGCATGTGAGTCAACTTCAAAATCAGCAAGCAATGAGGTCAAGTGGAAAAATAATGAGGAATCAGCATGTAGACTCATCTTTCAGCAATGATGTTTCAAACAATATGCAAAGAGGATCCATGGAGACAGTTTTGCCCGATACTCTTGGAGATATTCAAAAAGCTAATGTGATGTCGTCGCGGGCTATGACTCAACAGGCTGGCCCTAATGATGCACGAGGTTCAACTTCAACCGCATCACCCAGGGATCCGTTGCATGCTCCTCAGCATTTTAGTATGCATGGTATGTCTCATCAGGGAAGTCCCCTCAATGCATTACATAATTTAGCAACCAATGTCTACACCAATCAACATTCTATGGGTACACAGTACCAGAAAGCATCGTCACCATTCTCGGACTTGACCCAACCAAATACTGGGGAATCAAGTTCTGCTCCCCTGACTCAAGGCAGTATGAATGTTTGCAGAGGGGATGATCTTTCTTCTGACTTAAGATCAATTTATGTGAATTCTTCTGGTGGTGTTGATGTGGAAGAGCAAAGGTTGAAGGAAAGTGCTGGACAATCACTGTCATCCATCAGAATTGACACATCCAACAAGAATCATTCTGATGATTCCCCCATTGATTTGTCTTCAACACAGAAAAATATTGAAGCCTTTGGTCGATCCCTGAAACCTAATTCCTTCTCCCATCAAAATCATGCATCACCAAACCAAATGAAGGCCTTGAAGGATGCAGGGGCTGATCCTAGCTGTAGGGTCTCTAAGAGAATGAAAGGACCTGATGATCGCTTAGATGTTGATCGAGTAGCTTCGACAGCTGGACAGCAAAATGATAACGGTCTTGTACTAGGAGATTCTTTGGGTTCAAGAACCGGAGTTCCTTCTGATGATTTGAGGATGCCAAGTTTCCTTTTGGCAGCCGATGCCTTGCAGATAAACTCTTCACAGCATGGAAACGTAGCCTCACAGGATATTTTGTCGCGTGGTGCAAATGTGTCTCATAGCAACTCTTCTACTGATTATACAACCTTTGTTAGAGCTGAGTATCCTGAGGTTAGCCCGCAGATGGCGCCATCCTGGTTCAATCAGTACGGTACTTTTAAAAATGGGCAAATGTTGCACGGTTATAATGCACATAAATTGCTCCCCTCAAAGTCAGGAGAACTTGGAAAGTCTGCAAGTGTTTTGGATACCCTTGCTTCAGAGGAGAAAGGTGCCGATGCCCCCACAGATGCATGTCAAGTTAATACAACTACCTCTACATTTGTAAACACACCTTTGCCGTCTGATCACTTATCTAAGATGAATGCCACTGCTCAAAATCTCGTCATATCGAGACCTAAGAAGCGTAAGACTGCTACTTCTGAGCTTCAACCCTGGCACAAAGAAATAGCAGATGGTTCACAAAATCTTTCGACACTCAGGTGGTGAAGCAGTTTTTGTCTCATTTGTCTATTATGTATACCAAGTTGTGTTTACGATGTTAGTAAAGCATCAGGACTTATTTTATGGATTTTAGTACCATTTTAGCAGCCTTTTTAAAATTCTTCAGGTGTGTGTTGCTCTATAATTTAATATGTTAATCTGAATGAATTTGCTGCATGCAGTGTCGCAGAAACAGTGTGGAGTCAAGTGGCAAATCGGCTAAAAGAAAAGGTGTGTTTGGTTGTTCTTACTCTTTCTTCATTAGGGACTTCATTCTCCTGTGGTTCTCTGCATTTCTCATTTCATTGGCTGATGGCAGGTTGATGATGATGCTGAATTGATCGAAGATGGACCACCGTTTCTTAGATCTAAAAGAAGGCTTATCTTGACAACACAGCTCATGCAGCAGTTATTTTACCCTCCACCAGCAGCTATCCTGTATGCTGATGCTAGTTTTAAATGTGAGAGTGTGGCTTATGCTGTCTCCAGAACTGTGCTGGGAAATGTCTGCAGCACAGTTTTTCGCTCAAGTGGTTTGGAGTTACCCCATGACGGCATGGAACTGTAAGAACTTAATTGAATATTCCTCTAGCATTGTTGAATCAGTTTGAAGCCTTGATTGTTCAAATTTGTCAGGTTTTAGGATATTTTTGATGAATTGATTCTCCTTTCTGAATGACTAGCTCTTATCTCATCTGTAAACTTTGTTAGAATTTCCGCTAAGGGTAAATCGCCAGAGAGAAATGTTGATCAGTGTTCTGGAAAAGTTATGGGAGGTTTGATGGGAAGATTAGGGAAGCTGGAAAACGATTTCTTGAGGTAAATCTTTGCACTTATTTCTTGATTTGTCTGTTTGTTTTTTCCTATACGAGTACTTTTACTTTATCTAAATGCTGCCAATGCTTTGTGTGATCAAGTCTAGTACGTTTTGAGTTACTGATTTCAAATATACGTTTTTCTGGCTGAAAACCAACTTAATTATATTTTGCTTTGGCAGATTGGTTTAGATGAACCATTCTGGTTTCTTTTTCTCCTGACATATAACTTTGTTTTTTTTGTTTTCTTTTGTAAATATTGCTTGTCGTGATGTATAACAACAGCAAGGAATTTGAAGTACTTAAATTCTATATATAAAATAATATATTTAAGCTATATATTTATTCAAAGCTATTGCACATCGTGTGCAGAAGCAGCTAAGACTAAAAATTGCATCTGTGCTTTCATATGGAGATCCTTTTGAAGCCAAATTCCGAATTCTATCATGCATAATTCTATAATGCATAAGTGTATGACCAGTATCTGAAGACATGGGACAATCTAAACGATCGATATGCAACAATGCTGACTTGAAAGTATATTATTCTAATTTGGGGGTTATAATATTTTGTTTTGTTGTGACCTAATTGGATTTCCTACTTATGTCCAGATTTTACATTGAATTGTTACCTTGTATATTTAAGTGCAGAACAAATAAATATCCATCCGCTTTTCACATCGTATCTAATCTAAGTCCCAAGACTCTGAACATAAGAGGATCAAACCCTATTTCTATAATGGCCCCATTAACATTGAATCGCTTTTCCAGCTGTATGCCAGCCACCAACTAAGTTTTGAAGAACACACATAAATACATAGTCATTTTATCTAGTTTTTTTTAATAAAAAAAATTAAAGAAAGCGCCTGTTTTAAAAAAGACTATTCGTTTTTTTAGAGCACCTTTGAATAATTTTGTGATGTTTTGAGTGTTTCTAGTGCTTAAAAGTAGAAATCATTGGAATGTATGGTCTCATTTTATGTTTTGAAGAAATGCTTTGAGGAAATAATTTTTTGAGATGAATTTTTGAGATAAAAGGACATGTTTGAAATTATTTTGTGGGAAATTTTTTTATTGGGCGTCAAATCATATACAATTGGTAAATTTTATGAAAAAAATGATAATTGAATTGATATTTGTGTGGGTGATGATTTGGAAAATATGTTATTAGATTAAAATGTAATATCATAAGATAACAAGTTTTCGAAGCGTTGAGACTTGAGAAGCTGAATTAAATGTAACGATCATGTTGGAGCATAAACTGATGAAAATTTATTTTGAGGAATAATAAAATATCAAATGATAGTATTTGATTTTATTCTGGGGAAAGAAAGATGGGGTTTTTAGAAGAAAATCAGAGTCCAAACCAAGCATATGGAGCTTGGGAAAGCAAAAAATTAGTTCGTTTGATGAGTCTACTTAACTTCCCAAGATTGCTTCTTAGCTATTGTATTAAAATATGAAATTGCATTAATTGTTTAGACAAAAGACTTTTAAATAAAATGAATTTTGAAGGTAGTACCCTCATATTCAAATTCACTAGCTAAAGTTTAAAAAAGTTTGATAAAAGCAACACGAAGAAACTTTTGCCTCTTGACAGAACATCGAAGATGGAATGTACGTATTTATGTGAATGACAAGTCCCATAGAAAAGAATGTTGGCAGTTTATGGAAAGTTCTCGATTGAGAAATAAACTGTGTTATTAAGTTCAAAAGCAATCGAACCATTCTAGCTCCTATTTCGCGAATATATGTCTCTCTCTTGCCTTTTTTACTTTCAATACATGGTATCATATCGACTAGCCACATGGAGCGCCTGTTTTTATTGAAAGAGTGACTTCCTGATCATGACAAATGTGAGTGCTGAATATATTTGGATCCTTATTAGTGAAGAAGTTTATAAAAACAGCCACATTATATTGGTGTTTCGTGGGAAGTTTGTAAGATTAACATCTTTGATGGAGTAATTGTTTCCATGCTGCCAAGACTATCATTAGCATTTTTTAAGCTCGAAGATGTAAATCTTGTTGAAGGAGTGAGTTTTGGAAAAATTATATATCTAATTTGAAGTGTGCACTGTTTCGATTTGGTAACCTCTGATTGTTCAATATCATAATATTCTTCTGAGAAGTGCATAATTTAATTGGAACTGTGTTTGCAGTGTTTTTTTTCATAACATAATAGCTCTACTGCATAGGTGGCGTGGTACTCGCGGCTGTCACAAACTGACAGTTGAGAGAGGCCAAGAGCCAATAGGATGCAATCAGTCTAGGGGATGATCCTTTTTTCTGATAAAAACTTGTCCCTATTTAGTCTCGGATAATGGGAATCTAATATTGTCTGAAATAATCTTACACGGATTTGTTTTGGAGATGATAAATGAGTCAAGCTTTGCTAGTGTAAATAATGATTTTGAAGAATGATTTGCCATAATTAAAGTATTTCACTTAAATGAGCCTTATGCTGGAGTGTCAGACCTGATTGAGCAGGGGTTGTCCATTTTCATGTCCGACCGAGCTCAAGCACGGAGCATTACATTGAGTTCTCAGCGGATCTCAGAACACATTAAAATTACCAAACTTAGCTAAAAAATTTAGAAACTTTTTCGATAATGCTTGACATGGTCATGTTTGTTCACTCATATCGCATATGCGATATCTAGTTCATTTGATTTGTTCCTTTCATATCACCAAACTTTCACATGCTTATTATATTGCTATTCAGTGAGAAAGTGGATTCAGGTTATTGTCAGCATCCATGGAGACCAGATATTTATGTGAATGTGATGTCCTTTACTGACTCTGTGACCCTTATTCTCTAGTAATACTCTTTGTTGTGGAAGCAGTAGATAGAAGACTATCTGGATGACTGGCATGGATAAAAGTTTGCATGTTTCTGCTTAAGCGTGAGTGTTTTGTAGAAAACGAAAACGAAATTCGAGGGTAGGCTTGACAAATTGTTCGACAAAACCAACTTGGTTTTCCAGTTTTATAAAAAATATATGGAAATCTATCTTCTTTCCTGGCCTTCCCTTGAAAATTATGTATCTTGATTATTTCCATTGCCATAAAGAATTCTTTTTGTTTGCTGAATTCAGCTCGATTTCATTTTAGTTTTCTAAACATTTCCAAAAACTTTCCGAGGTTTGTTTACATTATTAGATTTGATCTGTCTGGTGTTGTATCCTGTCTGATATTAGTACTTTCCTTGTTTTAACCTTTCCAAGTGCTTTTTTCCTTTTCTTCAACTTTATCTCTTGTTTTTCCCCTTTTGCAACTTTCACAGTGTTTGATTTCAATGTTTCAGACTGGAGAAAAGTTCATCAATATTCGAGGTGAGAATGGAATGCCAGGAGTTGGAGAAATTTTCTGTCATCAATAGGCTAGCTAAATTTCATGGTCGAGGTCAAACCGATATATCTGATACAGCTCCTCACAAACCTTTGCCACAAAGATATGTAGCCGCTATCCCCATGCCTAGAAGCCTACCAGACGGGGTACAATGTCTATCGTTATAGAAATTGGTTGATTTATTTGATCATGTTTTCGTGGCCCACCGTTGAAATCACAGTATGTTGGCAACATGTTCCCTGAGATGGAGGCTGTTTAATCCCGTTTGGTATAGGCCGTCGATGTGTCCTCCTTGAAAATTACAAGGTTAAATTTTATGTATATTGAACTGCACTAAATTTGGGTACCCTGTCATTTTTTGCCAAAAAGGGGATAATGAAAATGTATTCCGGCATTATTGTTTCAAACATGGGAATACACAAAAGCTTGTCTCACAATCTGCGACTTCAGTTGGTGTTTCTGGGGTAAGGATACGCTTTGGGTTCATTTTCTATGGCACCAATGATGCAAATAAATTAAGCCAAATATCGTCAGATATCAGTATATTCGAGTTCAAACTTGAACTGATGCGGCTCGATTTGATTTTTATAAACTATTTGTGCATTAATATCTGATGGTGAATATAGATAAATACTATTTCGAGTTTATTCCAATAATTTGAAGCCTAACAGCAGGCACGGGATGATCTCAAATGTTCCTTTTGAGCATTTTAAAATTTTAGTTTGCAATTCAGAAATTTAATTTTTACACTTCTATTCAAATGTAGAGTTATTGGCTTATTGTTGCCTTTTGTGAAATATTTTAAGAAGTTTATTTAATAATTATATGATTCTACATTCAAATTTGTCTTTTTTGTCGTGATTTAAAACAATTTTAGTCCTTTTTTGTCATGACGTTAATGTTACATTGATGCAACACTGATATGAAGCTGGCGTGTATAATGTTTGTCATGTCAGCATTTTCGATGAAAAAACTTAAATTGTCAAAAATCGAAACATACATGATTAAAATAGAAATCTGAAAACAAAAAAAAAAAATCAAAATCACAAAGTGACATAATTATCGAATCAAAATTACAATTTTATCTATATGTAAATATATGATATCTTTATTATATTATAATTATCTTACTATATTATTATAGTAGAGAGCCTTTAATTAACTAACTTTAAATTAATTGGTAAAACTTGAGATGAAATTACGATTATATTTTAATTTAATTCCAAACAAAACCAAAAATATTAGACAAATTAGTCATTTTATATTATCTCCTATTTCTTTTGCAATTAGATTTTATCTTATTTATCAAAATGACATTCTTTATCTTTATTTGTATTTTTAAATATTTAGATTAGATTGTTATTACTCTTAAAATTTTGAATATTTAATTCATCATGTGACTTCTAAAAATAACATGAAAATCAATTAACATAAAAAATTTATATATATGCACGCATCGCGTGCAATGAACACTAGTAATTATAATAATTGAGAGATGCTGAACATTATTTAATCATAAGAATAAGACGATCATATCATCTATAATTTTAAAAACAGAAAATATTATCAAAACATCATAAATTTCAAAAGCACCACAAAACAAAAGTATCAAAATAATTATCAAATTATGTAAACATGACATCCTTAGTTATATGGACAATAATTTATGGACTATTATATACACATATATATAACATATAATAAAAATAATATTTCTCAATTAAAATATTATTTTGCTCATGTATAAATAAATAAATAAAACCTAATAAAAAAGGCTTAAACCTCCTCAATTTCCACTCCTTTTCCGGCACGCTGTCTCTGTGTCCCAACTTTCTTTGCGCGAACGCTAAGAATCTTTGGTATTTCGAATCCGATTAATGTTTCTTTTGATGTTTAATCTGTATTTTTAAGTGAATTTGTATATTTGATGCATTGTCCATGAAATTTCAATGTTTTTTTTTGTTTTTGTTTTTGTTTTTGTTTTTTTGGAAATTTGGTTCTAATTAGCGGCCTTTAGAGACGCTGCTTTATGGATGATGTGCTGTCTTCATATGAATTTAATGTAATGTGATGAGAACAGAAAAGGGGGTAGCGAAATGAAGTTAATGTGGCAGTTTTCGGATTAAACTTTGACGCGTTCAAAAATTTCCGTTCAAATAAATTACCTTGGAACGATAATCACGAGCCAATTTTTTCAATAAAACGAGTCGAATGATCCCAAAATATTTCTGTATCAAAGAAAACATGTGAGATGACTCATCCGAAGGCGAAACCATTCCGACGCTCAATTAAGTATTGGATTCAATATAAAATGTATGAAAAATTGCAAGGATATAAAATATGAGAAAGACATCTAAAAGACATAGATGAGATGTATAAGGAGAGAGAGAGGTGTTATGTAAAATTACAACCTGTCTGTATAAGGGTTAGAGGTCCCGGAAGAGAGTTTCAGTCCACGTAGAATTGTAATATATAATATAACTAGATTTATGCATATCCATGCAATGTTATGATAGGATTTTTATCATATCATCAAACTTGATGCTTCAACTTCTGTAGATGTTCATTGTGGCAGCAGTTTGCGGTCTTTATGCTTTATTTGGTTATAATGTTATGATATGAAATGGTAGATTGGTGATTGCTAGCAGGAATATGAGTTATTTTTCGTTGAAGCTGGTGCGAGCTGAAAATTTGAGGTCTAGACTAACTAGAGTAGATTACTTGAGGATCTTTTTTCATTCTTGAAGCTATTATGTTCCGGACTAAAACCGGTTTTCGGTTGCAAAGATTCGTCCTGTCTTTCAGCAGTACTGGTGGAAAGATCCATAATGTCTTGCTGAATTTTTGCTCTCTTGGTCTCGGCCATTTCGGTTCCATACCAAAGAAGCCCTTTGAGAGTTTTTAGCTACTTCCACTTTGTTGCTCGGTTCTATTTTGATGTCTTACCAGCTCTGGAAGGTTTAACTGTTTAAGTACTTGCTTGTGTGGATTGAATTTTATCTTTCTACCACGTTTAGTGGCAGATCGAGATCGTAGCGTCTGTTCTTTAAACTTCTTTAACATATAACCCACCAGGTAGGAAGCCATTTGAGTTGCTGTGTGTGAAGGAGGCAAATGAGGCTTCTGAGTGAAACATGGCTGTGGGTTCGTAGTTTGGTAAAGGTACACGCTCCTTCATCCTCTTTCGGTTCTTGTTCGTTTTGAAATTCTTGTAGCCTGTCTGTTCGAGGTTCACACTGGCTGGAACAAATTATCATCGTCGATCGTTCACTTAAAAACTGATATCTAACAGTTTTCTGGACCCGCCCGCACAATTTTAAGAGATAAAGCCATAGCCATAGCAGGACGAGTCACCATAACCAAAAATGGAGAATGTTCACGGGTTTCTTGTCCCGTGTGTTTGAACGTACTTCAGGCGCCCCCCGATGCTGATATTAGGATGACACTAGCAGTGCACTTGAGTCTGTGGCACCCCGAGGATGTGAAGTTGCAGTGGGATATTATGCACAACAAGAAGCAATCTTTCATTCATCTGCCTTCGTTGGTCTTTGGTTTCGGATTAGCTCTTTTGTGTGTTTCGACCAAAAATCAACCCCGACTTTTGGCTTTTAAGAGGAAAGGGGATGCCAGTGTAGTTTAGATTCAAATTTCAAAATTTACCACATTCACTCTCTTGAAGTGTAGATTCGGGAAATGTTATATTGGTATGTAAATTATTGGTATACCATTAGTTATTCCAAATGCTGAACACAGTTATTCGGGTGAAGTGACAAAAAATGTCATAATGGCCACCTATTTGTTACAAATCAAACCAAAATTCATAATCAACTTCAGATCTTCCAAATTCTTAATCAACTTCAGATCATATTTATTCCCAAATAATTTCAAGTAATTGATCTTATATATATCATTAATAACACATACACAATAAAGCCATAGAACAATTTGCAAGAGTATTTTTTTTAAATGATAAAGAGGATTTGGACAATGACATAAATGAAAAATATGTCATAATTCTCTTTGTCACGATTTATCGTGAAACATAAGATATTAATTGAATTCATATTATTAGATAATCCATTCTCTCGTTATCAATATATTTTAATATATTATTCTTTATCTTACTATATATCGTATCATATTGTAAACTTTTAATTAACTAACTTTCATTTAATTAGTAAAATTTTAGAAAATTACGATTATATTCTAACTTAATTTACAACAAAACCAAAATGATTAGATAAAATTAATAATTTTATATAATCTTATATATTTTTTAGTATTAAATACTTTCTTATTTACCAAAATTACGTTAACTTTGTGCTTTAATTGTCTTTTTATTTACGAAAATGTCACTCACATGTAAAATTAATGTATTTGTTGTATTTTAATGATATTTATTTACAAAAAACATTATATTATTTTTTGTATTTTTAAATTTTTTTCTTTTTTTTTTCCTTAAAAAACACAAATTTTACAAGCACGCACGATAATATTAGTGTTGATTATTCAACATTAATTAACATAAGTCATGCATAGGGTAATAATGAATGCTATTTACTTGGGAGCTGCACTTAATTTTTTGATCGTCTCATATTCCTGAGACAAACCAATTTAGAGCCCCGTTCGCTTTTAAAAGACTTTTTAAAAAATAATTGCTTTTTAAGTTGGCTTTTAAAAGTGCTTTTTTAAGTAAAAACTAAATTAATTTTGTGTTTGGATAAATAGATTGAAAATATTTTTTATAAACTAAAAGCCTTTGAAAAGCTACAAATATTAGCTTTTAAATAAGCACTTATTTTGGCTTAAATAAGTGCTTTTAAAAGCACTTTAAAATTATCCAAACACATTTATAACAACAAAAACACTTTTTTTTTTTTAAAAAAACACTTTTTCTCTTTGACTTTTTAAACTAAACGGACTCTTAATTAAATTAAATATTTTTAATTCTCGGATCCAAAATAATAGAATTGATACGAGAAATAGGAGTTTTTTTAAATTTTTTTTAATTCAATATATACACATAAGCGGGACCCGGAGATAAAGCCCAATAAAGCGAATCGGGCACTCGGAGATTTTCGCTCATTCAATCATTCTCCAGTCCTCTTCGAACAGTTGGGGAACGGCGCTTGGAGTGAAGACTTTCGTTATTTAGAGGCTGTAATTCATTTAAAGATCGAAAATTTCAGGTGATTTTCGTATATATATTTGTAAATTTTTCGGTAACCTGTCCTTGTGGTATACGCATTTGCATTAGCAACCTTCGTAGCTGAATTGAGCTCAATTTTGTTTGTTTGTTTGTTTTTGGGTTAATTTATCGAATTGGATAGCGTGTTTACGTTATGTTTGAAGCTAACCATTTAACGAAGTGCACTTTTGTTTTCAGATTGCCAAATTTGTGTTTTCTGGTGAGATTGTAAGATAAGAGTCTATATAAGATAGATGCTACAACAATTACCAGCGGTGGTTTACTCTCCATGGATCCCACTGAAAAAGGGTAAAACCTTCAGCCTTTTGATATGTATCTAGAGCGCAAGTGTGACATGTACCCAACTTCATTCCTTGGAGAAATTTAAGCGTTAAATTGCCAACTTCTGCTTATTTGATGTTATCTATCCTTTCAGGTGTTTTATCTGGCTCGATGGAGCTTAAGACGTCTCATTTTCCAATTCCAAATTCATCTTTCCTGGGGATAAAGGTAATTTTGTTTATTCGAGTCACATCTTTGATTTGGTGGTTTCTGCACGTATAATGGGCCTCTACGAATAGCTCAGGCTAAATTTACTTTCGAGAATCTTAGTGCAAGCAGTGGAAGAATTAATTTTCATATCGAGATTTGAATATGGGATATAAACGCATTCTGCCCATTTAACACCCATATTTCCATTTTGTTCCTTTTGATTTGTGCAACATTTTTATCTTATCAGTTAAAATTACTCTTTGCAATGTACCTTACGAGGTTCAGGTAGAGTACTTTTGTTAGTAGTATAGCGAATCCAATCTACTGAGGGAAATAAAGGGGAAGTGATTGGAACAGGGATTGGTGGTTTCAGGTTTGATGCCAAATTGGCAATATAGGTTTATATATCTCACAAGGATCAGACATTCTGCTGTTGCGCTCTATGAGGAAGGGGACATTTATTGTGTAGAAAACAAATTCTTTTTAACTTTCAAATTTTGCTGTTGCTCTAGCCCCTGATATGAGTCTGCTTGCTCGAAATACTCCTTGAAGGTCTAGGGTAGACTAGATTCTACCATAACATTTGTTGATTCGTTCTAAGATAGGATTGCGCTTAGCTGTAAATGCTTCACGATGGGTTTCTAGCTTGTTGAAATTTCATTTAGGATTTGCTGTGTTGAGAGAGACTATGACGTAAATGACAAAGGAGATTGAGGAAGGCATTTAACTGCATGATAGAACATACAATGTTTGCTTTGTGGGACATTTTTTATCCTTGCAAATGTATTTCATTTTGGTGTTTCAAATTTCAGTTGCACTTCTAAGCAGCTGTTAAGTTTGAGTTTTACTAATTCACAAGTTAACCTTAATAACCAACTGTGGACTAATGATCTTATTGTGCAAGGCTGCCTCGAGTCCTTGCCCTTATTTATGAGTAGAAATGTTTAATAGTTTTCGACAGTGTGTGACAGTTGATCATTCAAATGATTAACGGTTGATTTGCAGTTCCAGGTCACCCATGCTTACGAAAATGAGAATGCTACAAGAAGACGAATAATAATCTTCTGCACAGACAGCAGGCTTACTCATGGTCGCAAAGTGAAGAAACTTGAGGCGTCGCTACAGAATGTGGATCTTCCGCCGATACTTCCAAAGAAAAAGAAGAAGCCCTATCCTATACCCATAACGAAAATTCAGCAAGCTGCCAGGGCTGATAAGAAATTGGCACAAATGGGAATTGAGAAGCCACTTGAGCCTCCTAAGAATGGACTGCTTGTACCTGAGCTAATTCCTGTTGCATATGAAGTAGTCGGTGCTTGGAAAATTTTAATAAGTGGACTTGCACGACTCTTGCATGTTGTTCCTGTTCATGCTTGTAGGTAACCCAAAGGCAAATTCAAAACAATTAAGACGTTTCAACTTTTCTCCCACTTCATCTCTAGGATTTGTTTAGGAGCAGTTGATCTGTATGCATTATGCAATTGTTGAAGTAACATTATTATTGTTTCTCTTGCAGCGAGTGCTCAGACATCCACGTTGCCTTAGCTGGCCACAATATTCAGGACTGTTGTGGCCCGACTAGTGGAAGCCGCAAAAGTTTCCATTCATGGGTGAAGGGTTCCATTAACGATGTGCTTCTCCCTATTGAGTCATACCATATGTACGATCCTTTTGGCCAGCGCATCAAGCATGAAACTCGTTTTAATTATGACAGAATTCCTGCCGTGATCGAACTTTGCATCCAAGCAGGCGTTGAATTGCCTGACTATCCCTCGCGAAGGAGAACAAAACCCATCCGAATGCTAGGTAAGAAAGTGATTGATATGGGTGGGTTGATTGAAGAGCCTGAACTCCACAGCTCTTATGGTTCAGAATCATCGATTATGGAACTTGACACTTATCGAATCCAAGATCGATATTCACCCCCTGCGGAATCGGATGTTCCTAAGATTGCACAGCAGACTGTCAAAGCATACGAGAAAGTTAAGCGGGGTGTAACAAAATTGATGAAAAAGTACACAATTAAGGCGTGTGGCTATTGCTCGGAGGTTCATGTGGGCCCCTGGGGTCACAACGCGAAGCTTTGTGGGGAATTCAAGCATCAGTGGAGAGATGGGAAACACGGTTGGCAAGATGCAACTGTGGATGAAATGTTTCCTCCCAATTATGTCTGGCATGTTGAAAATCCAAAAGGGCTGCCATTGAAACAAACACTCAGGAAGTTCTATGGTAAGGCACCAGCGGTGCTTGAAGTGTGTATGCAGGCTGGCGCTCAAGTACCTGATAAGTACAGGTCAATGATGAGACTTGATATCGTGGTTCCCGAAAAAGAGGAGGCTCGATTTGTTGCATGACAAGTTAACTTTGTACAGCTTGCAAACGATTATGCTTTAGATCCGACTATAGTAATTAGTACCCAAATTGTGACTTTATTATATTAACTTTATATGATATAAATTGCGAAAAAGAGAACAGGAACAGGCTTCCACCTTCAGATCATTGCTCACAGTTGCACCTCATCTTTTATCAGGTTTTTTTTTTCCTTGCGTCTATTTACTTACCTTTCCCTTCGAATATTTCGTTAAATTATCTTATTGTCTGCTGAATATAGGTGAAAGGAAAATGTTCACTCTGTTTCGTAGTTCCGTTCAACATGCATCACGGGTTTAGTTGTTATGGTTAAATGACTTAATTTTGATGTGTATATGATATGTTTGGAAGCAGTTTTCACAGCACAATGCGCCTTAATATGATGAAATGAATGTAGGATGGCAAAAACGAACCAACTTTTTTCGGGAAATTCATTGTTCGAAGCAACAGTTTCCCCACCAGTTTGTGTGATTCTGTAGTCAAAGGTCTAATGATCAAATCCTATAAATTATTAATTGATGGAACTTTCGGGAGGCTAAATTGTAGAAGACAATAACTACCTTTTTTGTTCAGACTGTTATACGATTTGAAGGATTTGTGTAATGAAATCGTTATCTATAATATTTTATAAAAACAAGTGTAGGTGCTCTAGAAATAAAGTTTTCGAGAATTCCTATAAAAACAAGTGTAGGTGCTCTTGAAATAAAGTTTTCGAGAATTCCAATGCTGGGAATTCGATGGATTCAATTATTATCTTCTCTAGTCTACAATCTACATTATGTAGCCTGTTTACAAAAAGATATAGTTCACTTCAGAAGACAGGAAATAAAACAAATTGGATTTGCACATAATGTTTATTGATAGGGCTAATAACAATAGCTCGATGAGAATGTGCAAACGAACCAAATCGAGTCGAATAATGGTAAAATTTTAAGGCTCGAATTCGGCTCGATAAGAGTATATTCGAGTTCGAGCTCGATTCGAAGTTCGATAATTTTAAATATTTTGGCTCGAGTTCGGCTCGAAATAAAGTTAAAGTTCGAGTTCGGCTCGAAATATTCGAACCTATTCGTGAACTATTCGGATATTATGGTTCGAAAAGCTCGAAATGTTCGAAAAAGTTCGAAATGTATATATATTTATTATACTAGCAAAATGTACGTGCGTTGCACGTAATAATAATTTTATTTGATTGTGATCGGAGTTATCAAATTTTGAATGTTTAGTTTTATTAAAATCAAGTGTTATATTTTTTTACGGGTGTCAGTTCAAACTTCAGTAACTATGATTCAATATCTAATTAGCTACTGAAGTGATCATATGACCTATTTAACTTTTTTTTTTTGTTATATTTGTCGGTTTTTTATAGACGTTTTTTTAGTGATATTATATGTTTATTCATTAAGTTTTATTTTTTAAAGCTAACAATTTTAAAACAATAACATATGTTATATATTTATTGAAAAATGTAAAATATTTATATTGTTACAAACGGTAGGATCAAGAGATTTGTATTTTACTAAAAACTATAGTTGCTGGTAATTGTGTAACGCAAATCTTTTAGATTGTATCACAGTTCAAACAAATACATATTTCAGTTGTTCAACCCAAGAGGACAATTATTGCACCCAAACAATCACCTTATCAACAATTGTGCTTTCAATCAATGTGAATCGAAACTATGGTCTTGACTCTGATACTAATTGTATGACCGAATACGTATCGCTTTATCAAAATTTATAGTTGATGGTAACAATACGATTCAAATATCTTAAATATTACAAAATCTCAAGCATCGTGTTTCGATTGCTCTTAGAGACTATCATTGCATCTCAGCTTAAACAATTTATGTTAAATGATAATTTTACTTATATTGATTTTTAAGAAAAAAAAAAACAGTAATTTCTTTCAGGAAAATGATTTTTTGATTCATCAACTTGTCCAAATTTGAGTTTTAGTCCATTGAGTTGTCAAATTTGGTTATGGTGCACTCACATTTAATTTTCAATTATTGTTTGTCCAATTGATGACTTGATATTTGACAATTCAACAATGTTCGATCTCACTTCAACATTTTCACGTCATGTAAGTATTTTTTTATTTATTATAAGTCAGTATTTTCCAATGAGTCTCTAACCCAATTAGACCTAAAATAACCGAATTAAAATTTATCGTATCAAAAATAAACTTTGTAAACTTAGTGGACCAAATCATAATATTAAATAAGTTAGTGAACAAAAAAAAACTATTTTTCCTTTATTTAAAAGCTTTTATTTAGATATGAAAGTTGATCTTCCATTGATAAAGTAAATAAAAATCACGTATTATTTTTTCTCTGATAAACCATGTTAATCATAAGACAATTGTTGTATATTAACTTGCTACAGTAATATTTTTCAGATAAGTGATTTTTTGATTCATTAACTTATCTAAATTTGAGTTTTAGTCCATTGATTTGTCAAATTTGGTTTTGGTGCACTAACATTTAATTTTCGACTATTGTTAGTTCAATTGCTGACGTGATATTTGAAAATTCAACAATGTTCGATCTCAATTTTTGACTCGAATATATGCTTTTATTCTTAATTTTCTTCAATAATAATCCAATTGAGTTGTTTTAAATTTTATATACATTTAAAGTAGATGTTGTTGTACATGCCATAAAAAAACATTTATATATGAGTGTGATAATTAATTTATAATTTTTAAGAATAGTATGTTAAATATATTATTTGCAATAAAAATTTGAGTAGACTAAAAAAATGTGAAGAGAAATATTTTTTTAGAGGATGAACAATCATATTTAAACAAGTTAAAAACTTTTATAATAAATCATTCAAGTAACTTAGATATAAAAATAACTTGTCTAACTTAAAATCGATTTGAATTTAGTGTGATTTTTTAAGTTTTGTCATGCAATATTTTACGATTTCATAAGTATTAACATTAATTAATTCTATTAGCCAAGTATTATATTGTAATACAAATATCCACATGAAATTTAGTCATAATCATACCCGATCTTTTTGTCTCACTTATTTAAAATACATTTATTTTTTATCTGTTTCAATTATATATATATATATATATATATAAAAGGTTGACCATGAAGGGGACCTCATTCCACATGAGTCAGAGGCCCATTGGCTCATGCGGAGGTTAAATCGAGGGATGTGCACGAGCGGCAGAGACCTGAAGAAGGGAGCAACATGGCCAACCCTCAGAGCATACCCCCTCAATATTTCAGCAGGAAATATGCCCCACACGAGGATCGAACCCGCAACGCTGGAGAATCTCTTCCCACGTCAACTCAGACCTTACCAACTCACCTATGCCCCTGTGGGATTGTCTCAATTATATAGTCTAGTTATCATATTGAATATCATATGTCCCGCTCTTTTAACAATTTATCCATATTAACTTAATATTATTAACTACTTGTATAATTATTTTATTTTATTAGTATTAATTGATTCTATTAGCCAATTATTATACTGTAGTACAAATATCAACTTAAAACTTAATTATAATCATACTCTCTATATTTCACTTATTTAAACTACATCTATTTTTTTTAATTAATAGTATGAAAAATAAGAAAGGCAAATTAGAAAATTGACAATTGGAACTAATCTAGAAATGAGTATATTTTTTAACTTGTACATGAAAATATTAATGTTGTTGATTATATTTGTAGTCTCTAAAATTTTAAAAAAATATTACACATAAGTATTAATTATGAAATGAAAAGTGATAATAACTAAAGTGTCACTTTTATAGATATATATTATAACAAATAAATTAATACATATTTCAATTAATATAATAATTTTTTTAGTTTAGGAAATGAATTAAATTTAACAATTAATTTACTTTGAATAATTTTATTATTATTATTAATCATTAATTAATTAATTAATTAATAACTTTTTTTAATTTAAGACATGAATTAAATGTTAAAAATTAATAAAAAAATTAATTACTCTAGACGAATCTAGAAAATGAAAGGAAAAACCAAAAAAATACATTGGAAATGACAAAAATATTTAATTAATATTATGTAAGATAAATAAGGGCAAATTCAAAAATTTACAATTGGAACTCATATATTTATAATAGTAGTAATAGATTAATATAATATTTTTTTTAGTTTAGGAAATGAATTAAATTTAACAATTAATTTACTTTGAATAATTTTATTATTATTATTAATCATTAATTAATTAATTAATTAATAACTTTTTTAATTTAAGACATGAATTAAATGTTAACAATTAATTAAAAAAATTAATTACTCTAGACTAATCTAGAAAATGAAAGGGAAAACCAAAAAAATACATTGGAATGACAAAAATATTTAATTAATATTATGTAAGATAAATAAGGGCAAACTCGAAAAATTCACAATTGGAACTCATATATTTATAATAGTAATAGATAATTATATTATATTAATTAAATATTAAGGTTCGCGAACTATTCTCGAACTATCGAACAAAATAATTTCGGCTCGAGCTCGGCTCGAAAAAAAGTTCGAACATGTTCGAATTCGGCTCGAGTTCGATAAGCTCGAATACGAATTCAATATTTATCGAGCGTACTCTTAAACCTCACGAACAAGTTCGGTTCGTTTGCAACCCTAGGTGAGATGCAAATGTGACATATGTGAGTTGACAAGACGAAGAGCAGACGTCCTAATTTTAGTAGTAAAAATAACAGTTATACACGAATTTAACAATAACAATGTAATATAAATAACAATAGGACATGAAGATAGTTACTCATCTCATTACGACATAGTATAACTAGTATAGATATGTGATATATTTACGTTGGAGAAAAAGTTCCGATGTTTTTTTTGTACGAGACCGATTAGTATTTTATGTTTTCAATATATCATACAAATACACTGAGAATGTTTATCCAGGTGTAGCATAGAATCACATTATATTTAACCTACACCCATAAAAATATAATGTATTTTCAGCGAAATGTAAAACTATGTATTAGATGAAACAAATTCTCCTTATATATATATTCTATGTATTTAACTTATAAGTTATTGTTTAGATGAAAAAAATTCTCCATATATATATTCTATATATTTAACTTATAAGTATTAATTGGCGCAAAAACTTTCTCACAACGATATTCCAAATGATCTTAAGAACATGAGATTTTTTTTCGTTGGACGTGGAAACATTGTTTGTCGGAGATGTTAGTCGAGTAGATATTGTGCATAAATTAAAGCATGTCCAACAGGAAGTTAAAGCACATGTCAAGAAACTGATTTTGTTTATAGATAAAATTGATACTATTTTTAGTGAAGGGAATAGAGGGAAAGCGGTTTCTATTGTCTTAAGGTAGTGTTTGGAAGAGCTTCTAGGAATCAGTTCTCAACTTTTCGTTAATAAAATTTCATAAAATTTCAAATTTTTGTGAAGTAAAAGCTGAGAAGTGCTTTTCATAAGTTCTCCCAAACACTACCTAAATCTGTTACTTATATAAATAAGTTATGGTGCATTAAATATTTTCAGCGGTTTTATTTAGTTGATCCAAGGATTGCATATAGGAGGGCATGAAAGAGGAACATGAAAGTCATAATTCTAAAACAAACTCTTATAGTTGCGGCTCAACTGTCAGCATGTTATATAAGAGGTTTGTTTCACATCAATATTTTAGTCATGTATTTTGAATGAATTTTATTAGTTTTAACATGTCAAAGCATAGCAATATGTGGTTTTAGTTACTGATAGTCGTGGTTATGACTGATTTTTTAAAAAATTTTCTAAGTAGGACTGCCTTACCTGACAACAAAATCATCCTCAAAACGATGTTCCAAGTGATCTTGAGAACATGAGTTTTTTTTTTGTTGGACGTGAAAAAAATGTATGTCGGAGATGCTAGTCGAGTGGACATTGTGCAGAAGTTAACACATGTCCAACATGAAATTGAAGCTCATGACAAGAAATTGATTTTGTTTATAGAAAAAATTGATTCTATTTTTAGTGAAAGATATAGAAGAAAAGTGGTTGCTATTGTTTAAATCCATTACTTGGTAGAATAAGTTATGGTGCATTGGTGCCACAACTGTGGAACACGCTCGAGAGTGGGGAGGCTATGATGAGTTATGTCTAAAAATTCCACTGGGATTGGGTCCAATCCTAAAGGTACACTCCAAATATTTTTGAGGCTCAAGCTTATTTAAGTATTATTTATATTTAATTCCAGCAGACCTTGAATTCTACAAAAGCCCATAAGAGGCTAGAGCCCGTGAAACTCTCCGAATATCTATAAATAGCTTAAGTCACCTCATTATTAAGTTACATACTTTCTTTAGCACTATAACGCTCTACTCTCGGGGCAAGTGTTGCCGATACAATCAGTGTGATGACCCGAGTTCTAATCTCTCATTAATCAACACTGTTAGACAATAATCAAAGTCTAAACAATGAATCAATGTCTAAACAAAAGACAATTTTTTTTTTTTTAAAATTAGATTGCCCTGCGCACGCGCGGGCATCACCCCTCGCGCGCGCGCAGTTCAACGAGCCCGAGGCTCCATGGGCTGGCTCGCGCGCGCGCGAGCAGTAGCTCGCCCGTGCGCCAGCCACGGCACCAGAAAAAAAATGTTGGCTCAGCTGCTGTCAAAAATGAAATCAAGCCTACAATTGATTCAAGATCATCTCCTACAAAAGTCTAGACATGGTTTAATCAATCATAACATCTAACATGCATTCTAACATGCCATAATTGTTAGGAATAAACCATTCCAAGGCTTTACAACATAATCAAAATCTCATAAACATGCAATAATCTTGTCATATAAAAACTAGTTCAAGATACAACATGTTGGAGTCAAATATTTGAAACATTACTCAAATTTCAAATATAATAACAAGACTTTTAGATCATCCTTAACAAGTCTTGATACAAGTAACTTCTAAAATGATCATGTTTACGACTCAATAAACTTCATGACAGTTCAAACAACTCCTAACTCGGATCCTCACACTATATCTCTTCAATCCTTGTTCTTCATGATTGCTTTTGCCCTGTTCCAATCCCCCTATTGCAATGACACATACAACAAAACAATAGCCGGATAACTCCGGTGAGAAATATATTTCCCAGTAAAAGCAACTAAACATGCATATCAAACATATATCAAGATCATGATATAACAGTAAATACAATGCATGTTTTCAAAACAAGGTTCATTTCATCATTCGTCGGTTGGGATCCCGAGAAGTAGATATCATAACTAATCCACCGACTCTCCCGCTCGAGGTGGGGTTACTTATCTTTCTTCTCTAGACTTTGAAGCAATCATATATGCAAATCAGACGCTAGGCTAAATCAACCACCCAGGCCATACATATAAGATTCCTCAAATCGTCTATTCGAACGTTTCCGTTCATTTCAAAATCAAGGAATAAGTCTTCAAGATGAATGCAACATATATCATCATTAAGGCATTCATAACATCAAAAACTTATTCAACAACTCAAATGAAAGCACATAAGAGCAAATAAACAAGCAAGTATGTGATTTAGGGGAACTCGATACACACCATCTCGAGTTGTATTCCCAATCGAATAGTAGTCTACTTTTACCTTCGTATTTCGTCTGTTCTGAATTCTTCAACCTCAAAACATGCACATCAATCTTTTTTCAAGTCATTCCTTTCAGAATCGAGTCGAAATCATCAGCACATCTTCAATCAAATCATTTCAAATCTCAAGCAAACTTCCTCGGTTCACTATTCGACTTCTTGAGTTGCTTGAGCTCGTAGCATGTCTGACATATAAAGATTGCATCTAACAATATCAGTATACAATCCCAAGATCATTGACTCAATCGTAGAATATCATTATGGTTTCAAAACATAACCAATCATCGTAGCGATTGACAATCGGGAATCGTTACGGTATTGAATTCATTTCTAATTCCAATTCCATTCATACGGATTTTCATATCCGTTCATCGTCATTCAACTTTTCAAACCAACAGCTATTATCATAAACATATCAAGGAACATCTCATCTCGAAAATCATCTATCAAACTTGTCTCAAAACACGAATCGACGGTGTAGCGATTAAAAATCGGTACCCGACAAAATATCATATTCGAATCCATTTGTAATTCTAATCATACGTATATGCACTTCATGAACCAGCATTCATATCATCATATCCACATCTATAATCCTGGATATACATGCTAACATCAACACTGAATACCATTAACATGAATTCTTCAAGCCGGTATCGAATATACAAACAATAGAATTCCAAAAACATTCTAAACTCATAACATCTGATCTCTGCCCAATTTCGTTCTAAAAAAAAATACTTAAAGTACTCAGAAACTTACATCAAGTCGAAGTACTTATCGCGAGGATTCCAGAACATCTTTCGGAATTGAAATCGGACGAACGGATCAAAAGTTACGGGGGTTTGAAAATTGGAAAGAAAAATGAATCAAAGGTCTCGGCTCTCGGCTCTCCTCTGTGCAAAATTCTGAATGAAATCTGAGTGATACACGTATTCATGCTGATAATTATAATTAAAATCAGATAAGTGTTGACTAATTGCCATTTAGTCCCTAAAACCTCAAAAATTGCAATTTAGTCCTCGGCCTTCGTTTTAATTCAATTTCAATCCTAAATAATTTAAGAATATTAGAATTTAAATCAAAACTCTAAATATTCCCAAATTAAATATACTCGGATTAAAATTAAATAAATTCGGATTAATCAAATAATCCTGGTTATTTGCAATTTAGCCCTTCAACGTCGATAATTGCAAATCACTCCCTGATCAGGTTAAATCTTCACAATTCATCTTCTTTAATTTCCGAAACATGAAATTAAATCTTCAATTCCATAAATATTCAAATCGAATATTTATTCTTTTAATTTAAGAATTCTCGGAATTTAATTCTCAAAATCCGCATATTCTCAAATTAAATATTTTCAGCTCGGAATTTAAATCTATCATTTTCATAACTTCTCAAATAAATATTAGCCCATAATATGGAATTTAATTCTCAAATTCCATAATTCATAATTTAATATTTTCGGGCCTTACAATTCCTCGCCTCTAAGAAATGATTTCGTCCTCGAAATCGTAGTCAAGCCAAATATCAAGTCTGATAGACTGAATGAGTATCTGAAGTTATTCTCACTTCAATCATTCAACTCTAATCTATTCAGTTGTACTCTAAGTACTGAATATAATTCTCTCAGTATTCCTCTTGTCTGATTCAAGTACACAGAAGGAATCTATCAATACTTCCTTACTTTAGATACATGAAACAATTCAGAATCATTGTATCAAGCTGAAAAGAATAAATCTTTTCCCATCGTTAAGTCCATCTGACATCTTATTCAATGAGGTTCAGTCTTTGTGTCGACTTGTTTCTTTCTAAATATCATTCAATGTTCTGTATAGAACATATCCAGTCTACACTATCATTCATTTCGTTGCTTCAAGTTTAGTATTCAACCTCATATTCTGAATCTGTGAATGAAATTCTGCTTTTTCTCTATTCTGAATTGAATGATGTTTCAAGAATAACTTTGTCGCTTAACTAATCCGTTTCAGCTTCCAAAGTTATATCTATCATTCAATTACTAATTCTGGTTCTTCTTTTCCGTTTTCATTTCATGCAGATTCATCGTCAAATTCGTCGTGTATCTCGAATCAAATCCGATCTGATATCGACAAATCATGTCTGATCTGATGTCATATACCTCAATAATATCATTTAAACACAAGAAATCGGAGTTCTTTTCATCATAACATCATAGCATTATTTCAAAATTGGCTCAATAGCGGTTACAGGAAATATAATCCTCAAGTGGCAACATATCAAATCAAATAATACCGAATCAGGTATTAAAGTTCTGAGAATATCCTCAATATTTGGAAAATCGACTCAGATAATTCATCAATCAAATTCAACTCTCAGAACATCAGTCAATCAATCGATGCCACATTCTATCAAATAAATCTAAAGTCTTAATTCGGACAATAGATTTTAATCATTCCTGTACTATCATTATATCTCTATCTTCTTCACGGATCTGAATAGATAGCTGTTCATCACATCTCATACAGAGTATTCTACCAAATGCTGATTAGTATATTCGGACTATCA
Organism: Henckelia pumila; assembly: GCF_033568475.1. NCBI lineage: Eukaryota > Viridiplantae > Streptophyta > Magnoliopsida > Lamiales > Gesneriaceae > Henckelia > Henckelia pumila. The sequence continues at coordinate 155,944,138 of NC_133123.1, read as the reverse complement.
ATTAATCAGAGTATAATATGTTGTAGTCACAGATTTCAATGTATTCAGAACTGTTGATAATCGGTATCATATCAGAAAAAAAATTCATTCTCACAAATTCGATTCATCTTCTCTGATTATTCTTCCAATTCAAGGATAAAATATTGTACCTTTACCTCAAAAAGTACTCAAAGTCATCGGATCATCTGTATTGAAATTTAATAGTAAACCCAATGTTTCAATCTAAAACATTATTTCCTGGCTTACTGTTCATTTTGCAATGAATCTAATCATAATTCAGTGACTTGTTCATACAGACAGATCATCGTATACAGTAATGTTCATCAGTCTGTTCATAACTACCACCTGTTTACCTCATCTATACTGTTTCATCACGGTAGTTGTTACAAAATATTCTTTCAAATTATAATCTCGTTTCAATGTTTGAAGTTTCCAAACTAACATTGAACTCATCTAATCAACGATTTTCAACTTCATCAGAAAATCTCTGTACGTTTAACTTCAAAAACGTACTAATTCTGTTACTACTATTTGCTTTATCAAAAGATAAAACAATTATCAAATGAATATTGAATTCATTGTTGTGCAATTCTTCAAATTTTGATATCTTTCTTCGGAAATATCACGCACAATCAAATAATCAATCATAATAGAATTCATTCATTCGGATCTGAGGCTTCAATTCATATCTCAATCTGACATTCTGTACTGAATTCTAATCACTTCAGTTTACTTTCTGTGTTACTTTCATCTTCTGAACAATTCTGCCTTACTTCCAATCGAAAAAATCATTCTGATTGGTGTTATATTCATCTGAATATTCAAATCAGAATACACAGAAATCTGAAATCAATTCATCGGATGCCTATTTCATTCCTTATTTCTATCTCCAAATACCGACAAGTCATATCATCTAACCCAAAAATCAGGGATCATATTCAAATTCTTCTATCAGTTACGAGTCACAATCTTAAATACGCCGAAATAACATCAAAGGATCAATAATTCTCAAAATCAAAAGAAATAAATCAAGATTGAGAAAATCCCTCAATCAAGGTCATCCAAAATCAAATCTTCTGGATAACAAACTCTGCAAAGTGAAAACAACTCACTTGCATCACATAACTTAGAATAAGTAAATCACTCAGGCTCTATGAACAAAACAAAGAGAGCCACTCGAAATAAAATATTTCAAGAATTATATGTCCAAATGATGTATTTGATTCAGCATAATCAAAGAAAAGACTCATCTGTAGCCGACTGATATATCATCATCTATCTTCTAACCTCAAGATTAATCTTCAATTTATAATCTCATCAAGTCGGTAATTCATAAATTCTTCAATTATTCAATTCAATATTGAATTCCAGTTCACAACTTAAACTAAAGTCAAATCTTACTGGAATATATCTGTAATCTCTATTCAGTAGCATACTTATCAATGCTAATTTAGATCTTGAACATATCTCGTGCATCGAATATCCTAATTTCGGCATATTTTTGTAATCAAACATCATATATCAAACCGAAATCACAGAATCTTAATTCGAGATTCTATATCATATCATCATATTCATATGCACATTATGTTCTTGTTGATCGACTTTTATCACTTCTTATCATCATACTGATTAGTTAAATCACAAAATCCAGTGACTCAATAATCTGAAACTATCACTAATCAGTACTTAGATAAATTCTCACATGAACAATATCATGTTCAGTTTCAGTTCATCGAAGCAATAGTTCTATTCTTCAGTTCATATCACAAATTCTCTTTTCTGATACAGAGGTAATCATATAATAAGCTTTCCGCTATCATGTATCTATTGCACCAATAATAAACAGGTCAAAACAAAATAAATCTGTTACCTGAAATTTCATTCTCAGGTGCAATTTCATTCTGATCCTCTGTATACCTTTGCTATTTATTCATTGAATAAATTTTAGCACATCTGTCTGACTTATCCTTACACTGTTTGTTCAGATATCCTCTTCCACAAAAAGTGTAATAATTTCTAATATATTCTGCATTCAGAATCAGACTAATTCATCTCGATTCGCTAGAGTTAGAGATTTATTTTCATATCATGCACTTCATATCTGTTCTGGAATAAAACTTGTAGATAAAGTTGTGAGTATCTCACATACTCTTTCATGTCTACAATTTCATTCTCCTAACTCATCATTCAGCTTCAATTCTTTTAGACAAAGATATGTCTTTAAACAAAATGTTTCAGTCATCAACATTTATTCAGACATAATCTGCGGATTCAAGCCATTAAATAATTCACTCAATCTTGAGCTTTTCATCATCTACAATTCAAAGAATTGTAATAGACTTGAAAATTCTACTAAAGCATTCCTCACATTCAAAAAGATGCAACTTTTACATGGTATATTTTCTTTCTCATCATTTCTATCTGTTGTGGCAAAGAACTATAAACATAATTCTGTTCTAAGCACTTACCAACAATCAACATACCTCTGCCTTCTTATAATTTCTTTATCAAAATCCACCAGCTGGTTGCTAGATTTCGAAGTTGGTATTCAATCAATCTGATCCAATATTCACCTGAATATTTTCGATATTTGAACAACTAGTCAAGTTCTTCAAGCCAACTGTTACCTACAACATCGTCTATTCATTTGCTGATATTCTGTTCTGTTCAATCAAAGATACTTCATTCAGCTGAGTAATACCGTTCTGTTCTGTTCAATCTGACCATAACATTCTGTTCAGTCTGGCCATATGATTCTGTCAGTCTGGGGTGCTTACGTCACCCAAAGAACACTGTTCTATTCAATTATGGGTGCTTACATCACCCGGTAAAAATCATATAACAAAACGGTAAAAATTTCAAAAATTTACAAATCAGTAAATCAGGCAATTGAATTTCAAATATAGATCATGCTCACATGCAATTTATCAACTCATCGAATTATCAAATCAAGTAATGCATAATCATGCAATACAATACATGCATGTGACTCAATCTACCCCGCTCAGCTTCTATCTCAATCCAAGAACTTACGCTCTGATACCACCTGTTGTGATGACCCGAGTTCTAATCTCTCATTAATCAACACTGTTAGACAATAATCAAAGTCTAAACAATGAATCAATGTCTAAACAAAAGACAATTTTTTTTTTTAAAATTAGATTGCCCTGTGCACGCGCGGGCATCACCCCTCGCGCGCGCGCAGTTCAACGAGCCCGAGGCTCCATGGGCTGGCTCGCGCGCGCGCGAGCAGTAGCTCGCCCGTGCGCCAGCCACGGCACCAGAAAAAAAATGTTGGCTCAGCTGCTGTCAAAAATGAAATCAAGCCTACAATTGATTCAAGATCATCTCCTACAAAAGTCTAGACATGGTTTAATCAATCATAACATCTAACATGCATTCTAACATGCCATAATTGTTAGGAATAAACCATTCCAAGGCTTTACAACATAATCAAAATCTCATAAACATGCAATAATCTTGTCATATAAAAACTAGTTCAAGATACAACATGTTGGAGTCCAATATTTGAAACATTACTCAAATTTCAAATATAATAACAAGACTTTTAGATCATCCTTAACAAGTCTTGATACAAGTAACTTCTAAAATGATCATGTTTACGACTCAATAAACTTCATGACAGTTCAAAAAACTCCTAACTCGGATCCTCACACTATATCTCTTCAATCCTTGTTCTTCATGATTGCTTTTGCCCTGTTCCAATCCCCCTATTGCAATGACACATACAACAAAACAATAGCCAGATAACTCCGGTGAGAAATATATTTCCCAGTAAAAGCAACTAAACATGCATATCAAACATATATCAAGATCATGATATAACAGTAAATACAATGCATGTTTTCAAAACAAGGTTCATTTCATCATTCGTCGGTTGGGATCCCGAGAAGTAGATATCATAACTAATCCACCGACTCTCCCGCTCGAGGTGGGATTACTTATCTTTCTTCTCTAGACTTTGAAGCAATCATATATGCAAATCAGACGCTAGGCTAAATCAACCACCCAGGCCATACATATAAGATTCCTCAAATCGTCTATTCGAACGTTTCCGTTCATTTCAAAATCAAGGAATAAGTCTTCAAGATGAATGCAACATATATCATCATTAAGGCATTCATAACATCAAAAACTTATTCAACAACTCAAATGAAAGCACATAAGAGCAAATAAACAAGCAAGTATGTGATTTAGGGGAACTCGATACACACCATCTCGAGTTGTATTCCCAATCGAATAGTAGTCTACTTTTACCTTCGTATTTCGTCTGTTCTGAATTCTTCAACCTCAAAACATGCACATCAATCTTTGTTCAAGTCATTCCTTTCAGAATCGAGTCGAAATCATCAGCACATCTTCAATCAAATCATTTCAAATCTCAAGCGAACTTCCTCGGTTCACTATTCGACTTCTTGAGTTGCTTGAGCTCGTAGCATGTCTGACATATAAAGATTGCATCTAACAATATCAGTATACAATCCCAAGATCATTGACTCAATCGTAGAATATCATTATGGTTTCAAAACATAACCAATCATCGTAGCGATTGACAATCGGGAATCGTTACGGTATTGAATTCATTTCTAATTCCAATTCCATTCATACGGATTTTCATATCCGTTCATCGTCATTCAACTTTTCAAACCAACAGCTATTATCATAAACATATCAAGGAACATCTCATCTCGAAAATCATCTATCAAACTTGTCTCAAAACACGAATCGACGGTGTAGCGATTAAAAATCGGTACCCGACAAAATATCATATTCGAATCCATTTGTAATTCTAATCATACGTATATGCACTTCATGAACCAGCATTCATATCATCATATCCACATCTATAATCCTGGATATACATGCTAACATCAACACTGAATACCATTAACATGAATTCTTCAAGCCGGTATCGAATATACAAACAATAGAATTCCAAAAACATTCTAAACTCATAACATCTGATCTCTGCCCAATTTCGTTCTAAAAAAAAATACTTAAAGTACTCAGAAACTTACATCAAGTCGAAGTACTTATCGCGAGGATTCCAGAACATCTTTCGGAATTGAAATCGGACGAACGGATCAAAAGTTACGGGGGTTTGAAAATTGGAAAGAAAAATGAATCAAAGGTCTCGGCTCTCGGCTCTCCTCTGTGCAAAATTCTGAATGAAATCTGAGTGATACACGTATTCATGCTGATAATTATAATTAAAATCAGATAAGTGTTGACTAATTGCCATTTAGTCCCTAAAACCTCAAAAATTGCAATTTAGTCCTCGGCCTTCGTTTTAATTCAATTTCAATCCTAAATAATTTAAGAATATTAGAATTTAAATCAAAACTCTAAATATTCCCAAATTAAATATACTCGGATTAAAATTAAATAAATTCGGATTAATCAAATAATCCTGGTTATTTGCAATTTAGCCCTTCAACGTCGATAATTGCAAATCACTCCCTGATCAGGTTAAATCTTCACAATTCATCTTCTTTAATTTCCGAAACATGAAATTAAATCTTCAATTCCATAAATATTCAAATCGAATATTTATTCTTTTAATTTAAGAATTCTCGGAATTTAATTCTCAAAATCCGCATATTCTCAAATTAAATATTTTCAGCTCGGAATTTAAATCTATCATTTTCATAACTTCTCAAATAAATATTAGCCCATAATATGGAATTTAATTCTCAAATTCCATAATTCATAATTTAATATTTTCGGGCCTTACAATCAGCATATTGGAGGCTATGAAAGAGGAGCTCAAATCATTGAGGCCCAACCTTTACTACTATTTGAAAAGCCTCAAATGCCTTTTACCATCATTCTCATTTATTTCTTCCCAACTCTTACTTCCAAAAATCTCTAATACCGTTTTTGTTTTACCTCATTTCCACTTCAGAAAATTGTCGCAGACTATTGATCTTATCATCATTTTTTCGGAAAAGTATTTATGAGATTCGGTTACTGGAAACTCAGATCTATCAAGATCCGATCATCAAGAACTGGATCTGATTAGATATGTTTCTGCATTTTTTATTTGAGGAGCACAAGTATCGTGAGTATTGAGTTCAACTGAAAAAAAAACAGTTTCTGCATTTTTTATTTGAGGAGCACAAATATCGTGAGTATTGAGTTCAACTGAAAAACAAACAGATTGAGATGGAGAAGGAGAAAGAACTTAAGCTTGCACACGTTCCGCTAGCACAACTTGAGCTGTTTAGAAGTTTATGTGGAGATCATAATTTGTTGATTGACGATGATTTTGATGGTTTGAAGCATATAATGAAAGAAACGTTGAATGCTTGCCAGGAAACTGTTAATGCTTTCCAGGAAACTGTTAATGCTTGCAAGGAAACTTTTAATTCTTGTCAGGAAGCTGTGAAGGATGGTATCAAGAAGATGAAGGTGGTGGATGATTCTCTGAATGCTGGACTCCAGAAATTTGAAGATGTGGTGAACCGGAGGCTTGAACGAGTGAAAAATTCTGTGGACGACGTTCTGCAAAATGTCAAGGCAAATTCTGAAAGGAAGAATGATTTACTCAAGACCGTAATTGGAGCATCCGCCGGATTGAATGGAGCATCCGCTGTAGTTGGCAGCATAGCATTTGCATATGCTGTGTGGACGGCTGACAAAGCAGTGAATGGGTAGAAACAAGCGGGTTTCCCAATTAAGTTTGAAACTAAAATCGAAACTAAATTTGAAAAAAATAATTTTGATTGAGTCTATGTGGAGTCGTTAATAGATTTTTTGTTGTTGTGCTTTTAGAAGAGGAAAATTTTTTAGTTGTTGGGGATTCATTATATTGTCTTACACTCTGGTGCGGCTACAAAGTGAAAAAAACAAGAATGATGGAATCATTTGTTTGTTTGTGTAAATGGAGTGTATTACAGCCATTGAATTTTTTTTAAAAAAAATAATAAAATAAAAAAAAAACTTTACTATTTTAATTTTAGGTTTAGTAAAATTTATACTTATTTCAAGATTTAAAAAACTTTAATAAATAAAAAAATTACACTTCAAGATGACAACGACGACGACTATTATTATTATTATCGGGGCGGGTTTGGGGTTAGGGATAACATCCCCATACCCGGCCCCAATATATTTCGGAGATTTTTAAAAATCTACGAACCAGAACTCATACCCAAAAAGATCCCCAAACTCGTTACTGCTGTTGCTGAGGCCGTTTTGAGATCAAGAGCTGGTCTTGGCAGACCCCAACAACCAACGGGCTCTTACCTTTTCTTGGATCCAACAGGCGTTGGGCAGACGGAGCTCGCCAAAGCTCTAGAAGAACAGTTGTTCGATGACCATAGTTTAAGGGTCCAAATTGATATGTCAGAATATATGGAGAAACATTTTGTTTCTCGACTGATAGGAGCTCCTCCAGGGCAAGTGAAAATCATTTAATTTGTTTCAAATTTATGATTGCTTTATGATTTCGATTTTTTTTATCATTCTTGTGTGTACAGAATGACCGTATTGTTTGGTTTTTCTCGATGAAATAGGTAAAGGACACCCTGTTGTGTTTAACAATTTGCTTCAACTCTTAAACTATGGACGACTAACTGACAACAAAGAACGAGGTGTTGACTTCGCAAATACGGTTATAATAATGACATGAAATTTTGGGGCCAACATAATTTTAAAAGGATCATTGGGCAATGTGATCATGGTAGAGGTGATGAAAGAGGTAATCTGTTTTTAGATGAAATATTTAGATATTTGTTTGGTTCTTCATATTTAATGACGTGTAAAGTTTTACCCATATTTCAGGCGAGAAAGCACTTCAAATCTGAGTTGCTTAATAGACTCACAAAGATAGTGGTGTTCGAGCCTCTTTCGGCTTATCGACTGAGTAATGTGTGTCACCTCCAATAGAGAGACATTTCAAATCGCCTAGCTCATAAGCACATTAAGTTGGAAGTGAACGAACATACACTAAATTTCATAGTTAAAAAAGCTATGATCATGTGAGTAAAAGGACAATTATATTTTATCGGTTCCTAAACTCGCAAATTCTAATCATGTATTTATTTCTTGGTTTCAGGTTTATGGTGTGAGATCTATCAGGAGATGGGTGGAAGATAAGATTGTATCCCACCTATCCAACATGCTACTGCACGGAGAAATGGTTGAAAATTCCACTATGATATTGATATATTCAGATGATGCCGAGGAGTTGGCGCACACCATTAAAAACGATGGAGATCAAGTGAATGCTCCCATTGTGAGAAATCTCCTGATCATATTGTTCATCCCATTCCCCGCCTTTATTCTCCGTTATTTTTAATCGAAGATTCCCCATCCTCATCTCTGCGTCGACTTAATCCTCGTCACCATACCCGAACCCGCTGGGACTTATATAAAATTTTATAATTAATTAAAATATCTTAAATAAAAAATATCACTTTTATTTTTAATCGAGAATTCCCCATCCCCGTTTCCGCGGTGACTTAATCCTCGTCTACATACCCGAACCTGCGGGGCCTTAAACAAAATTTTATAATTAATTACAATATCTTGAATAAAAAATATGACCACCAATCAAAATTGTTTTTTTTAAAAATAGAATATTACATATTAGAATTTAGTAAGAATTATATATATATTTCAAATATTTTTCAAATAAATAATAAATATACATGCTTAATTTTAATAGTTTATTTATAATTTTAGTAAATAAATAAGGTTCAAATAATATTTTATATTATAAAAATTATGTTATTATAAGCGAATGCATTATATATAATTCATAAAAATAATACAAACTAATAAATACTACTATTTTAATTTTAAGTTTAATATAATTTATACTTATTTTAAGATTAAAAAAACTTTAATAAATAAAAAAAATTACACTTCAAGATGACAACGACGATTATTATTATTATTATTATTATTATTATTATTATTATTATTATTATTATTATTATTATTATTATTATTATTATTATTATTATTATTATTATTTTTATTATTATTATTATTATTATCGGGGCGGGTTTGGGGTTAGGGATAACATCCCCGTACCCGTCCCCAATATATTTCGGAGATTTTTAAAAATCTCCGAACCTGAACTTATACCCAAAAAGATCCCCAAACTCGTTACTGCTGTTGCTGAGGCTGTTTTGAGATCAAGAGCTGGTCTTGGAAGACCCCAACAACCAACAGGCTCTATCCTTTTCTTGGGTCCAACAGGCGTTGGCAAGACGGAGCTCGCCAAAGCTTTGAAAGAACAGTTGTTCGTTGACCATAGTTTAAAGGTCCAAATTGATATGTTAGAATATATGGATAAACACTTTGTTTCTCGACAGATAGGAGCTCCTCCAGGGTAAGTGAAAATCATTTAGTTTGTTTCAAATTTATGATTGCTTTATGATTTCGATTTTTTTTCTCATTCTTGTGTGTACATAATGACCGTATTGTTTGGTTCTTATCGATGAAATAGGTAAAGGACACACTGTTGTGTTTAACATTTTGCTTCAACTCTTAGACTATGGACAACTAACTGACAGAAAAGAACGAGGTGTTGACTTCGCAAATACGGTTATAATAATGACATGAAATTTCGGGGCCAACATAATTTTAAAAGGATCATTGGGCAATGAGACAATGGTAGAGGTGATGAAAGAGGTAATCTATTTTAAGGTGAAATATTTAGATATTTGTTTGGTTCTTCATATTTAATGATGTGTAAAGTTTTACCCATATTTCAGGTGAGAAAGCACTTCAAATCTGAGATGCTTAATAGACTCACAAAAATAGTGGTGTTCGAGCCTCTTTTGGCTTATCAACTGAGTAATGTGTGTCACCTACAATCGAGAGAAATTTCAAATCGCCTAGCTGATAAGCACATTAAGTTGGACGTGAAGGAACATATACTAAATTTCATAGTTAAAAAAGCTATGATCATGTCAGTAAAAGAACAATTATATTTTATTGGTTCCTAAACTCGCAAATACTAATCATGTATTTATTTCTTTATTTCAGGTTTATGGTGTGAGATCTATAATAAGATGTGTGGAAGAAAAGATTGTATCCCACCTATCCAACGTGCTATTACACGGAGAAATAGTTGAAAATTCCAGTGTGATAATTGATATAGTCAGATGATGCCGAGGAGTTGGCACACAGTATTAAGAACGATGGAGATCAGGTGAATGCTCCCACTAGGGAGAAATCTCCTGATCATATTGGTCATCCCATTCCCCGCCTTTATTCTACGTTATTTTTAATCGAATATTCCACATCCCCGTCACCGCGGCGACTTAATTCTCTTCTCCATACACGAACCGGCGGGGACTTATATAAAATTTTATTATTCATTAAAATATCTTAAATAAAAAATATCACTCTTATTTTTAATCGAGAATTCCCCATCCCCGTCTCGGCGGTGACTTAATCCTCGTATCCATACCCGAACCTGCGGGAACTTAAATAAAATTTTATAATTAATAACAATATCTTAAATAAAAAATATCACTACCAATCAATTTTTTTTTAAATAGAATATTTAATATCAGAATTTAGTAAGAATTATATATATATATTTCAAATATTTTTCAAATAAATAAGAAATATACATGATTAATTTTAATATTTTATTTATAATTCTAAGTAAATAAATGAAGTTCAAATAATATTTTATATTATAAAAATTATGTTATTATAAGCGAATGCATTATATATAATTCATAAAAATAATACAAACTAATAAATACTACTATTTTAATTTTAAGTTTAGTATAATTTATAATTATTTCAAGATTAAAAAAACTTTAATAAAAAAAAAATTACACTTCAAGATGACAACGACGACGATTATTATTATTATTATTATTATTATTATTTTTATTATTATTATTATTATTATTATTATTATTATTATTATTATTATTATTATTATTATTATCATCATCGAGGCGGGTTTGGGGTTAGGGATAGCATCCCCATACCCGTCTCCAATATATTACTGTTGTTGCTGAGGCTGTTTTGAGATCAAGAGTTGGTCTTGGCAAACCCCAACAACCAACAGTCTCTTTCCTTTTCTTGGGTCCAACGGGCGTTGGCAAGACGGAGCTCGCCAAAGCTTTGAAAGAACAGTTGTTTGTTGACACTAGTTTAACGGTCCAAATTGATATGTGAGAATATATGGAGAAACACTTTGTTTCTCGACTGATAGTTGCTCCTCCAGGGTAAGTGAAAATCATTTGGTTTGTTTCAAATTTATGATTGCTTTATGATTTCGATTTTTTTTCTCATTCTTGTGTGTACATAATGACCGTATTGTTTGGTTCTTATCGATGAAGTAGGTAAATGACACACTGTTGTGTTTAACATTTTGCTTCAACTCTTAGACTATGGACAACTAACTGACAGAAAAGAACGAGGTGTTGAATTCGCAAATACGGTTATAATAATGACATGAAATTTTGGGGCCAACATAATTTTAAAAGGATCATTGGGCAATGAGACCATGGTAGAGGTGATGAAAGAGGTATTCTATTTTAAGGTGAAATATTTAGATATTTGGTTGGTTCTTCATATTTAATGACGTGTAAAATTTTACCCATATTTCAGGTGAGAAAGCACTTCAAATCTGAGTTGCTTAATAGACTCACAAAGATAGTGGTGTTCGAGCCTCTTTAGGATTATCAACTGAGTAATGTGTGTCACCTACAATAGAGAGAAATTTCAAATCGCCTAGCTGAAAAGCACATTAAGTTGGACGTGAAGGAACATATACTAAATTTCATAGTTAAAAAAGGTATGATCATGTCAGTAAAAGAACAATTATATTTTATTGGTTCCTTAACTCGCAAATACTAATCATGTATTTATTTCTTTATTTCAGGTTTATGGTGTGAGATCTAACATAAGATGAGTGGAAGATAAGATTGTATCCCACCTATCCAACGTGCTATTACATGGAGAAATGGTTGAAAATTCCACTGTGATAATTGATATAGTTAGATGATGCCGAGGAGTTGGTACACACTACTAAGAACGATGGAGATCAGGTGAATGCTCCCACTTGGGAGAAATCTCTTGATCATATTGATCATCCCATTCCCTGCCTTTATTCTACGTTATTTTTAATCGAATATTCTCTATCCCCATCTCCGCTGCGACTTAATCCTCGTCTCCATACACGAACCTGCGGGGACTTATATAAAATTTTATAATTCATTAAAATATCTTAAATAAAAAATATCACTCTTATTTTTATTCGAGAATTCCCCATCCCCGTCTCCGCGGTGACTTAATCCTCGTCTCCATACCCGAACCTACGGGAACTTAAATAAAATTTTATAATTAATAACAATATCTTAAATAAAAAATATCACTACCAATCAAAATTGTTTTTTTTTTAAAAAATAGAATATTACATATCAGAATTTAGTAAGAATTATATATATATTTCAAATATTTTTCAAATAAATAATAAATAAACATGCTTAATTTTAATAGTTTATTTATAATTCTAAGTAAATAAATGAAGTTCAAATAATATTTTATATTATAAAAATTATTTTATTATAAGCGAATGCATTATATATAATTCATAAAAATAATACAAACTAATAAATACTACTATTTTAATTTTAAGTTTAGTATAATTTATACTTATTTCAAGATTAAAAAAACTTTAATAAAAAAAAAATTACACTTCAAGATGACAACAACGACGACTATTATTATTATTATTATCGGGGCGGGTTTGGGGTGTTGTAACCAAGATTTTATTTTAAGATAATAATATATTAAACATGATTAGGGTTGGTAATTAACCAATTCCAGGGTTTAATCGGACTTCAGAATCAAGAATTGGATTTTCATTTTCTGAGCCAGTTCGGACGGTCCGAACTCAGCACACTGGGGGCTCCGAAGGTGAGCTTGTTGACTTCGGAATTAAGGCAAGTTCAGACGATCCGAAGTAGGATCGGACGGCCCGAACTTCACCTGTGCCAAGTAGGCAGGATTACTCAGCCATGGTTTTTGACAAGTGTCGAATTTAGGACACTTCGGACGACCCGAAGTGGTGATTGGATGGTCCGAACTTGACGTGTCTCGCATGCAGGCAGTGAGTTGGATCGGACGATCCGAACCCCAGTTCGGAGGGCCCGAACTCGTCCGAAAATTTTCCTATAAATAGGGGTCTTCAGATTCATTTCTGATTACGAATTCCCGAGTTTCCTTCTTCAGTTATATAGTGTGAGTTATACACTTGAGAGCCCTATCAGTTATAATAGAGGTTCTGAAATAACCAAGGAGTTGTTATAGTCATTCGGGACTAGCGACTTCAAAGGGCTATCAACGGACAAAGGTATGGTCCGAGAATCTATTTAAGTTTTGGGAGTACTTATTAGCTTAGTTAAGGCTTATAGAACTTGTGTAGTGATACGATGAACTTCTGAATATAGGCTTGGAACCTAGGATCCTACTATACTTGAACTAGCCTAGAGGTACGTACACATTGACTGAGATTGCCAGCGAGTATACATGTTTATATGTTGCATTTATTTGGAATTATTATATGGCATGATATATGATTTACCGCTTTCTATATTCATATGTCATGTGCATATACACGTTGAGCCTATACCTTGTTATACCTGATTATAGAACCGCTCAGCTCTATACTCGATAGTCTGTCACTGAGAGTACCGCGACAGCGGGGACATGTATGTCTGACTACTCTAGTATACTAGACGAGTGTGGTTGCACCCAGAGGTTGATCCGTGCGGTGGCAGCACTCATGTGGCGCCGGTACTGAGCATGAATTTTCAGATGACCCTTTACCAGTCATCATGTTGCATGCATTATATACATATGTTTACTCATGTTTATGTACTGTGCTTTAGCGCTCACGTCCTAGTTGTTATCTTGGATACCCTATTTCATAGGGCAGGTCGCAGGATGGACGGAGCTGGTAGTTCAAGGCAGGACTAGGGAACAGAAGCCTAGAGGAGTTTATTATACAGCAGGATTCGATATAGCTGTATAATGTTTACTTTTAAGTTTTTCGATATGGTTGTATCACTACAGTATTAAGCCTGGATTTATTACTAAGCTGATATGTAAATTATGGATTTTGTTTCCGCACGTTTTACTCTGTTAAGCATTTTGCTTTATTAAGTTATTGCATGCTATTAGTTGCCAGTTAGTAGATGATTCCATGCAGGGTCACTACATTTTTGGTATCAGAGCATGCATAGATTTTGGGAATTAGTACTTGGGATTTACTCTAGTCTTAAGTAATAATTGCGCATTTGGGATTTTAATGTGCAATTTTTTCAGGATATGGCTGACGAGAGTCACGGTAGTGTTGGCCAGGGAAGTGGTCATCATCGTCATCATCGCCATCGTGATGATCATTATCGTCCTCATGAGGGTAGACGTAGCTTCACTATTAATAAGTTCATGCAAGTAGGACCGAAACCCTTGGTGGGAGGCGAGAATCCTGAAAAGCAAGAAGTTGGATGTCCAAACTCGAGAGTGCTTTTCGAGCTTTCGATTGCACTGAGGAGCAGAAATTGGAAGTTCTAGAATTCGTTCTAGAAGATCAAGCACGTTTTTGGTGGGATGCCAAGGCTGCTCAGGCACGTACTGAGAGAGGACAGGTGACTTGGGGAGATTTCTGTCAGCAGTTTCAGAAACTGTATTTTCCTCCAGCTGTTCGCCAGGCACGATCGATGGAGTTGCTTACTCTGAGGCAAGGATCAATTACTATTGATCAATATCAGCAACGATTTCTTGATCTGCTGCCTTTCAGTCCTCATATCAGTGACAGTGATGCGTCCAAGTATGATATCTTTCTGCAAGGCTTGAATCAAGATATCTACTCACAAGTTGTCGTCTGTGATGATCCGACATCTTATGAGACTTTGGTGAACCGTTGCCGTCTTGTGGAGACCAGCAACAGGCGGGCACAGTTGATGATGCCAGGACAGCCTAGTGGATCTTTTGAGCCTAGAGCTCAATCTGTTGTGCAATCTGGACCTATGTCTTCTTCTACTCCTACTACTTTGTCTGGTTCTCGTGGTTCACGAGGTACTTTCTGTTTTGGGAAGAAGAAGAAGAAGGAGGAATTTTGCAGCCACTGTGGAGGGAAACATCCTGCAGCTTCATGTCGGAAGGCTACTGGTGCTTGTTATATTTGTGGTGAGCAGGGACATCTGCGGAGAGATTGTCCTCAGCGTATGGGTTCTGCTAGTGGATCCGGATCACAGGTTGGATCTCAGGCTTCTACTTTTCCATGTCAGCAGCCAGCACCACAGAGTTCTTCTGGTTACCGTCCACATTCACAAGGGCAGGTGTTTGCCCTGTCTCAAGACCAGGCTACTGAGGGAAGCGATCGCATGTTGGCAGGTACCTTTTTCTTATGTGGTATTCCTGCACTTGTTTTAATTGATACTGGAGCATCACATTCCTTTATTTCTAGTCGTTTTGTTAAGAGACATAGATTACCTTATGTATCATTAGATATGGATTTAGTTGTATCTACTCCGCTGGAGCAGGAGGTAGTGACTAAGCGTCTAGTGATGGGTTGCCTTCTAGAGTTTGAGGGTAATGTGTTATCGGCTAATTTGATGATATTAGCGATGACAGATTTTGATTGTATTTTGGGAATAGATATGCTAACTTTGTATCACGCTACTGTGGATTGTTACCAGCGTCTGGTACAGTTTCATCCGGATGAGGGTGATAGCTGGTACTTTTATGGAGAGGGTGCGCGACCTCCGATGCCACTTGATTTGGCTTTGAAGGCATGTCATGTCTTAGAGTCAAGTGGGGAGGGCTACCTCATCTATGCAGTTGATATGTCCACGAGTAGTCCGGGTATCGATCAGCTACCGGTTGTCAGCGAGTTTCCTAATGTATTCCCTGATGAGATTCCTGGTTTTCCTCCGGTTCGAGAGGTTGAATTTGGTATTGATCTAGTGTAATAGCCCGGTTCCATTTTACAAGATTAAGTGATTTTAAACATGTTAGAAAATGACATATAATTTTAAAGTGTCAAAACATGTTTAATGATTCCTTATTTGGTTAAAATAAGTGGAAAATCAGATCCAGAACGTCCGAAAATGGTGGGGTAGGTCCCGGGGGTCCCGGAGGACCAAAACCAGTTCGGAAGCATGAGAAACAGTTCGGAGCTTTCGGGCAGATCGGAGCTTCCGATCCAAGATCGGAGCTTCCGATCTCAACCAGAAATAGGTGTCAAGGAGATTGAAACACGTGGCCAGATGCAGGAGATCGGAGCTTCCGATCTCGGCCGTCCAAAACATGGCAAACATGCACCGATCGGAGCTTCCGATCAGGAGATCGGAGCTTCCGATCGTGGCCTATAAATTAGGGTCCGAATCCCTCATTTTGAAGTGCAAATTTCCTCTCCTCTCCCGGCAATGGATCTATTTTAAGGGCTTCGGGACTCTTTCTTTAAGAGTTGGAGTAGGAAATAGTATTTTTTATAGCGGACAGTGTCCGCAGTAGCAGCCAGGCGGCGAAGCTCTGGCGAGGCATCCAGGAGTCGTAGCTAGGCTATGCCCAGACTCTGGGGCATGCGACATCAGCGGGCTGACGACGGACGAAGGTATGGCTTTGGTTCCCTATAGTAAATAGGGAGTAGGCTATAGTTTAATTAAGGCTTTTAGAGCCTAGTAGGTGATGTTTGGCATGCTAGGTAATGCATGGTTATTTATGTTGTAGTGTTGCATGGTAGTCTTGGACCTAGATGGAAGCTTCTAGGATCTGCTTTAGAAAGGTACGAAAGTATTATTCGAGATATCCAGATTGAGTATGCATGTATTATGTGTTTGCATGGATTATGTGATTGCATGTATTATATGCCTTTATATACAGCATGTCATGACTGTATGTTGCATACATGAGCATATTGAGCCTTTATCCTTGTGATATCTGGTATTGGGATATTTACCTTGTCAGTAGATGGTTGGACACATAGGCTCGTGTCAGGTCACCAATATTAGTTGGACACATGAGCTCGTGTCAGGTCACTAATATTTGGTTGGACACGTGGACTTGTGTTAGGTCACCATCAGGGCATCTAGGTATGTCTGTCACCTCCTGTAGCGATGACTCAGCGAGGTACATACCAAGGCCCAAGTTGTTCTCTATCAGATATTCTTGACCTTGTGTCTTGATACCCAGTACATTTGCATTCATGCGCATATAATAGTGTATACTCATACTCTCGTACTGAGCATGTTAGGCTCACTTCCGGTTATTTTCTGTTGGCTGGATGCCCTATTCCATGGGGCAGTTGCAGGTAGTTCTCCCGGAGACAGGGAGGTTAGGTGGTGACCAAGGCTGGGTAGCGGGGTTGACCACTAGGTTTTGCTTACCTGGTATTTGACTTACTTTAATTCCGCAGTTACTCTGATTAAGATTATTTTATTAATTAATTGCATGCTTAAGTTCTGATTAGTAGGTGATCACGGTGCGGGTCACTACATTTATGGTATCAGAGCATGCGATAAGATTATTTGGGACATAGTATTGATTTTGGGTTATCCTTTGTAGGATTACAAGTTGGATTCAATATCGATAGCTTTATCAGGAATTGAAATAGCAAGATGTTTAGGCTTTTCCAAGATCGTCATTGCCAAGGTTGACGGCAGAAGTTCGTATTATGTGGATCCCAGCAGGATGGAGCTGGTAGAGAAGATCCAGTGACTATTTGCAATTATTTGTCTGAGGTTGATACATATGTTATAACCCGTGATGGGGGAGCTAAATATTATTTTGCATAAAAAATGATTAGAATTATTCACTTTTTGATAGACTGAAAAGATGAGTAGAGTACTCAGATATTCAGTTCTCAGGAATGATTTGCAGTAATTCTGGGACTTCAGTGTCAGAAATTGATCTAGCAAGAGTTTGAATTTTAATGAATACTAACAGGATAACATCAAGTGTTTAGACATGGAAAAAGGACAGCAGCTGAGATCTAAGGTTATCAGATCCAGCGAGATTGTTGTCACTGATTTTTCAGGATGTCTAATGGATGCATTGATAAGTCAGATTCGATGAGATCGATTCAGGGGTTTTTGCTAGGTTGTATTGGTTTTAGGACTTTGCCTAAGAGGGATGAAACAGTTTTGTTCATCCTGCACTAATCGATTTGTTAATCAACAGAATAATTGTATTGATGTTTTCCAAGAAGAAAACCTGAGAGGTTCAAGAAATCAAGAATTGTGGACAACGATGTTGTCACATGTGTTATGACAAGTGTTAGTCATAAAGTATGTGAATTCTTTCGGTGTAGAAAGATTTACGTCTGAGGTTCTTTCTGGTGGAAAGGAATGAAGAAAAATATATATTAGTATGCTTCTATATGTTTGGTGTATCAGTAGGTCAAGGCAGAACACTGAAAACTTGAAGGATTGCTTCACAGTTTATCCATTCCTGAGTGGAAATGAGAGTTGATCATGATGGACTTCGTGACCCATTTACCGGTAAGCTCGAGGAATTGTGATGCTATCTGGGTTGTGGCGGACCGACTCACCAACTCAGCACATTTCATTCCTTATAACCGAGACTTCAGTTTTGATAGGATGGCACGATTGTACATCCAGGATATTGTTCGATTGCACGGAGTGCCTGTGAGTATAGTCAGCGATCGAGATCCCAGGTTTACTTCCAGGTTCTGAGAGAGTCTTCAGCGCGCTATGGGTACTACTCTTAGTTTGAGTACAACATATCACCCAGAGACTGACGGGCAGTCAAAGCGCACGATTCGTACTCTTGAAGACATGTTGCGAGCATGTTCTATGGATTTTGGTCCAGCATGGCAAGATCAGTTGCCATTGATTGAGTTCGTGTACAACAACAGTTACCATCGCAGTATTGGAATGGATCCGTTTGAGGCGTTGTACTCCACTGTTCTGGGAGGAAGTGGGGGAGCGACAGGTTGAGGGACCAGAGTTAGTCCAACAAGCTGTTGATATTGTTGGACAGATCAAGAAGAGAATTAAGGTTGCGCAGGATCGACAAGCTAGCTATGCGAATGTCAAGCGCATACCTTTACAATTTGAGTTGGGTGAGAAAGTATTCCTGAAAGTCTCACCATTTCGCAGGATTTTGAGATTTGGTTAAGCTATCTCCTAGGTTTATTTGTCCATTTGAAATATTGGAAAGTGTTGGAGATCTGACTTATAGGTTGGCTTTACCCCGTATTTGTCTAGTATCCACGACGTGTTCCATGTTTCACTGTTACGACGATATGTGGCAGATGAGTCTCATATCTTACAGCTGTCTGAGATACACTTGGACTCGGATTTGACATACGTGGAGAGACCTTTGCGTATCATAGGTCACAAGGATAAGGTGTTACGCAACAAGACCATTCCTCTTGTTCTAGTTCAGTGGCAGCGCCGAGGCACTAAGGAGGCCACTTGGGAACTTGAGAGTTGTATGCGTACAGATTATCCAGAGCGATTTTGAATTGTTGTATTTTCAGGTTGTAACTTGTAAAATGAATCAATTTGAATAAAAGATGTTTATTCAATATTTTACTGCATTCAGTACTTAATATTGTTCGAGGACGAAATATCTTAAGTAGGGGGAGAATGTAGTAGCCCGGTTCTATTTTACAAGATTAAGTGATTTTAAATATGTTAGAAAATGATATATAATTTTAAAAGTGTCAAAACATGTTTAAGGAGTCCTTATTTGGTTAAAATAAGTGGAAAATCAGATCCAAAATGTCCGAAAATGGTGGGGTAGGTCCCGGGGGTCCCGGAGGACCAAAACCAGTTTGGAAGCATGAGAAACAGTTTGGAGCTTCCGGGCAGATCAGAGCTTCCGATCTCAACTAGAAACAGGTGTCAAGGAGATTGAAACATGTGGCCAGATGAAGGAGATCGGAGCTTCCGATCCTGCGATCGGAGCTTCCGATCTCGGCCTTCCAAAACGTGGCAAACATGCACCGATCGGAGCTTCCGATAAGGAGATCGGAGCTTCCGATCGTGGCCTATAAATAGGGGTCCGAATCCCTCATTTTGAAGTGCAAATTTCCTCTCCTCTCCCGGTAATGGCTCTATTTTAAGGGCTTCGGGACTCTTTCTTTAAGAGTTGGAGTAGGAAATAGTATTTTTTATAGCGGACAGTGTCCGCAGTAGCAGCCAGGCGACGGAGCTCTGGAGAGGCGTCCAGGAGTCGTAGCTAGGCTATGCCCAGACTCTGGGGCATGCGACATCAGCGGGCTGACGACGAACGAAGGTATGACTTTGGTTCCCTATAGTAAATAGGGAGTAGGCTATAGTTTAATTAAGGCTTTTAGAGCCTAGTAGGTGATGTTTGGCATGCTAGGTAATGCATGGTTATTTATGTTGTAGTGTTGCATGGTAGGTTTGGACCTAGATGGAAGCTTCTAGGATCTGCCTTAGAAAGGTACGGAAGTATTATTCGAGATATCCAGATTGAGTATGCATGTATTATGTGTTTGCATGGATTATGTGATTGCATGTATTATATGCCTTTATATACAGCATGTCATGACTGTATGTTGCATACATGAGCATATTGAGCCTGTATCCTTGTGATATCTGGTATTGGGATATTTACCTTATCAGTAGATGGCTGGACACATAGGCTCGTGTCAGGTCACCAATATTAGTTGGACACTTGAGCTCGTGTCAGGTCACTAATATTTGGTTGGACACGTGGACTTGTGTTAGGTCACCATCAGGGCATCTAGGTATGTCTGCCACCTCCTATAGCGATGACTCAGCGAGGTACATACCAAGGCCCAAGTTGTTCTCTATCAGATATTCTTGACCTTGTGTCTTGATACCCAGTACATTTGCATTCATTCACAATTGGAACTCATATATTTATAATAGTAATAGATAATTATATTATATTAATTAAATATTAAGGTTCGCGAACTATTCTCGAACTATCGAACAAAATAATTTCGGCTCGAGCTCGGCTCAAAAAAAAGTTCGAACATGTTCGAATTCGGCTCGAGTTCGATAAGCTCGAATACGAATTCAATATTTATCGAGCGGACTCGTAAAGCTCACGAACAAGTTCGGTTCGTTTGCACCCCTAGGTGAGATGCAAATGTGACATATGTGAGTTGACAAGACGAAGAGCAGACGTCCTAATTTTAGTAGTAAAATAACAATTATACACGAATTTAACAATAACAATGTAATATAAATAACAATAGGACATGAAGATAGTTACTCATCTCATTACGACATAGTATAACTAGTATAGATATGTGATATATTTACGCTGGAGAAAAAGTTCCGATGTTTTTTTTGTACGAGACCGATTAGTATTTTATGTTTTCAATATATCATACAAATACACTGAGAATGTTTCTCCAGGTGTAGCATAGAATCACATTATATTTAACCTACACCCATAAAAATATAATGTATTTACAGCGAAATGTAGAACTATGTATTAGATGAAACATTCTCCTTATATATATATTCTATGTATTTAACTTATAAGTTATTGTTTAGATGAAAAAAATTCTCCATATATATATTCTATATATTTAACTTATAAGTATTAATTGGCGCAAAAACTTTCTCACAACGATTTTCCAAATGATCTTAAGAACATGAGATTTTTTTTCGTTGGACGTGGAAACATTGTTTGTTGGAGATGTTAGTCGAGTAGATATTGTGCATAAATTAAAGCATGTCCAACAGGAAGTTAAAGCACATGTCAAGAAACTGATTTTGTTTATAGATAAAATTGATACTATTTTTAGTGAAGGGAATAGAGGGAAAGCGGTTTCTATAGTCTTAAGGTAGTGTTTGGAAGAGCTTCTAGAAATCAGTTCTCAACTTTTCGTTAATAAAATTTCATAAAATTTCAAATTTTTGTGAAGTAAAAGCTGAGAAGTGCTTTCCATAAGTTCTCCCAAACACTACCTAAATCTGTTACTTATATAAATAAGTTATGGTGCATTAAATATTTTCAGCGGCTTTATTTAGTTGATCCAAGGATTGCATATAGGAGGGCATGAAAGAGGAACATGAAAGTCATAATTCTAAAACAAACTCTTATAGTTGCGGCTCAACTGTCAGCACGTTATATAAGAGGTTTGTTTCATATCAATATTTTAGTTATGTATTTTGAATGAATTTTCTTAGTTTTAACATGTCAAAACATATCAATATGTGGTTTTAGTTACTGATAGTCGTGGTTATGACTGATTTTTTTTAAAAAATTTCTAAGTAGGACTGCCTTACCTGACAACAAAATAATCCTCAAAACGATGTTCCAAGTGATCTTGAGAACATGAGTTTTTTTTTTTGTTGGACGTGAAAAAAATGTATGTCGGAGATGCTAGTCGAGTGGACATTGTGCAGAAGTTAACACATGTCCACATGAAATTGAAGCTCATGACAAGAAATTGATTTTGTTTATAGAAAAAATTGATTCTATTTTTAGTGAAAGATATAGAAGAAAAGTGGTTGCTATTGTTTAAATCCATTACTTGGTAGAATAAGTTATGGTGCATTGGTGCCACAACTGTGGAACACGCTCGAGAGTGGGGAGGCTATGATGAGTTATGTCTAAAAATTCCACTGGGCTTGGGCCCAATCCTAAAGGTACACTCCAAATATTTTTGAGGCTCAAGCTTATTTAAGTATTATTTATATTTAATTCCAGCAGACCTTGAATTCTACAAAAGCCCATAAGAGGCTAGAGCCCGTGAAACTCTCCGAATATCTATAAATAGCTTAAGTCACCTCATTATTAAGTTACATACTTTCTTTAGCACTATAACGCTCTACTCTCGGGGAAAGTGTTGCCGATACAATCAGCATATTGGAGGCTATGAAAGAGGAGCTCAAATCATTGAGGCCCAACCTTTACTACTATTTGAAAAGCCTCAAATGCCTTTTACCATCATTCTCATTTATTTCTTCCCAACTCTTACTTCCAAAAATCTCTAATACCATTTTTGTTTTACCTCATTTCCACTTCAGAAAATTGTCGCAGACTATTGATCTTATCATCATTTTTTCGGAAAAGGATTTATGAGATTCGGTTACTGGAAACTTAGATCTATCAAGATCCGATCATCAAGAACTGGATCTGATTAGATATGTTTCTGCATTTTTTTATTTGAGGAGCACAAGTATCGTGAGTATTGAGTTCAACTGAAAAACAAACAGTTTCTGCATTTTTTATTTGAGGAGCACAAATATCGTGAGTATTGAGTTCAACTGAAAAAAAAACAGATTGAGATGGAGAAGGAGAAAGAACTTAAGCTTGCACACGTTCCGCTAGCACAACTTGAGCTGTTTAGAAGTTTCTGTGGAGATCATAATTTGTTGATTGACGATGATTTTGATGGTTTGAAGCATATGATGAAAGAAACGTTGAATGCTTGCCAGGAAACTGTTAATGCTTGCAAGGAAACTTTTAATTCTTGTCAGGAAGCTGTGAAGGATGGTATCAAGAAGATGAAGGTGGTGGATGATTCTCTGAACGCTAGACTCCAGAAAGTTGAAGATGTGGTGAACCGGAGGCTTGAATGAGTGAAAATTCTGTGGACTACGTTCTGCAAAATGTCAAGGCAAATTCTGAAAGGAAGAATGATTTACTCAAGACCGTGATTGGAGCATCCGCCGGATTGAATGGAGCATCCGCTGTAGTTGGCAGCGTAGCATTTGTTTATGCTGTGTGGACGGCTGGCAAAGCAGTGAATGGGTAGAAACAAGCGGGTTTCCCAATTAAGTTTGAAACTAAAATCGAAACTAAATTTGAAAAAATAATTTTGATTGAGTCTATGTGGAGTCGTTAATAGATTTTTTTTTGTTGTGCTTTTAGAAGAGGAAAAATTTTTTGTTGTTGGGGATTCATTATATTGTCTTACACTCTCGTGCGGCTACAAAGTGAAAAAAACAAGAATGATGGAATCATTTGTTTGTTTGTGTAAATGGAGTGTATTACACCCATTGAATTTTTTTTTTAAAAAATAATAAAATAAAAAAAACCTTTACTATTTTAATTTTAAGTTTAGTAAAATTTATACTTATTTCAAGATTTAAAAAACTTTAATAAATAAAAAAATTACACTTCAAGATGACAACAACGACGACTATTATTATTATTATCGGGGCGGGTTTGGGGTTAGGGATAACATCCCCATACTCGGCCCCAATATATTTTGGAGATTTTTAAAAATCTACGAACCAGAACTCATACCCAAAAAGATCCCCAAACTCGTTACTGCTGTTGCTGAGGCCGTTTTGAGATCAAGAGCTGGTCTTGGCAGACCCCAACAACCAACGGGCTCTTACCTTTTCTTGTGTCCAACAGGCGTTGGGCAGACGGAGCTCGCCAAAGCTCTAGAAGAACAGCTGTTCGATGACCATAGTTTAAGGGTCCGAATTGATATGTCAAAATATATGGAGAAACACTTTGTTTCTCGACTGATAAGAGCTCCTCCAGGGCAAGTAAAAATCATTTAGTTTGTTTCAAATTTATGATTGCTTTATGATTTCGATTTTTTATCATTCTTGTATGTACAGAATGACCGTATTGTTTGGTTTTTCTCGATGAAATAGGTAAAGGACACCCTGTTGTGTTTAACAATTTGCTTCAACTCTTAGACTATGGACGACTAACTGACAACAAAGAATGAGGTGTTGACTTCGCAAATACGGTTATAATAATGACATGAAATTTTGGGGCCAACATAATTTTAAAAGGATCATTGGGCAATGTGATCATGGTAGAGGTGATGAAAGAGGTAATCTGTTTTTAGGTGAAATATTTAGATATTTGTTTGGTTCTTCATATTTAATGACGTGTAAAGTTTTACCCATATTTCAGGTGAGAAAGCACTTCAAATCTGAGTTGCTTAATAGACTCACAAAGATAGTGGTGTTCGAGCCGCTTTCGGCTTATCAACTGAGTAATGTGTGTCGCCTCCAATAAAGAGACATTTCAAATCGCCTAGCTCATAAGCACATTAAGTTGGAAGTGAACGAACATACACTAAATTTCATAGTTAAAAAATCTATGATCATGTGAGTAAAAGGACAATTATATTTTATCGGTTCCTAAACTCGCAAATTCTAATCATGTATTTATTTCTTGGTTTCAGGTTTATGGTGTGAGATCTATCAGGAGATGGGTGGAAGATAAGATTGTATCCCACCTATCCAACATGCTACTACACGGAGAAATGGTTGAAAATTCCACTTTGATATTGATATATTCAGATGATGCCGAGGAGTTGGCGCACACCATTAAAAACGATGGAGATCAGGTGAATGCTCCCATTGTGAGAAATCTCCTGATCATATTGTTCATCCCATTCCCCGCCTTTATTCTCCATTATTTTTAATCGAAGATTCCCCATCCTCATCTCCGCGTCGACTTAATCCTCGTCACCATACCCGAACCCGCTGGGACTTATATAAAATTTTATAATTAATTAAAATATCTTAAATAAAAAATATCACTTTTATTTTTAATCGAGAAATCCCCATCCCCGTCTCCGTGGTGACTTAATCCTCGTCTACATACCCGAACCTGCGGGGCCTTAAACAAAATTTTATAATTAATTACAATATCTTAAATAAAAAATATGACTACCAATCAAAATTGTTTTTTTTTTTAAAAATAGAATATTACATATCAAAATTTAGTAAGAATTATATATATATTTCAAATATTTTTCAAATAAATAATAAATATACATGCTTAATTTTAATAATTTTTTTTTTATAATTCTAAGTAAACAAATGAAGTTTAATTTTAATAGTTTTTTTATAATTCAATGTAAACAAATTTTAATAAGTAATCGGGGAGTGTTTGGGGTTAGGGATACCATCCCCTTACCAGTCCCCCAATATATTTCGGAGATTTTTAAAAATCTCCGAACCTTGACTCATACCCAAAAAGATCCCCAAACTCGTTACTGCTGTTGCTGAGGCTGTTTTGAGATCAATGGTCTTGGCAGACCCCAACAACCAACGCACTATTTCCTTCTCTTGGGTCCAACGGGCTTTGGCAAGACGGAGCTCGCCAAAGCTTTGGAAGAACAACTGTTCGATGAATATAGTTTAATGGTCCGAATTGATATGTCAGAATATATGGAGAAACATTTGTTTCTCGACTGATAGGAGCTCCTCCAGGGTAAGTGAAAATCATTTAGTTTGTTTCAAATTTATGATTGATTTATGATTTTGATTTTTTATCATTCTTGTGTGTACATAATGACCGTATTGTTTGGTTCTTCTCGATGAAGTAGGTAAAAGACACTGTTGTGTTTAACATTTTGCTTCAACTCTTAGACTATGGACAACTAATTGACAGAAAAGAACGAGGTGTTGACTTTGCAAATACGGTTATAATAATGACATGAAATTTTGGGGCCAACATAATTTTAAAAGGATTATTGGGCAATGAGACCATGGTAGAGGTGATGAAAGCGGTAATCTATTTTAAGGTGAAATATTTAGATATTTGTTTGGTTCTTCATATTTAATGACGTGTAAAATTTTACTCATATTTCAGGTGAGAAAGCACTTCAAATCTGAGTTGCTTTATAGACTCACAAAGATAGTGGTGTTCGAGCCTGTTTCGGCTTATCAACTGAGTAATGTGTGTCACCTACAATAGAGAGAAATTTCAAATCGCCTAGCTGATAAGAACATTAAGTTGGACGTGAAGGAACATATACTAAATTTCATAGTTAAAAAAGCTATGATCATGTCAGTAAAAGAACAATAAATTTTATTGGTTCCTAAACTCGCAAATACTAATCATGTATTTATTTCTTTATTTCAGGTTTATGGTGTGAGATCTATCATAAGATGGGTGGAAGATAAGATTGTATCACACCTATCCAACGTGCTATTACACGGAGAAATGGTTGAAAATTCCACTGTGATAATTGACATAGTCAGATGATGCCGAGGAGTTGGCACACACTAATAAGAATGATGGAGATCACGTGAATGCTCCCACTAGGGAGAAATCTCCTGATCATATTGATCATCCCATTCCTCGCCATTATTCTAAGTTATTTTTAATCGAATATTCCCCATCCCCGTCTCCACGGCGACTTAATCCTCTTCTCCATACACGAACCGGCGGGGACTTATATAAAATTTTATAATTCATTAAAATATCTTAAATAAAAAATATCACTCTTATTTTAAATCTAGAATTCCCCATCCCCGTCTCGGCGGTGAATTAATCCTCATCTCCATACCCGAACCTGCGGGAACTTAAATAAAACTTTATAATGAATAACAATATCTTAAATAAAAAATATCCCTACCAATCAAAATTGTTTTTTTTAAAATAGAATATTTAATATCAGAATTTAGTAAGAATTATATATATATTTCAAATATTTTTCAAATAAATAATAAATATACATGATTAATTTTAATAGTTTATTTATAATTCTAAGTAAATAAATGAAGTTCAAATAATATTTTATATTATAAAAATTATGTTATTAGAAGCGAATGCATTATATATAATTCATAAAACAAATACAAACTAATAAATACTACTATTTTAATTTTAAGTTTAGTATAATTTATACTTATTTCAAGATTAAAAAAACTTTAATAAATAAAAAAATTACACTTCAAGATGACAACGACGACGACTATTATTATTATTATTATTATTATTATTATTATTATTATTATTATTATTATTATTATTATTATTATTATTATTATTATTATTATTATTATTATTATTATTATTATTATTATTATTATTATTATTATTATTATTATTATTATTATTATTATTATCGGGGCGGGTTTGGGGTTAGGGATATCATCCCCATACCCGTTCCCAATATATTTCGGAAAATTTTAAAAATCTCCGAACCTGAACTCATACCCAAAAAGATCCCCAAACTCGTTGCTTCTGTTGCTGAGGCTGTTTTGAGATCAAGAGGTGGTCTTGGCAGACCCCAACAACTAACAGGCTCTTTTCTTTTCTTGGGTCCAACGGGCGTTGGCAAGACGGAGCTCGCCAAAGCTCTTAAAGAACAGTTGTTCGTTGACCATAGTTTAACGGTCCAAATTGATACGTTAGAATATATGGAGAAACACTTTGTTTCTCGACTGAAAGGAGCTCCTCCAGGGTAAGTGAAAATCATTTAGTTTGTTTCAAATTTATGATTGCTTTATGATTTCGATTTTTTTTCTCATTCTTGTGTGTACATAATGACCGTATTGTTTGGTTCTTATCGATGAAGTAGGTAAAGGACACACTGTTGTGTTTAACATTTTGCTTCAACTCTTAGACTATGGACAACTAACTGACAGAAAAGAACGAGGTGTTGACTTCACAAATACGGTTATAATTGAAAGAGTGGGTGCCCGGTTAGTCAACTTGTGGCTAAGGGCTTTTATGACTTTATGTAAAACAATCTTTTGTTTAATATAATTTACACTTTTATAATGACATTGACTTTATCTTTCTTCATATTGTTATATTATGATATACTATTGTTGTTTTGATAAAGACCTTGAATATACTATAGTGTATGTAAGATATGGTAGCACATGGGGATGTCTATTATGAAACACATCTTATAGTCACTGTATATTCTAAACTGTTCCTAGTCAATTGAGCCGTCCGCAAATAAGGATAAGGATCGCTTGAGATTGAGACTAGCATTTGCGATGCCGAGTACCACGTTTCATTGGTATGGAACATAGAGATGTTCAAAGCATGCAAATGGATATTCATATGATGAATGATCGAACTACCCTATTCGGACTTTCCAAGTGGTTATCACTTATCGAGTGGATAAAGTCCGCGGTTTTTGTTGTACACCATTAGTCCTTATTACTTGAAACATCATTGAGACTCTATATGCTAGTACTGTACTTTGACTCGTTTACCGACTCTATTGGGGTCATCAGGTATCGGGATTGGGTACAGTTACGACACATATAGGAGTCGATGCTTTGTTGTCAAGGATTCACCACATACTTGCGAGTTTGGATATCCTATGCGATCTGAGGAGATATTAGTGTGATGAATCTCTGGCCAGAGTACATGATGTGTTTTAGGTTAATGAGTTTTTCTAGTAACACATGCGATGTCACTATTTGATCTCCAAGATCTAATGCATAGTTATCGAATCTCGAACGACTCTCGATATACCAATGGTTGTTGATTCGATCGGGATATATGGATGAAGGGACCATACTGTACGCTAACCAAAATCTACTGGTTCTTGCAGGCACTATCAGTAATACCTAGGAAATCATGGGGCGATGTTGCTAGGCGCTCTTACCATAATTCGATGGGTAAGTCGGAAATTGTTGTTCCGAGTCACAAGGAGTTGTGAGCCCACAGCTAGCTGTATTCCTGAACCATTGAGGGTTACACAAGTAATGGATTACTAAAACCCCGTAGAGATAGTTAAATTTAAAGAGTTAAATTTAATGAAAGAGAAGTTGGACTTCTTAACTAAAGGGACTGAGATTTCCTAAAATGACATAGGGATGGCATTTTTGGAAATCACTGAATTCGGATTCAGAAAAATTATCTTGACTCTAAAAGATGCAAAAATGGTTTCTGTGCACATTGGTGAAATCAGTTTATCAATCGGAGTCACGATGAATTTTATATTAATTTCTATAACAACAGGCTTGGCTTGTTGGGCTTAAGTTATGGATTATGAGCTTTAAGGAGTTAGAGTCCTGATACAATTATAACTAGAAATTATCTATAAATAAAGGTGTTGGGTTCGAAAATTAAAAACATGATATATTGCAATTTTCGAAAATACACTCTAGAATTTTCAAGGGGATTTTCGAAATCCTCTATCCCTTTTTGGAGAAAATTCGACTTGTGATTTTTTATGAAAAATTACAATTCGAATTAACAGATCATATCTGTTTATTCTCTACGTAAAACTTCTGATTGATTTCTAGTGCAGTCAATTAGAGGGTTTCTGTTTTTCATTCGTGGACCTAATTCCGGAGTTAGATCGTGACTGTCATTGGTTCCCGGGATTTACAAGAAGAGCAGATTAAATTCTGTTGGAGTCCACGATCAAGCCATTGCTTGACGAGGTAAAAATTTAATTGTGTTTTTATTTTTACTTGAACAAATTTAATCGTAAAAGTTTTGATACCTATATATGGAATCGTTCCATATAATAAAATAAAAATTTTAAACTTCCGCTGCACCGGGTATCAATTCTTAATTGATCTGAACACAGTTTTCCAACAGTGGTATCAGAGCCAGGTTACTCAGATCAAACGATTAAATTAATCGATTGTACAAAATTTTTAAGCTTCGGTTTTTGAAACAAAACGAAAATTTTAAATTGAATATTAATGGGCAAATCGGGCATCGATTGTCGCTGCCCGGGGCAGCGAGCGTCGCTGCCCATTGGCAGCGATCAAATCGCTGCCCAAGAGGCAGCGACGGGCTGCCCTGCCCGGGCCCCTTTTTGGTGCGCGGGCTGCCCAGGATTGTCCCGGGCAGCCCGGAAAAATTATTTTTAATTTTTAATTAAAATTTTAATTTTTTTTTTGAAATTCTAGTTTTTGATCCGATCGAAAATTGTTTTTGATTGGTTCACGAGGCATCGGATCGAATTGTTCGAGTCCGAAAATTTTAAAATTGATTTTTGGATAAATTTGAATTTTTGGAAAATTTATAAATTTTATCCGTTAAATTAAATTTTATAAAATTAATTATTTTGGTACAATTGATGATAAGATATGATCTTATGGATGGATAAGATAAAATATGATTTTATCTTTTAAATTATGATGTCTTTGCATGTTTATCCAATTATTTAATTATTGAATTAATTAATGGATAAAGGATGATCGATTTCCATGACCAATGTTTTAGGTGTATGTTAGGTGATTTACATTTGTCTTATTGTTGTTGGTGTTTATTAATGGGCTTGGTTTATAGCCCAATATGATTGTCATATGTAATTAAAGTGGGCATGGTTTATGGCCCGTTCCCACCCCTAAAAATGTATCCCATATTTGTTATCGAAATTTATTTTAAATTTATTAGACTTAGTGGGAGACAAAGATTTGAAGAAATGGTGGGCCCAGCAGACAATGAAGACCGAAGAAATGTAAATTGGAAGCACAATGTAATAGGATTGCATTGCATACTTGCATATCACCTAGGATTGGACTTAGACTCGTGATTGGCAACCACGGGTCGATTAGTTAATGTGATCGATCATCCTTAAATAATATATGATATTATTGTATGCATGTTTAGACTAAATTGTATGAATCCCGCAAGCATACATAAATTGCATGATGAGACAAATTTTCAAAATTAAAAATCCCTCATTTTAAATATGATTTAAAATTGATATCAAGATTAATAAAAAGGGAATTTAAATATTGTTTAAATATTCCTACCTTCCATCAACGATCAATGTATGAGATGCTACCCGCGGATATGGTCCGGCTCATATTATTGGGGGGGCCCGTTCGTCGGAAAGCTGTACATTGGATCGACACATGTTGTAAGTTGGGTGGAACTCCCATGGGATTGGCTCATATTATTGGGGATCCACATGGCGACCGTCCATCACAACCTAATATTGATGGGTTATCTTGACATGTCACAATAAACGGCGTCATATTATTGGGCCCTTATTGGACATGAGGTAAAAACATGGGGGTTACTTTGGAAGTAATTGGGCTCTAACTTTTGAAAATTATGGTTGGCTGATATTATTCGGGATCATGATTTGTCAATTGGACTCCATGTTCTCACTAAGGAAAACAGTTTCCCGTTTTCACTAGAAGGTAGTGAAATCGTTAAAATAGTGGGAGTGTAATTCATAAAATTAAAATTCTCCATATTTTATGTCTTAGTAAATTAATTAAACAATCATTGATTATTGTATGTTTCCTTTTCAGTATACTATTACAATGACTTCTCGCAATCCACTGTTTTCAATTCTCGAACAAAACAAATTGACTGGCGCAAACTATACGGAATGGTTCCGTAAGTTGAAAATTATTCTTACTTCGGAAAAAGCTTTCTACGTGTTAGAGAAGCCGCCTCCGAAGTAAGCCCCGGCTAATACAAGTCCGGAAGAGTTGGCCAAACTTGATTTATGGTGGGACCATGATATCAAGGCCAAATGCTACATGCAGGCTTCGATGTCTGATGAGCTTCAAAGGAGATTCGAGGATACCGTGAATGCTACTGACATTCACAAGAACCTCAAGGAACTCTTTGGAGCTCAGTCAAGGTCGGAGAGGTATGCCACCGTCAGAGAGCTCATGACGAGCCGCATGCGAGATGGGACTTCGGTCCGTGAGCATGGGGTGCGCATGATTGGGCTCATTGAAAAGTTGGTAACACTCGACTTGACTTTGGAGCATGAACTTAGCGCGGACTTATTGCTTCTATCACTTCTTTCATCGTTTGACGGTTTTGTGATGAACTTCAATATGAACAAGATAAAGGCCACCCTTGAAGAGATGGTCAATATGCTTGTCACATATGAAGCCACACTAAAGAAGGATAAACCGATACTCTTGGTTGGCTCCTCTTCTAACTCTAAGAAAGGACCAAGTGGAAAGGGTAAGAAACGTTCTGCCCCGCCCAAGAAGATTGTACCAAATAAGAAGGAAAAGGCCAAGGCTTCAATTGGGATAAAAGATGAAAACGTTTGCCATTACTTCAAGAAACCCGATCATTGGAAACGTAACTGCAAGGAATACCTCGAACAGTTGCGAACTGCAAAGGGTATGTTTTACATTGAAATAAATGTTTCGCTTAATACTTCTTCTTGGGTATTGGATACCGGATGTGGATCTCACATTTGCAATGATTTGCAGGTGATGACAAGAAGTCGTAAGCTAAGGATGGGTGAGACACAGCTAAGGCTCGGGAATGGTTCTAGAGTCGAAGCCAAAGCTATAGGAGACATTTATTTAGTTTTGCAGAACAATTTTAAGTTATTTTTGAGAGATGTTTTATATGTTCCGGATTTGGTCAAAAACATTATATCTATTTCTATGCTTGATAGAGATGGTTTTTCTTGCAATTTTGTGAATGAGATTTGCAATATTTACAAGAATGAATGTTTGATTGGAAATGGACAACTTGAAAACGATCTATATAGCTTAAAATTAAAAGACGTTCCAATTAATTATGTTGATAAACCGCTAACAACAATTAAAAGGAAGGACGATAGTCAAAACCCGGCAAACCTTTGGCATGCTAGGCTAGGTCATATTTCCTCAAGGAGGATGAACAAGCTAGTGGGAGAGGGCATGTTTGATATGTCTGATATTAACTCTCTACCTACTTGTGAGTCCTGCCTAAATGGAAAAATGACTAAATCCCTTTTCAAAGGGAAACCTGAGCGTAGTCAAAATCTGTTGGATTTGATCCATACAGATGTTTGTGGTCCATTTAGGATTGGTACTAAATGTGGCAACACCTACTTCATTACCTTTACTGATGATCATTCTAGGTATGGGTATTTATATTTAATGAAATATAAGTCTGAAGCATTTGAAAGGTTCAAAGAATTCAAGGCTGAAGTAGAAAACAAACTAGGTAAAAGTATTAAGGCACTTCGATCGGATCGAGGTGGAGAATACTTAAGTACCGAGTTTTTGGACTATCTAAAAGAGAATGGGATTCTCTCTCAGTGGACTCCTCCTATGACACCTCAGCTTAATGGTGTTTCGGAGCATCGCAATCGAACTTTGTTGGACATGGTTCGATCCATGATGAGCTTCACTGAGCTCCCACCTTCGTTTTGTGGCTACGCGCTTGAAACGGCGGTATTGTTGTTAAACAACGTCCACACTAAAGCAGTAAATAAAACACCATACGAGTTATGGAATGGCAAAGCTCCTAAGTATTCGTACTTGAGGATTTGGGGATGTCCTGCTTACGTGAAGCAGACAGTGGGAGATAATTTGGATAGTCGATCCACCTTATGTTATTTTGTAGGGTATCCAAAGAATTCAATCGGATATTATTTCTATCATCCTGCTGAAACAAAAGTGTTTGTTTCAAGGAATGCCACCTTCTTGGAGAAGGAGTCCTTATTGGATAAGAAAGGCAAGATGATGGAACTCGAAGAAATTCGAGAAGAACCCGAGATACAAAATAGCGATCCTACACCTCAAGAATCATCACAAGACACGCCTATTACTAGGAGATCCGAGAGGACTTCTAGGCCTCCTATTAGATATGGTCTTCTTCTTGAAGGGGATCAAAGTGAACCCGACATTGGATGTGATCCAAGAAACTTCAAGGAAGCAATTTATGATGCGGATTCGAATTTATGGCTTAGAGCTATGCAATCGGAAATAGAATCGATGCATTCTAACCAAGTTTGGTCTTTAGTAGATCCTCCCGATGGAATTGTTTCAATTGGGTGAAAATGGATCTACAAGAGAAAGCTTGGGCCTGATGGAAAGGTATTGAC
This sequence comes from Henckelia pumila, assembly GCF_033568475.1. Taxonomy (NCBI): domain Eukaryota; kingdom Viridiplantae; phylum Streptophyta; class Magnoliopsida; order Lamiales; family Gesneriaceae; genus Henckelia; species Henckelia pumila. The sequence continues at coordinate 155,909,646 of NC_133123.1, read as the reverse complement.
CTACAAGGCACGATTGGTGGCAAAAGGTTATACTCAAAGACAAGGAGTTGACTATGATGAAACATTTTCACCAGTCGCAATGTTCAAGTCCATAAGAATCCTTATTGCCATAGCAGCATGGTATGACTATGAGATATGAAAAATGGATGTAAAGACTGCATTTCTTAATGGAAACATTAAGGAAGAGATCTATATGATGCAGCCTGAGGGATACACATCCATGGGAAGCGAGCATAAGGTATGCAAGCTTCAGAGATCAATCTATGGTCTCAAACAAGCATCAAGAAGTTGGAACCAGAAATTTGATGAAACGATAAAGGATTTTGGTTTTATCAAGAACCCGGAGGAACCATGCGTGTACAAGAAAGTAGTTAAGAATGCGATAACATTCTTAGTACTTTATGTTTATGATATCCTACTCATGGGGAATGATGTAGGGATGTTGCAGTCAACAAAGATATGGTTATCAGGTAGATTATCGATGAAGGATTTAGGTAAGGCATCCTATATTCTAGGAATTCAGATCTATAGAGATAGATCTAAAAGAATGATAGGACTCACTCAATCAACCTACATCAACACCATATTGAAAAGGTTTTCTATGGATGAGTCCAAGAGAGGACATCTACCTATGTGTCATGAAGTTTCTCTATCCAAGTCTATGTGTCCCAAGACTGATGAAGAGATAGAGAAGATGACACACGTGCCATATGCGTCAGCCATAGGTAGTATCATGTATGGGATGATATCTACCAGACCGGATGTGGCCTATGCTCTGAGCGTCACGAGCAGATACCAAGCCAATCCCGGTCAAATGCATTGGAAAACCGTGAAAGATATTCTTAAGTACTTGCGAAGGACTAAGAATTTATTCATGGTTTATGGAGGGAGAAAATTGAAGTTGGAAGGCTATACCGACTCTAGCTTCCAATGTGACGTGGATGACTCGAAATCAACCTCTGGATTTGTATTCGTGCTCAATGGCGGTGCTGTCTCTTGGAAGAGTTCCAAGCAGGACACCACAACGGATTCCACCACTGAGGCAGAATACATTGCAGCATCAGCTGCTGCTAAAGAGGCGGTTTGGATAAGGAAATTCATCCAAGAGTTGGGTGTAATTCCTGAAGCTGTTGGTCCAGTCCCGGTGTACTGTGACAACACGGGTGCCGTTGCTCAGGCAAAGGAACCAAGGTCTCATCAGAATTCCAAACACGTACTGAGGAAATACCACATCATCCGGGAGATCGTGGAAAGAGGAGACATCAGTGTCGAGAGAGTGGCCTCTACAGACAATATCGCTGATCCGCTTACTAAGCCCTTGCCAGGACCATTGTTTGACAAACATCGCGAAGCAATGGGATTACGTAGTATGACTAGTTGGCTTTAGGGCATGTGGGAGATTGAAAGAGTGGGTGCCCGGTTAGCCAACTTGTGGCTAAGGGCTTTTATGACTCTATGTAAAACAATCTTTTGTTTAATATAATTTACACTTTTATAATGGCATTGACTTTATCTTTCTTCATAATGTTATATTATGATATACTATTGTTGTTTTGATAAAGACCTTGAATATACTATAGTGTATGTAAGATGTGGTAGCACATGGGGATGGCTATCATGAAACACATCTTATAGTCACTGTATATTCTAAACAGTTCCTAGTCAATTGAGCCATCCGCAAATAAGGATAAGGATTGCTCGAGATTGAGACTAGCATTTGCGATGCCGAGTACCAAGTTTCATTGGTATGGAACATAGAGATGTTCAAAGCATGCAAATGGATATTCATACGATGAATGATCGAACTACCCTATTCGGACTTTCCAAGTGGTTATCACTTATCGAGTGGATAAAGTCCACGGTTTTGGTTGTACACCATTAGTCCTTATTACTTGAAACATCATTGAGACTCTATATGCTAGTACTGTACTTTGACTCGTTTACCGACTCTATTGGGGTCATCAGGTGTCGGGATTGGGTACAGTTACGACACATATAGGAGTCGATGCTTTGTTGTCAAGTATTCACCACATACTTGCGAGTGTGGATATCCTATGCGATCTGATGAGATATTAGTGTGACGAATCTCTGGCCAGAGTACATGATGTGTTTTAGGTTAATGGATTTTTCTAGTAACACATGCGATGTCACTATTTGATCTCCAAGATGTAATGCATAGTTATCGAATCTCGAACGACTCTCGATATACCAATGGTTGTTGATTCGATCGGGATATATGGATGAAGGGACCATACTGTACGCTAACCAAAATCTACTGGTTCTTGCAGGCACTATTAGTAATACCTAGGAAATCATGGGGCGATGTTGCTAGGCGCTCTTACCATGATTCGATGGGTAAGTCGGAAATTGTTGTTCCGAGTCACAAGGAGTTGTGAGCCCACGGCTAGCTGTATTTCTGAACCATTGAGGGTTACACAAGTAATGAATTACTAAAACCCCGTAGAGATAGTTAAATTTAAAGATTTAAATTTAATGAAAGAGAAGTTGGACTTCTTAACTAAAGGGACTGGGATTTCCTAAAATGACATAGTGATGGGCATTTTTGGAAATCACTGAATTCGGATTCAGAAAAATTATCTTGACTCTAAAAGATGCAGAAATGGTTTCTGTGCACATTGGTGAAATCAGTTTATCAATCGGAGTCACGATGAATTTTATATTAATTTCTATAACAACAGGCTTGGCTTGTTGGGCTTAAGTTATGGATTGTGGGCTTTAAGGAGTTAGAGTCCTGATACAATTATAACTAGAAATTATCTATAAATAAAGGTGTTGGGTTCGAAAATTAAAAACATGATATATTGCAATTTTCGAAAATACACTCTAGAATTTTCAAGGGGATTTTCGAAATCCTCTATCCCTTTTTGGAGAAAATTCGACTTGTGATTTTTTGTGAAAAATTACAATTCGAATTAACAGATCATATTTGTTTATTCTCTACGTAAAACTTCTGATTGATTTCTAGTGCAGTCAATCAGAGGGTTTCTGTTTTTCATTCGTGGACCTAATTCCGGAGTTAGATCGTGACTGTCATCGGTTCCCGGGATTTACAAGAAGAGCAGATTAAATTATGTTGGAGTCCACGATCAAGCCTTTGCTTGACGAGGTAAAAATTTAATTGTGTTTTTATTTTTACTTGAACAAATTTAATCGTAAAAGTTTTGATACCTATATATGGAATCGTTCCATATAATAAAATAAAAATTTTAAACTTCCGCTGCACCGGGTATCAATTCTTAATTGATCTGAACACAGTTTTCCAACAATAATAATGACATGAAATTTTGGGGCCAACATAATTTTAAAAGGATCATTGGGCAATGAGACAATGGTAGAGGTGATGAAAGAGGTAATCTATTTTAAGGTGAAATATTTAGATATTTGTTTGGTTCTTCATATTTAATGACGTGTAAAATTTTACCCATATTTCAGGTGAGAAAGCACTTCAAATCTGAGTTGCTTAATAGACTCACAAAGATAGTGGTGTTCAAGCCTCTTTCGGTTTATCAACTGAGTAATGTGCCACCTACAATAGAGAGAAATTTCAAATCGCGTAGCTGATAAGCACATTAAGTTGGACGTGAATGAAAATATACTAAATTTCATAGTTAAAAAAGCTATGATCATGTCAGTAAAAGAACAATTATATTTTATTGGTTCCTAAACTCGCAAATACTAATCATGTATTTATTTTTTTATTTCATGTTTATGGTGTGAGATCTATTATAAGATGGGTGGAAGATAAGATTGTATCCCACCTATCCAACGTGCTATTACACTGAGAAATGGTTCAAAGTTCCACTGTGATAATTGATATAGTCAGATGATGCCGAGGAGTTGGCATTCACTATTAAGAACGATGGAGATCAGGTGAATGCTCCCACTAGGGAGAAATCTCTTATATAAAATTTTATAATTCATTAAAATATCTTAAATAAAAAATATCACTCTTATTTTTAATCGAGAATTTCCCATCCCCGTCTCCGCGGTGACTTAATCCTCGTCTCCATACCCAAACCTGCGGGAACTTAAATAAAATTTTATAATTAATAACAATATCTTAAATAAAAAATATCACTACTAATCAAAATTGTTTTTTTTTAAATAAAATATTTTATATCAGAATTTAGTAAGAATTATATATATATTTCAAATATTTTTCAAAGAAATAATAAATATACATGCTTAATTTTAATAGTTTATTTATAATTCTAAGTAAATAAAAGAAGTTCGAATAATATTTTATATTATAAAAATTATTTTATCATAAGCGAATACATTATATATAATTCATAAAAATAATACAAACTAATAAATACTACTATTTTAATTTTAAGTTTATTATAATTTATACTTATTTCAAGATTAAAAAAACTTTAATAAATTTAAAAAATTACACTTTAAGATTACAACGACGACGATGACTATTATTATTATTATTATTATTATTATTATTATTATTATTATTATTATTATTATTATTATTATTATTATTATTATTATTATTATTATTATTATTATTATTATTATTATTATTATTATTATTATTATTATTATTATTATTATTATTATTATTATCGAGACGGATTTGGGGTTAGGGATAGAATCCCCATACCCGTCCCCAATATATTTCGAAGATTTTTAAAAATCTTCGAACCTGAACTCATACCCAAAAAGATCCCCAAACACGTTATTGCTGTTGCTAAGGCTGTTTTGAGATCAAGAGCTGGTCATGGCAGACCCCAACAACCAACGGGCTTTTTCATTTTCTTGGGTCCAACAGGCGTTGGCAAGACGGAGCTCGCCAAAGCTCTGGAAGAACAGCTGTTCGATGACCATAGTTTAATGGTCCGAATTGATATGTCAGAATATATGGAGAAACACTTTGTTTCTCGACTGATAGGAGCTCCTCCAAGGCAAATGAAAATCATTTAGTTTGTTTCAAATTTATGATTGCTTTATGATTGCGATTTCTTATCATTCTTGTGTGTGAAGAATGACCGTATTGTTTGGTTCTTCTCGATGAAGTAGGTAAAGGAAACCCTGATGTGTTTAACATTTTGCTTCAAGTCTTAGACTATGGACGACTAACTGCCAGTAAAGAACGAGGTGTTGACTTCGCAAATACAGTTATAATAATGACATGAAATTTTGGGGCCAACATAATTTAAAAGCATCATTGGGCAATGAGACCATGGTAGATGTTATGAAAGAGGTAATCTATTTTTAGGTGAAATATTTAGATATCAGTTTGGTTTTTCATATTTAATGACGTGTAAAATTTTACCTATATTTCAGGTGAGAAAGCACTTCAAATCTGAGTTTCTTAATAGACTCACAAAGATTGTGGTGTTCGAGCCTCTTTCGACTTATCAACTGAGTAATGTGTGTTACCTCCAATAGAGAGACATTTCAAATCGCCTAGCTGATAAGCACATTAAGTTGGAAGTGAACGAACATACACTAAATTTCATAGTTAAAAAAACTATGATCATGTGAGTAAAAGAACAATTATATTTTATCGGTTCCTAAACTCGCAAATTCTAATCATGTATTTATTTCTTGGTTTCAGGTTTATGGTGTGAGATCTATCAGGAGATGGGTGGAAGATAAGATTGTATCCCACCTATCCAACATGCTACTACACAGAGAAATGGTTGAAAATTTCACTGTGATAATTGATATATTTAGATGATGCCGAGGAGTTGGCGCACACCATTAAAAATGATGGAGATCAGGTGAATGCTCCCATTGTGAGAAATCTCCTGATCATATTGCTCATCCCATTCCCTGCCTTTATTCTTCGTTATTTTTAATCGAAGATTCCCCATCCCCGTCTCTGCGGCGACTTAATCATCGTCTTCATACCCGAACCCGCGTGGACTTATATAAAATTTTATAATTAATTAAAATATCTTAAATAAAAAAATATCATTCTTATTTTTAATCAAGAATTCCTCATACCCGTCTTCGCCGTGACTTAATCCTTGTCTCATACCCGAACCTGCGGGGACTTAAATAAAATTTTATAATTAATTACAATATCTTAAATAAAAAATATCACTACCAATCAAAATTGTTTTTTTTTTTTGAAATAGAATATTACATATCAGAATTTAGTAAGAATTATATATATATTTCAAATATTTTTCAAATAAATAATAAATATACATGCTTAATTTTAATAGTTTTTTTTTTATAATTCTAAGTAAACAAATGAAGTTTTATTTTAATAGTTTTTTATAAATCTAAGTAAACAAATTTTAATAAGTTATCGGGGAGGGTTTGGGGTTAGGGATAGCATCTCCATACCCGTCCCCAATATATTTCGGAGATTTTTAAAAATCTCCGAACCTAAACTTATACCCAAAAAGATCCCCAAACTCGTTACTGTTGTTGCTGAGGCTGTTTTGAGATCAAGAGCTGGTCTTGGCAGACCTCAACAACCAACAGGCTTTTTCCTTTTCTTGGGTCCAATGGGCGTTGGCTAGACGGAGCTCGCCAAAGCTCTGAATGAACAGTTGTTCGTTGACCATAGTTTAACGGTCCAAATTGATATGTTAGAATATATGGAGAAACACTTTGTTTCTCGACTGATAGGAGCTCCTCCAGGGTATGTGAAAATCATTTAGTTTGTTTCAAATTTATGATTGCTTTATGATTTTGATTTTTTATCATTCTTGTGTGTACATAATGACCGTATTGTTTGTTTCTTCTCGATGAAGTAGGTAAAGGACACACTGTTGTGTTTAACATTTTGCTTCAACTCTTAGACTATGGACCACTAAGTGACAGAAAAGAACGAGGTGTTGACTTCGCAAATACAGTTATAATAATGACCATGGTAGAGGTGATGAAAGAGGTAATCTATTTTAAGGTGAAATATTTAGATATTTGTTTGGTTCTTTATATTTAATGACGTGTAAAATTTTACCCATATTTCAGGTGAGAAAGCACTTCAAATATGAGTTGCTTAATAGTGTAACGCCCGGAATTATTTAATTTTGATCCAAGAATATTTAATTTGGGAATATTTGGAGTTTTGATTTAAATTCTAATATTCTTAAATTATTTAGGATTGAAATTGAATGAAATAAGAAGTTGAGGACTAAATTGCAATTTTTGAATAGTTGAGGGGCTAAAATGCAAATAGCTTGGACACTTGTGATTTTTAAACTTATTCACGTGTATTCCATCAGATTTCTATCAGAAAGGTAAAGGAAGGAACCGAGTGAGAGCAAAATAATTTCCAAGTTCAATCTTCATCTTCCAATTCACATATCTTGAGTTACGGGTATCCGTTTTCGATTCCGAAAGATGTTCTGGAATCCTCGCAACGAAACCTTCGAATTGATGTAATTTTTCTTTTAGTTCATCAAGGTTTGAGAATTCGAAATGGACAGAGATCAGACTTGTATTTGAATTGTTGTTGATGAGCTTCTATCTTTTGTAATATTGAAGTTGGGTTGAGGATTGATTGTTTATCATGTTCTTATGATTTTTCAGCTATGATTCGACTTTTATACCTGCTGATATGTTGGGTTTGAGTTGATATACAGCTGATATGAAGGTTAGATTGGTTATATATGTGTTCGGAATTGCCGAGTTATACCGATATGCCGTCGAACTCATGATTTGAAGTGATTTGCTATTGTTCTTGGACTAAGAAGTTGCTGAATTATTAGCTGATGATTCCTTGCTTGTTATGCTGTGATTTCAGTGTGTAAACAGGGCATTTCAACTCATTGATCTTGACTCCGAAACCGATACAAGAACGCACAAGGGTGGTAGCGTTTTGCTTTGACGTTTGGGTTGAAACTTGAGCAGATTTTGAGATAGGTTTGGTGGTTAACTTGTACAGATTTGGACAAGCTAAAAGACATCCTAAACATCACATGTCAAAGGTAAAAGTGGACTACTATTTGATTGGGATTACAACTCGAGATGGTTTGTATCGAGTTCCCCTAAATCACATACTTGTTTGCTTAATTGCTCTTATGTGCTTTCCTTTGAGTTGTTGAATAAGTCTTGATGTTAATGAATGTAGTTTGAATGATATATATTGCATTAATCTTGTAAGACTTGTTCTTTGATTTCGAAATGAACGGAAACATTCGAATAGACGATTTGAGGGATTGTATATGTATGGCCTGGGTGGTTGTTTAGCCTAGAGTCTGATTTACATATATAATGGCTTCAAAGTCTAGAGAAGTGAGATAAGTAGCCCCACCTCGATCGGGAGAGTTGGTGGATTAGTTATGATATCTACTTCTCGGGATCCCAACCGACAAAGGAAGAGATGAACCTTGTTTTAAAATATGCATTGAAGTTATGTTCTTTATATCATGATTTTGATATATATTTGTTATGCATGTTTAGTTGCTTTTACTGGGAAATCTATTTTTCACCGGAGTTATCCGGCTATTGTTTTGTTGTATGTGTCATTGCAATAGGAGGGAGTGGAACCGGGCAAAAGCGAACGTGAAGAACAAGAGATAAGAAGATAGCATGATGATCCGAGTCTAGATGGTTGTGTGAGCTATCATGATGTTGTTGAGTGTCTTAAACATGAGCATGTTAGAGCTACTTGCACCAAGACTTGTTGATGATTAAGTTGTGGTCTTGTTGTTATTCATAGGATTTGAATGGGGATATGTAAATCCTTGAGACAATATAATGTAGCTTGATCTTGAATATATATAACATTGCTTTTTGCATGCTTTGTGGGATTTTTGATTATGGTTATAAGGCCTTGTGATGATTCAATTCTATCAATTATATCATGTTAGAATGCATGTTAGATGTGGCTATGGAATAAATCATGCATGACCTGAAGCTAGATGAAAATACTTGAATGATCTTAGTTTGACAGCAAAATGCAGTTTCTGTTCTGCTTCTAAACCTGTGCTCGCTCGATCGGGCAATTCTTACCGATCGAGCGAGGCTTTGAAATCAGGAACAGAACCATGAATATGTTGGGCTCGCTCGATCGGTGATATACTGCGGATCGAGCGAGACCAACATAAGTTGCACCCGAGAGTTTGAGCAAAGTGCTCGCTCGATCGGTAACTTTTTACCGATCGAGCGAGGTGCTCCCATTTTAAAATTTTTTTTTGTTTATCTTGTTAGACATTGATCATTGTCTATTCTATTTGATGATTTGATTATCGAGAGATTAGAACTCGGGTCATCACAACAGGTGGTATCAGAGAAAGAAAATTCTGGACTTAGATAGACTGTGAGTGGGGTAGATCGAGTCTTCTGCCTTACTTATTTATGGATTCATGCTATGATTTAATTACGTGATTAAATTACATATTGTAATTGTTAGCATGATTTACTTTCAAGTATTTGATTACATTTTATTGTATTTTTTTTATTTGAAAGTATGATTTACGATGATTAAAGATGCATGCTTACTGGAATATCGGAAATGATAAGAGGCATGTATTCTGATGATTTATGACATGCTACCTGATTATCTGAATTGATTGGAAGCATGTTTTATCTGAAGACTGTGATTATTTATTTAAGATTGAATCAGAACCGAGTCTTGATCAGAGGTAAGATGATCAGAGGAGGACTGAGATTGATTTGAGGATTATGGTGTCCTAACCATTTTGATAATCAGATATGTCTCGAAGACAGGACGACCTCCTCTTAGACCACGGGCTCCTACTCCGATGCCAGAACAGACAGTTCCTATACATCTGCCAGAACAGACAGTGGTAACACCGATTGTGCCTCAAGCTACAGTCCCGAGTAATGAACAGGGAAGTACTTCAAGAGATATGACCGATATGACTGCGACTCCAATGGAAACACTACTGAAAAGATTTCAATACTACAAGCCGCCAACCCTGAAAGGTACCGAGAATGCAGTTGAATGTGAAGGATGGCTTGATGATATGGAGATGTTATTTGATTCACTTGATTACGGTGATGAGCGGAGAGTCAGACTTATTGGTCATCAGTTGCATGAAGTGGCAAAAAGCTGGTGGTTCACAACAAAGAAATCTCTGGAGCGTAGAGGAACTGTTCTGACCTGGAATGTCTTCAAAACTGAGTTTTACCAACGCTTCTTTCCAGTGTCTTATCGTAAAGACAAGGGTGCCGAATTTGCTAATCTGAGGCAGGGAAACTTAAATATTGAAGACTATGTTGCAAAATTCAAGACATTGCTACGTTTTGCTCCACATGTTGCAGATAGTGATGAGGCTATGGCTGATCAGTTCATTAATGGACTGAATCCTGATGTTTTTACATTGGTAAACACAAGGCGACCGAATAATTTTGCTGATGCCTTGAACAGTGCCAAAGGAGCGGAAGCTGGCTTGATACAGCAGCGAGGAGCTTCGTATGTTGCTCAGCCTCCGAGACAGTCACGACCTTCAGCTCCAACTCCGCAACAGTCTTCTCGATTTGAAAGTGGTGGCAGCAGCAGTGGTAAGAAAGGGTTTTTGCAAGCACGAGGGAAACAATTTAAGAAGTCTGGGAGCAGTTCTTCGAGTTCCAGTGGCACGAAACAGAAGTCAGGAGTGTTTTGTAACAGTTGTGGTGGAGGTCATCCAACTGATCAGTGCCGAGGTGTATTTGGGAGGTGCCATATATGCCAGCAGACTGGTCATTTTGCGAGGGTGTGTCCTCAGAGAGGTTCTGGACAGTCAAGAGGTGGAGAGTCATCACGATCAGTGGCTCAACCTGGAAGGCAAGCCTCTTCTGTTCATTCCTTCCAACCCGCACATCCACAGCAACAGACTCGAGCAGGAGGAAGTTAGACAGGCAGTCAGCCCCAGAGACAGCAGGCTCATGCTTTTGCATTGACGGAGGAACAGGCACAGGGAGCACCAGACGATGTGATTGCAGGTAACTGTTCTCTTTATGGTTATCCTGCATATGTATTGATAGATACAGGTGCATCCCATACGTTTATCTCTGCCCAATTTGTTTCATTGCATGCTTTGCCTGTCAAAACATTACCTGTTGTAGTATCTGTTTCTTCTCCTTTGGGAAAAGGTCTTATATCGATTCAAACAGTTAAGAATTGTGTACTACAGTATGATGGTAATGAGATTGAGATAGATTGTTTTGTACTTGGTATGTCTGATTTTGACTGTATTATTGGGATTGATATGCTGAATAAGTACAGAGCTACCGTAGACTGTTTCCAAAAGGTAGTGAGATTCAGACCTGAGATGGCTGGAGAATGGAAATTCTATGGTAAGGGTTCACGTGCTAAGATTCCTCTTATTTCTGTATTAGCAATGACCCGACTTTTGCAGAAAGGAGCAGAGGGATTTCTTGTTTATGAAGTTGATGGGTTGAAAGCTAGCCCGAACCTGGCTGATTTGCCAGTGGTTAGTGAATTTGCGGACGTTTTCCCTGATGAGATTCCAGGATTACCTCCGTATCGTGAGATTGACTTCAACATAGAACTGATGCCAGGTACTACACCGATTTCGAAAGCACCTTATCGAATGGCACCAGTTGAATTGAAAGAGTTGAAAGAACAGTTGGAAGATTTATTGGACAAGGGATACATTCGACCCAGTGTTTCTCCTTGGGGAGCTCCAGTACTGTTTGTTAGAAAGAAAGACGGTTCAATGAGATTGTGCATCGACTACCGGAAACTGAACAAGGCAACGGTAAAGAACAAATATCCTTTGCCTAGTATTGATGATTTATTTGACCAGTTGCAAGGTTCTTCTGTGTATTCCAAGATCGATTTGAGATCTGGATACCATCAGATGAGAGTTAGGGATTCTGATATTCCTAAGACTGCGTTTAGAACCAGGTATGGCCATTATGAGTTTATAGTTATGCCGTTTGGTTTGACAAATGCTCCAGCTGTATTTATGGCTTTTATGAACCGTGTGTTTCAGAAATATCTCGATGACTTCGTGATTATTTTTATTGATGATATATTCGAAGAATTTAATTGATCATTCTGAACATTTGAGAACAGTATTGAAGACTTTAAGAGCCAAGAAACTGTATGCTAAACTGTCGAAATGTGAGTTTTGGCTGAAACAGGTTGTCTTTCTTGGACATATCATATCTGGAAATGGTATTTCTGTTGATCCAAACAAAGTAGAGGCAGTGATCAGTTGGTCAAGACCAACATCTGTTCCTGAGATTCGTAGTTTCATGGGTTTGGCTGGGTATTATCGCCGGTTTATTAAAGATTTTTCTAGTATTGCGAAGCCGATTACTCAGTTGACTCAGAAGAATACTCCATTTGTCTGGTCTGATGCTTGTGAATCAAGTTTTCTGGAGTTGAAGAAACGACTGACCAGTGCACCAGTCTTGACGATCCCTTCAGGTACTGGTGGTTTCACTGTTTATTGTGATTCATCTCATCGAGGTTTAGGTTGTGTTTTAATGCAGCGAGGGCATGTAATTGCTTATGCCTCAAGACAGTTGAAGCCTCACGAGACCAGATATCCGATTCATGATCTTGAATTGGCCGCTATTGTATTTGCTTTGAAGATTTGGCGACATTATCTGTACGGGGAATAGTTTGAGATTTATTCTGATCACAAGAGTCTGAAATATCTGTTTTCACAGTCAGAATTGAATATGAGACATCGACGATGGCTTGATTTGCTGAAAGATTTTGATTGTGAGATTAAGTACTATCCAGGGAAATCGAATGCAGCAGCTGATGCATTGAGTCGAAAGGTATGTTCCTTGTCCTTATCGACGATTGGTGTATCGAATTTGATTGAAAACTGTTGTTTATCTGGATTAGTATTTGATACGAATTATCAGCCTCTTCAACTTTATCAAATTCAAGTTGAACCAGCCTTATTGTTGCGAATTAGAAATGCTCAGAAAAATGATCAGAAAGTGCAGAACTCAATTGAGAAAGTCCGATCAGGGCATGTATCTGAATATCGGGTTCGAGATGATCTTCTTTACGTTCACAATCGCCTAGTAGTGCCTGATATTTCTGATGTACGTCAACAACTACTGAAAGAGGCGCATTGTAGTCGTTACAGTATTCATCCTGGTGGTAGGAAGATGTACAATGATCTGAAGACTCATTATTGGTGGAAACAGATGAAGTCAGATATCACCGATTTTGTGTCTCGATGTCTTAATTGCCAGCAGGTGAAGGCTGAAAGGAAGAGACCGCCTGGTTTATTACAGAGTTTGTCCGTGCCTGAATGGAAATGAGATCATATTTCCATGGATTTTGTGACGAGATTACCTCGATCTTCTAGAAGTTGTGATGCTATCTGGGTGATTATCGATAGATTGACGAAATCAGCGTGTTTCATTCCTTATCGCATGACATATAGACACGACCAGATGGCAGATATTTATGTTCGAGAAGTTGTCAGATTGCACGGAGTGCCGAAATCCATCGTATCAGATCGTGATCCTCGATTTACATCACATTTTTGGCATGGATCCTTTTGAAGCTTTATATGGAAGAAAATGTCGATCTCCTCTGTACTAGGATGATATCTCTGAAGTACCTGACACTGGCCCTGATATGATACGTGATATGAATGAACAGGTGAAGCTTATTCAGAGAAGAATGAAGACAACTCAACATATACAAGCAAAATATGCCAATGTTCGACGTCGACCTTTGTCATTTGAACAGGGGGATATGGTGTTTCTGAAGATTTCTCCATTCAGAGGCACTGTCAGATTTGGCAAGCGAGGGGAATTGTCTCCACGATATATCGGTCCTTATGAAATTCTGGAAGAAATAGGCAATCTCGCCTATCGATTAGCTCTTCCTCCATCTTTATCTGGAATACATGATGTTTTCTGTTGGAAAACTGTGTTCAGATCAATTAAGAATTGATACCCGGTGCAGCGGAAGTTTAAAAATTTTATTTTTATTATATGGAACGATTTCATATATGGGTATCAAAACTTTTACGATTAAATTTGTTCAAGTAAAAATAAAATCACAATTAAATTTTTACCTCGTCAAGCAAAGGCTTGATCGTGGACTCCAACAGAATTTAATCTGCTCTTCTTGTAAATCCCGGGAACCGATGACAGTCACGATCTAACTCCGGAATTAGGTCCACGAATGAAAAACAGAAACCCTCTGATTGACTGCACTAGAAATCAATCAGAAGTTTTACGTAGAGAATAAACAGATATGATCTGTTAATTCGATTTGTAATTTTTCACAAAAATCACAAGTCGAATTTTCTCCAAAAGGGACAGAGGAATTTTCGAAAAATCCTCTTGAATAGTATAGAGTGAATTTCGAAAATTGCAGTATTCAATGTGTGTAATTTTTGAACCCAACACCTCTATTTATAGATAATTTCTAGTTATAATTATATCAGGACTCTAACTCCTTAAAGCCCACAATCCATAACTTAAGCCCAACAAGCCAAGCCTGTTGTTATAGAAATTAATATAAAATTCATCGTGACTCCGATTGATAAACTGATTTCACCAATGTGCACAGAAACCATTTCTGCATCTTTTAGAGTCAAGATAATTTTTCTGAATCCGAATTCAGTGATTTCCAAAAATGTCCATCCCTATGTCATTTTAGAAAATCTCACTCCCTTTAGTTAAGAAGTCCAACTTCTCTTTCATTAAATTTAACTCTTTAAATTTAACTATCTCTACGGGGTTTTAGTAATCCATTACTTGTGTAACCCTCAATGGTTCAGGAATACAGCTAGCCGTGGGCTCACAACTCCTTGTGACTCGGAACAACAATTTTCGACTTACCCATCGAATCATGGTAAGAGCGACTAGCAACATCGCCCCATGATTCCCTAGGTATTACTGATAGTGCCTGCAAGAACCAGTAGATTTTGGTTAGCGTACAGTACGGTCCCTTCATCCATATATCCCGATCGAATCAACAACCATTGGTATATCGAGAGTCGTTCGAGATTCGATAACTATGCATAACATCTTGGAGATCTATTAGTGACATCGCATGTGTTACTAGGAACACCAAGTAACCTAAAACACATCATGTACTCTGGCCAGAGATTCGTCACACTAATATCTCCTCAGATCGCATAGGATATCCACACTCGCAAGTATGTGGTGAATCCTTGACAACAAAGCATCGACTCCTATATGTGTCGTAACTGTACCCAATCCCGACACCTGATGACCCCAATAGAGTCGGTAAACGAGTCAAAGTACAGTACTAGCATATAGAGTCTCAATGATGTTTCAAGTAATAAGGACTAATGGTGTACAACCAAAACCGCGGACTTTATCCACTCGATAAGTGATAACCACTTGGAAAGTCCGAATAGGGTAGTTCGATCATTCATCATATGAATATCCATTTGCATGCTTTGAACATCTCTATGTTCCATACCAATGAAACGTGGTACTCGGCATTGCAAATGCTAGTCTCAATCTCGAGCAATCCTTATCCTTATTTGCGGACAGCTCAATTGACTAGGAACTGTTTAGAATATACAGTGACTATAAGATGTGTTTCATGATAGCCATCCCCATGTGCTACCACATCTTACATACACTATAGTATATTCAAGGTCTTTATCAAAACAACAATAGTATATCATAATATAACATTATGAAGAAAGATAAAGTCAATGCCATTATAAAAGTGTAAATTATATTAAACAAAAGATTGTTTTACATAGAGTCATAAAAGCCCTTAGCCAAAAGTTGGCTAACCGGGCACCCACTCTTTCAATCTCCCACTTGCCCTAAAGCCAACTAGTCATACTACGTAATCCCATTGCTTCGCGATGTTTGTCAAACAATGGTCCTGGCAAGGGCTTAGTAAGCGGATCAGCGATATTGTCTGTAGAGGCCACTCTCTCGACACTGATGTCTCCTCTTTCCACGATCTCCCGGATGATATGGTATTTCCTCAGTACGTGTTTGGACTTCTGATGAGACCTTGGTTCCTTTGCCTGAGCAACGGCACCCGTGTTGTCACAGTACACCGGGACTGGACCAACAGCTTAAGGAATTACACCCAACTCTTGGATGAATTTCCTTATCCAAACCGCCTCTTTAGCAGCAGCTGATGCTGCAATGTATTCTGCCTCAGTGGTGGAATCCGTTGTGGTGTCCTGCTTGGAACTCTTCCAAGAGACAGCACCGCCATTGAACACAAATACAAATCCAGAGGTTGATTTCGAGTCATCCACGTCACATTGGAAGCTAGAGTCGGTATAGCCTTCCAACTTCAATTCTCTCCCTCCATAAACCATGAATAAATTCTTAGTCCTTCGCAAGTACTTAAGAATATCCTTCACGGCTTTCCAATGCATTTGACCGGGATTGGCTTGGTATCTGCTCGTGACGCTCAGAGCATAGGCCACATCCGGTCTGGTAGATATCATCCCATACATGATACTACCTATGGCTGACGCATATGGCACGTGTGTCATCTTCTCTATCTCTTCGTCAGTCTTGGGATACATAGACTTGGATAGAGAAACTCCATGACACATAGGTAGATGTCCTCTTTTGGACTCATCCATAGAAAACCTTTTCAATATGGTGTCGATGTAGGTTGATTGAGTGAGTCCTATCATTCTTTTAGATCTATCTCTATAGATCTGAATTCCTAGAATATAGGATGCCTCACCTAAATCCTTCATCGAGAATCTACCTGATAACCATATCTTTGTTGACTGCAACATCCCTACATCATTCCCCATGAGTAGGATGTCATCAACATAAAGTACTAAGAATGTTACCGCATTCTTAACTACTTTCTTGTACACGCATGGTTCCTCCGGGTTCTTGATAAAACCAAAATCCTTTATCGTTTCATCAAATTTCTGGTTTCAACTTCTTGATGCTTGTTTGAGACCATAGATTGATCTCTGAAGCTTGCATACCTTATGCTCGCTTCCCATGGATGTGTATCCCTCAGGCTGCATCATATAGATCTCTTCCTTAATGTTTCCATTAAGAAATGCAGTCTTTACATCCATTTTTCATATCTCATAGTCATACCATGCTGCTATGGCAATAAGGATTCTTATGGACTTGAACATTGCGACTGGTGAAAATGTTTCATCATAGTCAACTCCTTGTATTTGAGTATAACCTTTTGCCACCAATCGTGCCTTGTAGGTCAATACCTTTCCATCAGGCCCAAGCTTTCTCTTGTAGATCCATTTTCACCCAATTGAAACAATTCCATCGGGAGGATCTACTAAAGACCAAACTTGGTTAGAATGCATCGAGTCTATTTCCGATTGCATAGCTCTAAGCCATAAATTCGAATCCGCATCATAAATTGCTTCCTTGAAGTTTCTTGGATCACATCCAATGTCGGGTTCACTTTGATCCCCTTCAAGAAGAAGACCATATCTAATAGGAGGCCTAGAAGTCCTCTCGGATCTCCTAGTAATAGGCGTGTCTTGTGATGATTCTTGAGGTGTAGGATCGCTATTTTGTATCTCGGGTTCTTCTCGAATTTCTTCGAGTTCCATCATCTTGCCTTTCTTATCCAATAAGGACTCCTTCTCCAAGAAGGTGGCATTCCTTGAAACAAACACTTTTGTTTCAGCAGGATGATAGAAATAATATCCGATTGAATTCTTTGGATACCCTACAAAATAACATAAGGTGGATCGACTATCCAAATTATCTCCCACTATCTGCTTCACGTAAGCAGGACATCCCCAAATCCTCAAGTACGAATACTTAGGAGCTTTGCCATTCCATAACTCGTATGGTGTTTTATTTACTGCTTTAGTGTGGACGTTGTTTAACAACAATACCGCCGTTTCAAGCGCGTAGCCACAAAACGAAGGTGGGAGCTCAGTGAAGCTCATCATGGATCGAACCATGTCCAACAAAGTTCGATTGCGATGCTCCGAAACACCATTAAGCTGAGGTGTCATAGGAGGAGTCCACTGAGAGAGAATCCCATTCTCTTTTAGATAGTCCAAAAACTCGGTACTTAAGTATTCTCCACCTCGATCCGATCGAAGTGCCTTAATACTTTTACCTAGTTTGTTTTCTACTTCAGCCTTGAATTCTTTGAACCTTTCAAATGCTTCAGACTTATATTTCATTAAATATAAATACCCATACCTAGAATGATCATCAGTAAAGGTAATGAAGTAGGTGTTGCCACATTTAGTACCAATCCTAAATGGACCACAAACATCTGTATGGATCAAATCCAACAGATTTTGACTACGCTCAGGTTTCCCTTTGAAAAGGGATTTAGTCATTTTTCCATTTAGGCAGGACTCACAAGTAGGTAGAGAGTTAATATCAGACATATCAAACATGCCCTCTCCCACTAGCTTGTTCATCCTCCTTGAGGAAATATGACCTAGCCTAGCATGCCAAAGGTTTGCCGGGTTTTGACTATCGTCCTTCCTTTTAATTGTTGTTAGCGGTTTATCAACATAATTAATTGGAACGTCTTTTAATTTTAAGCTATATAGATCGTTTTCAAGTTGTCCATTTCCAATCAAACATTCATTCTTGTAAATATTGCAAATCTCATTCACAAAATTGCAAGAAAAACCATCTCTATCAAGCATAGAAATAGATATAATGTTTTTGACCAAATCCGGAACATATAAAACATCTCTCAAAAATAACTTAAAATTGTTCTGCAAAACTAAATAAATGTCTCCTATAGCTTTGGCTTCGACTCTAGAACCATTCCCGAGCCTTAGCTGTGTCTCACCCATCCTTAGCTTACGACTTCTTGTCATCACCTGCAAATCATTGCAAATGTGAGATCCACATCCGGTATCCAATACCCAAGAAGAAGTATTAAGCGAAACATTTATTTCAATGTAAAACATACCCTTTGCAGTTCGCAACTGTTCGAGGTATTCCTTGCAGTTACGTTTCCAATGGTCGGGTTTCTTGAAGTAATGGCAAACGTTTTCATCTTTTATCCCAATTGAAGCCTTGGCCTTTTCCTTCTTATTTGGTACAATCTTCTTGGGCGGGGCAGAACGTTTCTTACCCTTTCCACTTGGTCCTTTCTTAGAGTTAGAAGAGGAGCCAACCAAGAGTATCGGTTTATCCTTCTTTAGTGTGGCTTCATATGTGACAAGCATATTGACCATCTCTTCAAGGGTGGCCTCTATCTTGTTCATATTGAAGTTCATCACAAAACCGTCAAACGATGAAAGAAGTGATAGAAGCAATAAGTCCGCGCTAAGTTCATGCTCCAAAGTCAAGTCGAGTGTTACCAACTTTTCAATGAGCCCAATCATGCGCACCCCATGCTCACGGACCGAAGTCCCATCTCGCATGCGGCTCGTCATGAGCTCTCTGACGGTGGCATACCTCTCCGACCTTGACTGAGCTCCAAAGAGTTCCTTGAGGTTCTTGTGAATGTCAGTAGCATTCACGGTATCCTCGAATCTCCTTTGGAGCTCATCAGACATCGAAGCCTGCATGTAGCATTTGGCCTTGATATCATGGTCCCACCATAAATCAAGTTTGGCCAACTCTTCCGGACTTGTATTAGCCGGGGCTTACTTCGGAGGCGGCTTCTCTAACACGTAGAAAGCTTTTTCCGAAGTAAGAATAATTTTCAACTTACGGAACCATTCCGTATAGTTTGCGCCAGTCAATTTGTTTTGTTCGAGAATTGAAAACAGTGGATTGCGAGAAGTCATTGTAATAGTATACTGAAAAGGAAACATACAATAATCAATGATTGTTTAATTAATTTACTAAGACATAAAATATGGAGAATTTTAATTTTATGAATTACACTCCCACTATTTTAACGATTTCACTACCTTCTAGTGAAAACGGGAAACTGTTTTCCTTAGTGAGAACATGGAGTCCAATTGACAAATCATGATCCCGAATAATATCAGCCAACCATAATTTTCAAAAGGTAGAGCCCAATTACTTCCAAAGTAACCCCCATGTTTTTACCTCATGTCCAATAAGGGCCCAATAATATGACGCCGTTTATTGTGACATGTCAAGATAACCCATCAATATTAGGTTGTGATGGACGGTCGCCATGTGGATCCCCAATAATATGAGCCAATCCCATGGGAGTTCCACCCAACTTACAACATGTGTCGATCCAATGTACAGCTTTCCGACGAACGGGCCCCCCCAATAATATGAGCCGGACCATATCCGCGGGTAGCATCTCATACATTGATCGTTGATGGAAGGTAGGAATATTTAAACAATATTTAAATTCCCTTTTTATTAATCTTGATATCAATTTTAAATCATATTTAAAATGAGGGATTTTTAATTTTGAAAATTTGTCTCATCATGCAATTTATGTATGCTTGCGGGATTCATACAATTTAGTCTAAACATGCATACATCAATAATATCATATATTATTTAAGGATGATCGATCCCATTAACTAATCGACCCGTGGTTGCCAATCACGAGTCTAAGTCCAATCCTAGGTGATATGCAAGTATGCAATGCAATCCTATTACATTGTGCTTCCAATTTACATTTCTTCGGTCTTCATTGTCTGCTGGGCCCACCATTTCTTCAAATCTTTGTCTCCCACTAAGTCTAATAAATTTAAAATAAATTTCGATAACAAATATGGGATACATTTTTAGGGGTGGGAACGGGCCATAAACCATGCCCACTTTAATTACATATGACAATCATATTGGGCTATAAACCAAGCCCATTAATAAACACCAACAACAATAAGACAAATGTAAATCACCTAACATACACCTAAAACATTGGTCATGGAAATCGATCATCCTTTATCCATTAATTAATTCAATAATTAAATAATTGGATAAACATGCAAAGACATCATAATTTAAAAGATAAAATCATATTTTATCTTATCCATCCATAAGATCATATCTTATCATCAATTGTACCAAAATAATTAATTTTATAAAATTTAATCTAACGGATAAAATTTATAAATTTTCCAAAAATTCAAATTTATCCAAAAATCAATTTTAAAATTTTCGAACTCGAACAATTCGATCCGATGCATCGTGAACCAATCAAAACAATTTTCGATCGGATCAAAAACTAAAATTTCAAAAAAATTAAAATTTTAATTAAAAATTAAAAAATAATTTTTCCGGGCTGCCCGGGACAATCCCGAGCAGCCCGCGCCCCAAAAAGGGGCCTAGGCAGGGCAGCCCGTCGCCTGCCCTGGGCAGCGATGGACTCGCTGCCCGATTTGCCCATGGATATTCAATTTAAAATTTTCGTTTTGTTTCAAAAAACCGAGGCTTAAAAATTTTGTACAATCGATTAATTTAATCGTTTGATCTGAGCAACCTGGCTCTGATACCACTTTTGGAAAACTGTGTTCAGATCAATTAAGAATTGATACCCGGTGCAGCGGAAGTTTAAAAATTTTATTTTTATTATATGAAACGATTCTATATATGGGTACCAAAACTTTTACGATTAAATTTGTTCAAGTAAAAATAAAATCACAATTAAATTTTACCTCGTCAAGCAAAGGCTTGATCGTGGACTCCAACAGAATTTAATCTGCTCTTCTTGTAAATCCCGAGAACCGATGACAGTCACGATCTAACTACGGAATTAGGTCCACGAATGAAAAACAGAAATCCTCTAATTGACTGCACTAGAAATCAATCAGAAGTTTTACGTAGAGAATAAACAGATATGATCTGTTAATTCGATTTGTAATTTTTCACAAAAATCACAAGTCGAATTTTCTCCAAGAGGGACAGAGGAATTTTCGAAAAATCCTCTTGAATAGTATAGAGTGAATTTCGAAAATTGCAGTATT
The DNA here is from genome assembly GCF_033568475.1 of Henckelia pumila. Lineage (NCBI taxonomy): Eukaryota > Viridiplantae > Streptophyta > Magnoliopsida > Lamiales > Gesneriaceae > Henckelia > Henckelia pumila. The sequence continues at coordinate 155,887,912 of NC_133123.1, read as the reverse complement.
CAATGTGTGTAATTTTCGAACCCAACACCTCTATTTATAGATAATTTCTAGTTATAATTGTATCAGGACTCTAACTCCTTAAAGCCCACAATCCATAACTTAATCCCAACAAGCCAAGCCTGTTGTTATAGAAATTAATATAAAATTCATCGTGACTCCGATTGATAAACTGATTTCACCAATGTGCACAGAAACCATTTCTGCATCTTTTAGAGTCAAGATAATTTTTCTGAATCCGAATTCAGTGATTTCCAAAAATGCTCATCCCTATGTCATTTTAGGAAATCCCACTCCCTTTAGTTAAAAAGTCCAACTTCTCTTTCATTAAATTTAACTCTTTAAATTTAACTATCTCTACGGGGTTTTAGTAATCCATTACTTGTGTAACCCTCAATGGTTCAGGAATACAGCTAGCCGTGGGCTCACAACTCCTTGTGACTCGGAACAACAATTTCCGACTTACCCATCGAATCATGGTAAGAGCGCCTAGCAACATCGCCCCATGATTTCCTAGGTATTACTGATAGTGCCTGCAAGAACCAGTAGATTTTGGTTAGCGTACAGTACGGTCCCTTCATCCATATATCCCGATCGAATCAACAACCATTGGTATATCGAGAGTCGTTCGAGATTCGATAACTATGCATAACATCTTGGAGATCTATTAGTGACATCGCATGTGTTACTAGGAACACCAAGTAACCTAAAACACATCATGTACTCTGGCCAGAGATTCGTCACACTAATATCTCCTCAGATCGCATGGGATATCCACACTCGCAAGTATGTGGTGAATCCTTGACAACAAAGCATCGACTCCTATATGTGTCGTAACTGTACCCAATCCCGACACCTGATGACCCCAATAGAGTCGGTAAACGAGTCAAAGTACAGTACTAGCATATAGAGTCTCAATGATGTTTCAAGTAATAAGGACTAATGGTGTACAACCAAAACCGCGGACTTTATCCACTCGATAAGTGATAACCACTTGGAAAGTCCGAATAGGGTAGTTCGATCATTCATCATATGAATATCCATTTGCATGCTTTGAACATCTCTATGTTCCATACCAATGAAACGTGGTACTCGGCATCGCAAATGCTAGTCTCAATCTCAAGCGATCCTTATCCTTATTTGTGGATGGCTCAATTGACTAGAAATTGTTTAGAATATACAGTGACTATAAGATGTGTTTCATGATAGTCATCCCCATGTGCTACCACATCTTACATACACTATAGTATATTCAAGGTCTTTATCAAAACAACAATAGTATATCATAATATAACATTATGAAGAAAGATAAAGTCAATGCCATTATAAAAGTGTAAATTATATTAAACAAAAGATTGTTTTACATAGAGTCATAAAAGCCCTTAGCCACAAGTTGGCTAACCGGGCACCCACTCTTTCACTTTCACGTATCGATGCTTCGAAAATATCTGGCTGATGAATCTCATATGCTTCAATCTGATGAGGCTAAACTCGACGAGACTTTGAGTTATTTTGAAAAGCCAATTCAGATTCTTGATCGAAAAGAGAAGCAATTACGAACGAAGACTATTCCACTTGTGAAAGTTCAGTGGAGTCGTCATGGTATTGAAGAAGCGACTTGGGAGACTGAATCAGATATGAGGCAACGATTCCCAGAGATGTTTCATTGATGTGAGTCTCCTTTAGTTTTCTGTAATCTGATATATGTTATATGATCTGTTGATATTACTTGAGATTTCGAGGACGAAATCGTGTCTTAATGGGGGAGAATTGTAACGCCCGGAATTATTTAATTTTGATCCAAGAATATTTAATTTGGGAATATTTGGAGTTTTGATTTAAATTCTAATATTATTAAATTATTTAGGATTGAAATTGAATGAAATAAGAAGTTGAGGACCAAATTGCAATTTTTGAATAGTTGAGGGGCTAAAATGCAAATAGCTTGGACACTTGTGATTTTTAAACTTATTCACGTGTATTCCATCAGATTTCTATCAGAAAGGTAAAGGAAGGAACCGAGTGAGAGCAAAATAATTTCCAAGTTCAATCTTCATCTTCCAATTCACATATCTTGAGTTACGGGTATCCGTTTTCGATTCCGAAAGATGTTCTGGAATCCTCGCAACGAAACCTTCGAATTGATGTAAGTTTTCTTTTAGTTCATCAAGGTTTGAGAATTCGAAATGGACAGAGATCAGACTTGTATTTGAATTGTTGTTGATGAGCTTCTATCTTTTGTAATATTGAAGTTGGGTTGAGGATTGATTGTTTATCATGTTCTTATGATTTTCCAGCTATGATTCGACTTTTATACCTGCTGATATATTGGGTTTGAGTTGATATACAGCTGATATGAATGTTAGATTGGTTATAGATGCGTTTGGAATCGCCGAGTTATACCGATATGCCGTCGAACTCATGATTTGAAGTGATTTGCTATTGTTCTTGGACTAAGAAGTTGCTGAATTATTAGCTGATGATTCCTTGCTTGTTATGTTGTGATTTCAGTGTGTAAACAGGGCATTTCAACTCATTGATCTTGACTCCGAAACCGATACAAGAACGCACAAGGTTGGTAGCGTTTTGCTTTGACGTTTGGGTTGAAACTTGAGCAGATTTTGAGATAGGTTTGGTGGTTAACTTGTACAGATTTGGACAAGCTAAAAGACATCCTAAACATCACATGTCAAAGGTAAAAGTGGACTACTATTTGATTGGGATTACAACTCGAGATGGTTTGTATCGAGTTCCCCTAAATCACATACTTGTTTTCTTAATTGCTCTTATGTTCTTTCCTTTGAGTTGTTGAATAAGTCTTGATGTTAATGAATGTAGTTTGAATGATATATATTGCATTCATCTTGTAAGACTTGTTCTTTGATTTCAAAATGAACGGAAACGTTCGAATAGACGATTTGAGGGATTGTATATGTATGGCCTGGGTGGTTGTTTAGCCTAGCGTCTGATTTACATATATAATGACTTCAAAGTCTAGAGAAGTGAGATAAGTAGCCCCACCTCGATTGGGAGAGTCGGTGGATTAGTTATGATATCTACTTCTCGGGATCCCAACCGACGAAGGAAGAGATGAACCTTGTTTTAAAACATGCATTGAAGTTATGTTCTTTATATCATGATTTTGATATATATTTGTTATGCATGTTTAGTTGCTTTTACTGGGAAATCTATTTCTCACCGGAGTTATCCGGCTATTGTTTTGTTGTATGTGTCATTGCAATAGGAGGGAGTGGAACCGGGCAAAAGCGAACGTGAAGAACAAGAGATAAGAAGATAGCGTGATGATCCGAGTCTAGATGGTTGTGTGAGCTGTCATGATGTTTTTGAGTGTCTTAAACATGAGCATGTTAGAGCTACTTGCACCAAGACTTGTTGATGATTAAGTTGTGGTCTTGTTGTTGTTCATAGGATTTGAATGGGGATATGTAAATCCTTGAGACAATATAATGTAGCTTGATCTTGAATATATATAACATTGCTTTTTGCATGCTTTGTGGGCTTTTTGATTATGGTTATAAGGCCTTGTGATGATTCAATTCTATCAATTATATCATGTTAGAATGCATGTTAGATGTGGCTATGGAATAAATCATGCATGACCTGAAGCTAGATGAAAATACTTGAATGATCTTAGTTTGACAGCAAAATGCAGTTTCTGTTCTGCTTCTAAACCTGTGCTCGCTCGATCGGGCAATTCTTACCGATCGAGCGAGGCTTTGAAATCAGGAACAGAACCATGAATATGTTGGGCTTGCTCGATCGGTGATATACTGCGGATCGAGCGAGACCAACATAAGTTGCACCCGAGAGTTTGAGCAAAGTGCTCGCTCGATCGGTAACTTTTTACCGATCGAGCGAGGTGCTCCCATTTTAAAAAAAAATTTTGTTTATCTTGTAAGACATTGATCATTGTCTATTCTATTTGATGATTTGATTATCGAGAGATTAGAACTCGGGTCGTCACAAATAGACTCACAAAGATAGTGGTGTTCGAGCCTCTTTCGACTTATCAACTGAGTAATGTGTGTCACCTACAATAGAGAGAAATTTCAAATCGCCTAGCTGATAAGAACATTAAGTTGGACGTGAAGGAACATATACTAAATTTCATAGATAAAAAAGCTATGATCATGTCAGTAAAAGAACAATTATATTTTATTGGTTCCTAAACTCGTAAATACTAATCATGTATTTATTTCAGGTTTATGGTGTGAGATCTATCATAAGATGGGTGGAAGATAAGATTATATCTCACCTATCCAACGTGCTATTACACGGAGAAATGGTTGAAAATTCCACTGTGATAATTGATATAGTCAGATGATGCCGAGGAGTAGACACACACTATTAAGAACGATGGAGATCAGGTGAATGCTCCCACTAGGGAGAAATCTCCTGATCATATTGATAATCCCATTCCCTGCCTTTATTCTATGTAATTTTTAATCGAATATTCCCCATCCCCATCTCCGCGGAGACTTTATCCTCATCTCCATACACGAACCCGCGTGGATTTATATAAAATTTTATAATTCATTAAAATATCTTAAATAAAAAATATCACTCTTATTTTTAATCGAGAATTCCCCATCCCCGTCTCCGCGGTGACTTAATCCTCGTCTCCATACCCGAACCTGCGGGAACTTAAATAAAATTTTATAATTAATAACAATATCTTAAATAAAAAATATCACTACTAATCAAAATTTTTGTTTTTTTTAAAAAAAATAGAATATTACATATCAGAATTTAGTAAGAATTATATATATATTTCAAATATTTTTCAAATAAATAATAAATAAACATTCTTAATTTTAATAGTTTATTTATAATTCTAAGTAAATAAATGAAGTTCAAATAATATTTTATATTATAAAAATTATTTTATTATAAGCGAATGCATTATATATAATTCATAAAAATAATACAAACTAATAAATACTACTATTTTAATTTTAAGTTTAGTATAATTTATACATATTTCAAGATTAAAAAAACTTTAATAAATAAAAAAATTACACTTCAAGATGACAACGACGACGATTATTAATATTATTATTATCGGAGCACGTTTGGGTTAGGGATAGCATCCCCATACCCGTCCCCAATATATTTCGGAGATTTTTAAAAATATCCGAACCTGAACTCATACCCAAAAATATCCCCAAACTCATTGCTTCTGTTGCTGAGGTTGTTTTGAGATCAAGAGATGGTCTTGGCAGACCCCAACAACCAACAAGCTCTTTTCTTTTCTTGGGTCCAACGGGCGTTGGCAAGACGGAGCTCGCCAAAGCTCTAAAAGAACATTTGTTCGTTGACCATAGTTTAACGGTCCAAATTGATATTTTAGAATATATGGAGAAACACTTTGTTTCTCGACTGATAGGAGCTCCTCCAGGGTATGTGAAAATCATTTAGTTTGTTTCAAATTTATGATTGCTTTATGATTTCGATTTTTTATCATTCTTGTGTGTACATAATGATCGTATTGTTTGGTTCTTCTCGATGAAGTAGGTAAAGGACGCACTGTTGTGTTTAACATTTTGCTTCAACTCTTAAACTATGGACAACTAACTGACAGAAAAGAACGAGGTGTTGACTTCAAAAATACGGTTATAATAATGACATGAAATTTTGGGGCCAAAATAATTTTAAAAGGATAATTGGGCAATGAGACCATGGTAGAGGTGATGAAAGAGGTAATCTATTTTAAGATGAAATATTTAGATATTTTTTTGGTTCTTCATATTAAATTACGTGTAAAATTTTACCCATATTTCAGGTGAGAAAGCACTTCAAATCTGAGTTGCTTAATAGACTCACAAAGATAGTGGTGTTCGAGCCACTTTCGGCTTATCAACTGAGTAATGTGTGACACCTACAATAGAGAGATATTTCAAATCTCCTAGCTGATAAGCACATTAAGTTGAACGTGAATGAACATATACTAAATTTCATAGTTAAAAAAGCTATGAACATGTCAGTAAAAGAACAATTATATTTTATTGGTTCCTAAACTCGCAAATACTAATCATGTATTTATTTTTTTATTTCAGGTTTATGGTGTGATATCTATCATAAGATGGGTGGAAGATAAGATTGTATCCCACCTATCCAACGTGCTATTACACGGAGAAATGGTTGAAAGTTCCAGTGTGATAATTGATATAGTCAGATGATGCCGAGGAGTGGACACACACTATTAAGAACGATGGAGATCAGGTGAATGCTCCCACTGGGGAGAAATCTCCTGATCATATTGCTCATCACATTCCCCGCCTTTATTCTACGTTATTTTTAATCGAATATTCCCCATCCCCATCTTCGCGACGACTTAATCCTCGTCTCCATGCCCGAACCCGCGGGGACTTATATAAAAGTTTATAATTAATTAAAATATCTTAAATAAAAAATATCATTCTTATTTTTAATCGAATCCTCGTCTCCATACCCGAACTTGCGAAGACTTAAATAAAATTTTATAATTAATTACAATATCTTAAATAAAAAATATCACTACCAATCAAATTTTTTTTTAAAAATAGAATATTACATATCACAATTTAGTAAGAATTATATATATATTTCAAATATTTTTCAAATAAATAATAAATATACATGCTTAATTTTAATAGTTTATTTATAATTCTAAGTAAATAAAAGAAGTTCGAATAATATTTTATATTATAAAAATTATGTTATCATAAACGAATGTTTTATATATAATTCATAAAAATAATACAAACTAATAAATACTACTATTTTAATTTTAAGTTTAGTATAATTTATACTAATTTCAAGATTTAAAAAAATTAATAAAAAAAAAAAGTTACACTTCAAGATGACAATGACGATGACTATTATTATTATTATTATTATTATTATTATTATTATTATTATTATTATTATTATTATTATTATTATTATTATTATTATTATTATTATTATTATTATTATTATTATCGGAGCAAGTTTGGGGTTAGGGATAGCAGCCAAAGCTCTGGAAGAACAGCTGTTCGATGACCATGGTTTAATGGTCCGAATTGATATGTCAGAATATATGGAGAAATACTTTGTTTCTCGACAGATAAGAGCTCCTCCAGGGCAAGTGAAAATCATTTAGTTTGTTTTAAACTTATGATTGCTTTATGTTTGCGATTTATTATCATTCTTGTGTGTAAAGAATGACCGTATTGTTTAGTTCTTCTCGATGAAGTAGATAAAGGACACCCTGTTGTGTTTTACATTTTGCTTCAAGTGTTAGACTATGGATGACTAAAAGACAGTAAAGAACGTGGTGTTGACTTCGCAAATACAGTTATAATAATGACATGAAATTTTGGGGCCAACATAATTTTAAATGAATCATTGGGCAATGAGACCATGGTAGAGGTCATGAAAGAGGTAATCTATTTTTAGGTGAAATATTTTGATATTTGTTTGGTTCTTCATATTTAATGACGTGTATAATTTTACCCATATTTCAGGTGATAAAGCACTTCAAATCTGAGTTGCTTAATAGACTCACAAAGATAGTGGTGTTCGAGCATCTTTCGGCTTATCAACTGAGTAATGTGTGTCACCTCCAATAGAGAGACATTTCAAATCGCCTAGCTGATAAGCACATTATGTTGGAAGTGAACGAAAATATACTAAATTTCATAGTTAAAAAAGCTATGATCATGTGAGTAAAAGAACAACTATATTTTATCGGTTCCTAAACTCGCAAATTCTAATCATGTATTTATTTCTTGGTTTCAGGTTTATGGTGTGTGATCTATCAGGAGATGGGTGGAAGATAAGATTGTATCCCACCTATCCAACATGCTACTAAACGGATAAATGGTTGAAAATTCCATTGTGATAATTGATATATTCAGATGATGCCGGGGAGTTGGCGCACACCATTAAGAACGATGGAGATCTGGTGAATGCACCCACTGGGAGAAATCTCCTGATCATATTGCTCATCTCATTCTCCGCCTTTATTCTCCTTTATTTATAATCTAAGATTCCCCATCCCCGTCTCCGCGGCGACTTAATCCTCGTCTTCATACCCGAACCCGTGGGGACTTATATAGAATTTTATTAATTAAAATATCTTAATGAAAAAATATCACTCTTATTTTTAATCCAGTATTCTCCATCCCCGTCTCCGCGCTGACTTAATTCTCGTATCCATACCCGAACCTTCGGGGACTTAAATAAAATTTTATAATTAATTACAATATATTAAATAAAAAATATGACTATCAATCAAAATTGTTTTTTTTTAAATAGAAAATTACATATCAGAATTTAGTAATAATTTTATATATATTTCAAATATTTTCAAACAAATAATAAATATACATGCTTAATTTTAATAGTTTATTTATAATTCTAAGTAAATAAATTAAATTCAAATAATATTTTATATTATAAAAATTATGTTATCATAAGCGAATACATTATATATAATTCATAAAAATAATACAAACTAATAAATATTACTATTTTAATTTTAAGTTTAGTATCATTTATAATTATTTCAAGATTTAAAAAAATTTAATAAATAAAAAAAATTACACATCAAGATGAAAACGACGACGACTATTATTATTATTATTATTATTATTATTATTATTATTATTATTATTATTATTATTATTATTATTATTATTATTATTATTATCGGGGCGAATTTGGGGTTAGGAATAGCATCCCCATACCCGTCCCCAATATATATTGGAGATTTTTAAAAATCTTCGAACCTGAACTCATACCCAAAAAGATCCCCAAACTCGTTACTGCTGTTGCTGAGGCTGTTTTGAGATGAAGAGCTGGTCTTGGCAGACCCCAACAACCAACGGGCTCTTTCATTTTCTTCGGTCCAACGGGCGTTGACAAGATGGACCTCGCCAAAGCTCTGGAAGAACAGCTGTTCGATAACCATAGTTTAATGGTCCGAATTGATATGTCAGAATATATGGAGAAACACTTTGTTTCTCGACTGATAGGAGCTCCTCCAAGGCAAATGAAAATCATTTAGTTTGTTTAAAATTTATGATTTCTTTATGATTGCGATTTCTTATCATTCTTGTGTGTAAAGAATGATCGTATTGTTTGGTTCTTCTTGATGAAGTAGGTAAAGGACACTCTGTTGAGTTTAACATTTTGCTTCAAGTCTTAGACTACGGACGACTAACTGACAGTAAAGAACGATGTGTTGACTTCACAAATACGATTATAATAATGACATGAAATTTTGGGGCCAACATAATTTTAAAAGAATCATTGGGCAATGAGACCATGGAAGAGGTGATGAAAGAGGTAATCTATTTTTAGGTGAAATATTTAGTTATTTGTTTGGTTCTTCATATTTAATGACGTGTAAAATTTTACTCATATTTCAGGTGAGAAAACACTTCAAATCTGAGTTGCTTAATAGACTCACAAAGATAGTGGTGTTCGAGCCTCTTTCAGCTTATCAACTGAGTAATGTGTGTCACTGATAAGTGCATTTTGTATGCATTATTTCGTGATATGTTTATGTTTATTTTGTGTGCATTCATATTATTTTTATGTGTTTTTATGTTTTTTAATGCATGTGTGTGTATTTCACTCCCCGGGTTAATTTTGTAAGAAAATGAATTGTTGAAGAGTGAATTACGGAGCAGCTTTGTTCAAAAAATCAAATTTAATTTTAGAAAGGTCTAAATCCGATCTCCACCTGTCAGATTAAAGTTCAAGATGTTTTAAAGCTTTTGTTTAAATTTCAGCTCGATCCGACGGCTAGATCTTGAGATATGAATTTTTGAAAATCGTCGCTCGGCACAAAAAATTTGTACTGCGCGCGAGTTGCATGTTCAGACCTCTGTTTTTTACTTAAGCGCGCACGCGTGGCATAGCGCGCGCGCGAGGCCTATGCCACGCGTGCGCGCGTGTTACGGGGTCATATGTGTTCCGAAAAATCCTTGTTTTGAGAGGAAATTAACTGGTAGGCGTTCCGGACCATATATATACAAGATATAACATATTTTTGGGGGTTCCGAAGTTCCAGAACGCATACAACTCAAGGGAGGCAGCTACAAGGCTTGTGAGAGAAGATTTTTCTTTTCTTTTATTTTCTTCTTCTTATTTTTATTTTTGAATTATTGTTTTCAATTATTAAGTAGTTTATTTTCAACAAAGACGGCGTGATTGGGCCGAACAAATTCATGTAGAAAACTTGGATGTTTGTTTGGGATTTTTCAGAGTTGATTTTATTTTATTGATTGTCAGATTTATATTTGTCTTGTGAATAGTCTGATCAACTATTTCCTTGCATGTTAATTGATTCCAAGTCGATAGAGGAGGTTTCGATTTTGATCACTTTGATAATCAACATATTGTAAAACCGACAAGAAATAGAATTCAGTTTCAGTGTGCGGTTTGGGTGTAAACTGAATTTTCACAAATATTTAATGCATTCAAATTTGATTAAAATTACAAAAGATCAGTTCATCAATATTTGAATAGGTTTGATTGTTCTAGAAATAGTCCTTTGAACAAATTAGGATAATTTCCGTGAATTAAGATTAAATCTGAGTCCTGAATCGACTACATGTTACATGATTTGTTCGGTACCTACGTGTGTCTTGATTGTCTCGTTTTAATTATTTTTATCTTTAGTTATTTTTATTCTTATTTTTTAAGCAGTTTTTATTTTATTTTCTTATTTTATTTAAATCAAATTGCTTTTTATGATTTTGTCTAGATTAAGTAAAATAATAAATTTTGAGAATTGACAATAGTCTCTGTGGGATCGATACTTGGACTCTCTGTCCACTTTACTAATACTTGACCTGGTACGCTTGCCAGTATAATTTATTCATACCGATTTAGCCGGTCAAGTTTTTGGCGCCGCTGCCGGGGACTGTTCAGTTAATATTAGGATATATTATTTGCTTGAGACTAGACATTTTTTTTTCTTGCATTATTTTTTTATTTTTAATTTTTAATTATTTTTTTTCTTACTTGTGAGGTACTTGGAGATGGATCATCGACAGGTGTTCACAAGGTTTGGCCAACAATACTCGGAGCCCTTCTATGCTGCTTGGGGGAGATTCAATGATTTGGCTAACAGGTTTATATGTCATGATTTTTCGAACTACACTCTAGTTCAAATTTTTTATGGTGGTTTGGATGAGCTAACAAGACGTTGGATAGATTATGGAGCTTTGGCCACTGGCAGTCACTTGTTCAGCAGAGATGAAAACAGTGTGATTCACATGTTAAATGATATGGCAGATTTCGACTACCATTGGCATTGTGATCCTTCACTGTAGGGTTGGAGTCACCAATATCCTCCAAATATCGACTCTAAAAATTTTTCGAACCAACCACCGGAGCGTCAAGAAGAGTATGTAGGGTATTTTGAGGATCATGTGGCTTAGTTGGAGAATCTTTTGCGGCAACAGACAGAGACAAATCAATTCTTAGAAAGCCGTATCAAGTCTTTGAGTCTTTTGGATGAACAGATTGCGCTTCTTAGAGAACCAAATTTGGAGATCTACCAAGATAGTGAAGTAACTGAGCCAGCGCATGAAGAAATAATTTTTGAGGAATTTTCTTGTGAAGAAGAGCCAATAGTGGACTTGGAGGAGGAAGAAACATACAAGGCTACATATTTTACCTCATCAATGGTCGTTCCATGTACACCGTTAGAAGATTCTTTCTTGCCATTGACGCCACCTCCAGCATATTCCATCCTCTATGAGCTTCAGCCTAGATTCGGAGTCTCCTTCCAAAAGAAAAAATTCATACCTAGTATTGCTGGACCGACAAGCTTTCCATGTCAATATCACGCCAAGCTTGAGGGCTTAGAAAATCAAGACCCATACGTAGAGTCGTATGATTCTTACTATGGGCGGCAGCCGCTCTTTGATGGTTGCTTCTGCATAGTCGGGTTGTAGACTATAAACTTAGCGCTTACTGGGAGGCAACCCAGTATTCTTTCCCTTGATTTTTTAGTTTAATTTTTGGTTTTTGTTTATTTCTATTTGATTTTTGTTCTTTTTCATGCCAGTTTGTCGTGCCTGACTGATGTATCCCGTCTGCTATTGTCATCCCAAAAGATGATGCCGAAGAGGAAAATGAATAGGACGAATGCGCAACCAGGGGAGTGTTATTTTTGTTTTCATTGTGTGTTTGTTTTGCATTCGGTTCATTGTTCTAAAGCATTGAGGGCAATGCTTTGGATAAGTATGGGGGGTAGATTAGTTTTGTTTGTGTTGTTGTTTGCATTCATTTGGTCTAGTTTATTGCATATAGTTCATAATCATGCATATCATTTTGTTTTCCGTTTGTGTTGTGTGAATAAGTAGAATGATGAATGTGGGCCGATGATGATAGAGTTGTGAAAAAAAAATTCTTTTGAGAAAATTTTGCTTTTTATTGAACATGAGAAGCTGTTGGTTGAATCGTGAATATTTTTAAGCACGCATGTTAGACTGGTGTAATGTAGCGATGTAATTGATGATGTTCGTGTTTGTTTGACCATTGCACGACAATAGATGTTTGTTGATCATGATAGTGTCTTTGGATTCTTGATAGTTGTTAGACATTGCATGTATGATCTTAAGCGTACCTATAAAATTTTTGAAAAAACTTTTGTTGAAAATTAAATAAACTCCATCCAGGTTACGAGCAGAGATTGAAATCCTAATCTCTGTTCTTGACTAAGTATGCGGATCTCATGGGGTTAAAAATTTTGAAAATTTAAAATAATAATTCCATCTGGGCTTGGACAATGATTGAAATCCTAATCTTTCTAGCTAAGTTTGCGGGTTAAATGAGATTGATGCTCCATCCGGGCTATAGACGAGGGGATTGAAATTCGAATCCTATCTTAGTTATAGCTAAGTTTGCTGGTAATTATTGGGGCTTATTAAAAATACCGGATGCAAAATCCGAAGGTACGTAATTAATCTCAAGAATTGCATGTTTTTGTTTGGGATTGTTGAGATGATGGAGTGCTGGATTGTGATACTTGCATTGAATTGTCATAGGTCGCTAAGCATTCTTAGAACATATTCTTTTGAAGTTGCATAAAACTGGAATGACATGGCACACACACGTTTACGTTAAACTGACAGTGTATTGTGAACAATCAGAAGTTTTTGGTTTTTAATTTTTGAAGTTGGATTTATCGGAGGCTATGTTGTTCATGATTCATTCTTACTTATGTCGTTGTTTGCATATTTTTTTTGGTATGTCTTGCTCGAGGGCGAGCAAGGTTTAAGTATGGGGGTGCTGATAAGTGCATTTTGTATGCATTATTTCGTGATAGGTTTATGTCTATTTTGTGTGCATTCATATTATTTTTATGTGTTTTTATGTTTTTTAGTGCATGTATGTGTATTTCACTCCCCGGGTTAATTTTGTTGGAAAATGAATTGTTGAAGAGTGAATTACGGAGCAGCTTGTTCAAAAAATCAAATTTAATTTTATATAGATATAAATCCGATTTCCACAAGTCAAATTAAATTTCAAGCTGTTTTGAAGCTGCTGTCCAAATTTCAACTCGATCCGACGGCTAGATCTTGATATATGAATTTCTGAAAATCGTCGCTCGGCGCAGAAAATTTGTACTGCGCGCGCGAGTTGCATGTTCAGACTTCTGTTTTTTATTTATGCGCGCGCGCGTCCGTGTTCCGGGGTCATATGTGTTCCGAAAAATCCTTGTTTTGAGAAGAAATTAACTGGTAGGCATTCCGGACCATATATATACAAGATATAACATATTTTTAGGGGTTCCGAAGCTCCAGAATGCAGACAACGCAAGGGAGGCGGCTACAAGGCCTGGGAGAGAAGATTTCTCTTTTATTTTCTTCTTCTTATTTTTATTTTTGAATTATTGTTTTCAATTATTGAGTAGTTTATTTTCAACCAAGACGACGTGATTGGTCCGAACAAATTCATGTAGAAAACTTGGATGTTTGTTTGAGATTTTTCAGAGTTGATTTTATTTTATTGATTGTCATATTTATATTTGTCTTGTGAATAGTCTGATCAACTGTTTGCTTGCATGTTAATTGATTCCAAGTCAATAGAGGAGGTTTCGATTTTGATCACTTTGATAATCAACATATTGTAAAACCGACTAGAAATAGAATTCGGTTTCAGTGTGCAGTTTGGGTGTAAACTGAATTTTCACAAATATTTAATGCATTCAAATTTGATAAGAATTACGAAAGATTAGTTCATCAATATTTGAATAGGTTTGATTGTTCTAGAAATAGTCCTTTGAACAAATTAGGAGAATTTTCATGAATTAAGATTAAATCTGAGTCCTGAATCAACTACATGTTACATGATTTGTTCGGTACCTACGTGTGTCTTGGTTGTCTCGTTTTAATTATTTTTATCTTTAGTTATTTTTATTCTTATTTTTTAAGCAATTTTTATTTTATTTTCTTATTTTATTTAAATCAAATTGCTTTTTATGATTTTGTCTAGATTAAGAAAAATAATTAATTCTTGAGAATTGACAACAGTCTCTGTGGGATCGATACTTGGACTCTATGTCCACTTTACTATTACTTGACCTGGTACGCTTGCCAGTAGAATTTATTCATACCGATTTAGCCGGTCAGTCACCTCCAATAGAGAAATATTTCAAATCGCCTAGCCGATAAGCACATTAAGTTGGAAGTGAACGAACATACACTAAATTTCATAGTTAAAAAAGCTATGATCATGTGAGTAAAAGAACAATTATATTTTATCGGTTCCTAAACTCGCAAATTCTGATCATGTATTTATTTCTTGGTTTCAGGTTTATGGTGTGAGATATATCAGGAGATGTGTGGAAGATAAGATTGTATCCCACTTATCCAACCAACATGCTACTACACGGAGAAATGGTTGAAAATTCCACTGTGATAATTGATATATTCAGATAATGCCAAGGAGTTGGCGCGCACCATTAAGAACGATGGAGATCAGGTGAATGCTCCCACTGGGAAGAAATCTCCAGATCAAGTTGCTTATCTCATTCCCCGCCTTTATTCTCCGTTATTTTAAATCGAAAATTCCCATCCCCGTCTACGAGGCGACTTAATCCTCGTCTCCATACCCATAACCCGCGAGGACTTATATAAAATTTTATAATTAATTAAAATATCTTAAATAAAAAATATCACTCTTATTTTTAATCGAGAATTCCACATCCCCGTCTCCGCGGTGACTTACTCCTCGTATCCATACCAGAACATGCGGGAACTTAAATAAAATTTTATAATTAATTAAAATATCTTAAATAAAAAATATCACTATCAATCAAAATTGTTTTTTTAAAAATAGAATATTACATATCAGAAATTAGTAAGAATTATATATATATTTAAAATATTTTTCAAATAAATAATAAATATACATGCTTAATTTTAATAGTTTATTTATAATTCTTAGTAATTTAATGAAGTTCAAATAATATTTTATATTATAAAAATTATGTTATCATAAGCGAATACATTATATGTAATTCATAAAAATAATACAAACTAATAAATACTACTATTTTAATTTTAGTATAATTTATACTTATTTCAAGATTTAAAAAATTTTAATAAATAAAAAAATTACACTTTAAGAAGACGATTATTATTATTATTATTATTATTATTATTATTATTATTATTATTATTATTATTATTATTATTATTATTATTATTATTATTATCGGGGCGGATTTGGGGTTATGGATAGCATCCCCATAGTTTAATGGTCCGAATAGATATCGGGACGAGTTTGGGGTTAGGGATAGCAGCCAAAGCTCTGGAAGAACAGCTGTTCGATGACAATAGTTTAATGGTCCGAATTGATATGTCAGAATATATGGAGAAATACTTTGTTTCTCGACTGATAGGAGCTCCTCCAGGGTAAGTGAAAATCATTTAGTTTGTTTCAAATTTATGATTGATTTATGATTGCGATTTCTTATCATTCTTGTGTGTAAAGAATGACCGTATTGTTTGGTTCTTCTAGATGAAGTAGATAAAGGACACCCTGCTGTGTTTAACATTTTGCTTCAGGTGTTAGACTAGGGACAACTAACTGACAGTAAAGAACGAGGTGTAGACTTCGCAAATACGATTATAATAATGACATGAAATTTTGGGGCCAACATAATTTTAAATGGATCACTGGGCAATGAGACCATGGTAGAGGTGATGAAAGAGGTAATCTATTTTTAGGTGAAATATTTAAATATTTGTTTGGTTCTTCATATTTAATGACGTGTAAAATTTTACCCATATTTCAGGTGAGAAAGCACTTCAAATCTGAGTTGCTTAATAGACTCACAAAGATAGTGGTGTTCCAGCCTCTTTCGGCTTATCAACTGAGTAATGTGTGTCACCTCCAATAGAGAGACATTTCAAATCGCCTAGCTGATAAACACATTAAGTTGGAAGTGAACAAACCTTCACTAAATTTCATAGTTAAAAAAAAAAAGCTATGATCATGTGAGTAAAAGAACAATTATATTTTATCGGTTCCTAAACTCGCAAATTCTAATCATGTATTTATTTCTTGGTTTCATGTTTATGGTGTGAGATCTATCAGGAGATGGGTGGAAGATAATATTGTATCCCACCTCTCCAACATGCTACTACACGAAGAAATGGTTGAAAATTCCACCGTGATAATTGATATATTCAGATGATGCCGAGGAGTTGGCGTACACCATTAAGAACGATGGAGATCAGGTGAATTCTCCTACTGGGGAGAAATCTCCTGATCAAATTTCTCATCCCATTTCTCGCCTTTATTCTCCGTTATTTTTAATCGCGGATTCCCCATCCCCATCTCCGCGGTGACTTAATCCTCGTCTCCATACCCGAACCCGCGGGAACTTAAATAAAATTTTATAATTAATTACAATATCTTAAATAAAAAATATCACTTTATTTTTAATCGAAGATTCCCCATCCCCGTCTCCGCGGTGACTTAATCCTCGTCTCCATACCCAAACCGCGGGGACTTAAAAAAATTTATAATTAATTACAGTATCTTAAATAAAAAATATCACTACCAATCAAAATCATTTTTTTAAAAAATAGAATATTACATGTCAGAATTTAGTAAGAATTATATATATATATATATATATATATAAAATATTTTTCAAATAAATAATAAATATACATGTTTAATTTTAATAGTTTATTTATAATTCTAAGTATATAAATGAAGTTCAAATAATATTTTATATTATAAAAATTATGTTATCATAAGCGAATGCATTATATATAATTCATAAAAATAATACAAACTAATAAATACTACTATTTTAATTTTATGTTTAGTATAATTTATACTTATTTCATAGATTTAAAAAACTTCAATAAATAAAAAAATTACACTTCAAGAGGACGACTACTACTATTATTATTATTATTATTATTATTTTTATTTTTATTATTATTATTATTATTATTATTATTATTATTATTATCATCATCATCTTGGCGGGTTTGGGGTTAGGGATAACATCCCATACCCGTTCCCATTATACTTAGGAGATTTTAAAAAATCTCCGAACTCAAACTCATACCCAAAAAGATTCCCAAACTCATTATGTTTTGGGTTTTTCTCAAGGAGTCCCGAACCCGTTCAGAAAATTGTCATCCTTAAGCTGGATCAGTTGAGAAAACTAGATAAGTTGAGGAAACTGGATCAAATTGAACATGATTCATTGATATTTGAGCAAAGGTATGACCATAAAAGTTTTAGCCCTTTGTATTAGCTTTCAATAGAATCAACAATTATTTGATTTTGAGTTCGTACGAGAGATATATGCTCCAAACACTCAGCTGTGCCAGAAATTCAGTTCAATTGAATTTGACTACCGAACCAGAAACTTGAATGCTATTTTTCAGCTTCTTAAGTCCCGATTCAAATTTTGACTTGTGAAGATTATTTGTAGATCACGTTCTTTGCTTTCAATAGCATACTGAATCATTTCATTTTGATGAAAGATTTGAGAGATATGGCCATTAAATTAGAACATGTCTTTCAAACAATTTGACCTAATTAAATAACATCCGAACTGGTCTGAAGTATGACTTGTAGATATTTGCGTTAGCTATTCAACTGTTTTGGTGGGTGGTCGATTGGATCAAGGAGTTGTGAGATATTCTTGAAATAAACAGTTGCGCTAGAAACTATGTTGTGCTAAAATTATATTGCAATACCTTAGAACTTCCAATTTGTGATCTATCAACTAAAAACTGAAGTAAATATTTAGAAACACGATAACAAGTTTTGTTATCATCAAAATCAAAATTGCTTGTATTTTCAGACCCAAAAGATGTAGTATATTACTTTTCCTTTCAAAATTATTAGATTTTATGAAAAAAAAAATATTAGTTTTTATGTGAAAAATATTACTTCTAACTAACGTATTCATATTTAAAATAAAAAGTACATTTTTATTTTAAAAATATTACTTCTTTGTTCAAAAGTATTATTTTTTCTCTTAAAAGTATTAATTCCACTGTGTGTTAATTGACATTAAAAAATATTTCTTTTTTAATTAAAAGTATTATTTTTATGTGAAAATTTTTAGTTTTTATGATAAAAATATTAATTCTAATGTATGCTTATATGACATAAAAAACATTATTTTTCTGTCAAAAGTAGGGTCCGAATCCTCTGCTGTCTTTTATAAAAAGCTAGGGATGACATTGGTCGGGTCTAAACCCGGCCCCGCATCGAACCCGGTCTGGCGGGGCGGGTCTAGACCCAGCCAAGCGGGTCCATATGCGGGTTCGAGGTGGGTCCCGGGTTTGGCAGGATCCGCCCCGGACCCGCCTTGCCAAAAATATATATATTAATATATAAATATAAAATATATATGTATGTATATATTAATAATATACAAATATATTTTTATATTAAATAATCAATAATTTATTCATAATTTGAGTTAATAATATTTTTGGGTTGAAATGATTTTAATATATAATGATATTTTAATATGAAAATATATTATTATAAAATATTTTTAGTTCTTAATTATTAATTAAATAAAAAAATAATACATTTTAACTTGTGAAAATATTTTTTGTCATAAATTGTTAATTTAAATTTGGAAAATAAATTTAATGATTTTTTGTTAATTTTTTAACTTATTTAAATTTTTTATTTAATAAAATTTAAATTATATAAAATTGGCGTGTCCAACGGGTCTAACTCGGATTGGACCCGCCGAGTTCACGAGGAGGGGGGGTCTCGAGTTTGCCGAAACCCGCCCCGCTGTCATTCCTATGAATAGCACATTGTGTTGTGAGGCTTTCAAATTTTTTTTTAGGGAAAACTGCAAATTTGGTCCTGTATATTTGTTACTTTGCGATTTTGGTCCTCTATGTTTTCATATTTCAGTTTTAGTTTTACATGTTCCGATTTTTTACAATTTCGATCCTTTTCATTCTAAAATTCTTACGTGGCACTGTACACATCAGCTCCACATCAGCTCTGAATTGCTGCCACATCAGCACCTCGTGGGAAAAAAGGACTAAAATTGTCAAAAAATAAAGATAGCGGACTAAAACTGAAATCTGAAAATATAAAGGACTAAAATCGCAAAGTGACAAACATACAGGACTAAAAAAGCAATTTTTTTTTAAAACTTTTTTTTTCCTTTTTTTTTTCACAACTGGACAATTCTTTTCATTTCATTTTGGAAAAAAAAAAACAGTTACTTTCTTCATTTTCTTTTAGAGGTTCCTTTCTTCTTTTTAAAGAGCTTTAAAGTTGACAAAAAAATTATTTTGATTTAATTGAAATTTATTTCGTACACATAACATTGATAAATTGAAATTTTGATACATAAAATATTATAAATGATTTAATTGATACATTAACTATATGAAAAAAAATTAATATTAATCTTTAATAAAATTGATTTTAAATCCAATTATTTTTTTAATAAATTCAACTAACCCTTTATTTTTCAATTTTTTTATTGATAAAAATTTTAAAAACAAATTTAAATGATTTAAAAATTATATCATCCTAAATAATTGTCTTACGCGTTCTATAACAATTTTAAATGTATCAATTGATAAATTATATACTCAAATATAATATATTTTTATTTATAAATATATAATAAGTTATATTTTTTATTTGATTTATATTAAAATATTATAATTACATAATAATAAAATCATGCTCATAAATAAATCATAGATATATCTAAAAAAATATATTTTAGCAAACCGATAAAAATACAATAATGAATATGTTTTTGTTCATATTTAAGCAAAATAATGTATCAATTATTTATTTTTAAATGGTTCGTGTACCATAATGTTTTTTACATACATTAACAAAAATAATGTGTATTACATTTAAATAACATAAATAGTAAATATATATATATATATATATATATATATATAATTCCACGAGAAAGAAGAAAAATTATAGATTTTCTCCCAAAGAAACAAATGAAGCTTTCCGTAGGTTTTTTAAAAAAGGAAAACAAAAGTTTAAAAAAAAAATCGAAAGCCTCACAAAATAACACCGTTTTGTTAGTTAGTATGTTAAAATTATTATGTTTAACGTATGCGTTTACCTACGTTAGAATAAATCTATCTTTACAAATTACAATATCTTAATAATTGAGGGGTGTTGAACATCATACCCTCCCTAATTTAAAAAACAGAAAATATTATCAAAACAGCATAAATTAAAAGTAAAACAAAATTATCCTATCGAAATGATTATCAATTTAAATGCGTATAATAGATCATGTTGACATCCTTAGTATATGGATATAATTTTATGGAATATATATATATATATATATAGCCGTAAACGATCTCATCAACTCGTTATGACAAGAATAAAATGTGCAATTGTTGTTATAAAATTTGCTATATCATTCTATATTCAATTTCAGAATTTCTCTATATCACGAACTTTTTTTCAAAAAATTAAGAATAAATCTATCTTTACAATATCTTACTATCTTACTATAGTAGAGACCCTCTAATTAACTAATTTTTAATTGATTGGTGAAACTTGAGATAAAATTACGATTATATCCTAACTTATTTTCAACAAAATCAAAATTATTAGACAAATTAGTCATTTTATATAATCTTCTCTTTTTTTAGCCACTAAAAACAATATTATTTATCAAAATGACACTCGCTATCTTTGTTTGTATTTTTGAATTTTTAGATTAGATATATTTTTTTGAAAAATTTAAATTAGATAATTATCACTCTTAAAATTTTGAATATCTAATTCATGATGTGAGTTCTAAAATAATATGAAAATTATTTAACATAAAAAAAATTATATATATGCACGCATCGCGTGCAACAGACGCTAGTCTTAATAATTGAAGGATGTTGAACATTATATAACTATAAGATGATCATACCATCCCTGATTTTAAAAACAGAAGATATTATCAAAACAGTAGGGATGTAAACGAACCGAACGGTTCGCGAGCTATACGGAGCTCGGCTCGGTAGAAAGCTCGTTCGAGCTCGTTCGGTAAGCTTATCGAGCCGAGCCTGGGCTTGATTTTGAGCTCGACAATTTTCACGAGCCGAGCTTGAGCTTAAGGATATCCGGCTCGTGAGCTCGTGAACATGTTTTTTAATAGGCTCGGAAGCCCGAGCTCGAGCTCGGCTCGTTTAGGAGGCTCGCGAGCTCCAGCTTGGGCTTGGCTCGTTTCGAGGGCTCACGAATATGTTCATTTAATTTATGTCGTTTTATCTAGTTTGAGTTCATTAGAACATAATACTTTGTTGAAATAAAGATGAATTTACAATATATAGGATGTAGCCACAATTTGTATTTTTATTTTAACTTTAAAACTATTGTATTAAAATTTTCTTAAAAACACAATAAATAAAATATTTATATATGCAATATTAATAATGATGACAATTCAATCAATACATTTTTAAAGAACTGAAATAACAATTTTATTTAAAATGTCTTACGAGAATTAGAATTATATGTATAGATAAATGATATTAAAAAATTTTAGTTAAAAAAAATTGTGAAATTATCTAAATTAAATTTGTTGAGATATAACTTGTTAACTCAATATATGTATATATGCACAACATTTTAATAAAGTTATATAATATCATTAAATAAAATATTTCATATATTGGCAGATCGACAAGTAATGTTTATATCTCATTATAAAAAATAATAGTGTGGTGGTTTTTTAAAAACATTTTAAAATACTATATAACTTAGGATAATGTACATTGAACTTGTACACGTTGAAAGCAGTCGAAGGATTGTGGTTGAAATTTGCATCTAGAATTTGATCTATAATAAATTCGGAGATTTCAAGATATATCACGACTTGAGCAGTTAGTAATGATGTTGTAAATTCATAAACCTCGAAAACTTTGATAAATGAAATTGGTGGATTTTTCAAATTGGGTTGTGTTGGAGGTTGAAGTTTTAAATCATGGTAAGCTTATAAATCAAGTTATAGTCAATTTGATCGAAAAATTATAATCGAAAAAAAAATCAAACTCGAGCTTTGCTATATGTCTGACGAGCCAGAAAACGAGCTCGCTAACAAGCCTGCTTAACGAGATCACTTAACGAGCCTGAGCTTTCTTAACGAGCCTGCTAATGAGCCTTGCTTAACGAACCCGAAAATGAGCTCACTAACGAGCCTGAAAATGAGCTTTTTAACGAGTCTGCTTAACAAGTCTGAAAACAAGTCGAACTCGATCCAGGCTCGTTTAATATGATAAACGAGCCGAGCCCAAGCCGAGCTCGAGCCGAGCCCTAGCTTTTATATATACTAAACGAGCCGAGCCCAAGCCTTATGATAAAAGCTCGAGCCCTTATTTCTGTCAAACGAGCCGAGCCCAAACCTGATACTGTTCGGCTCGGCTCGGCTCATTTACATCCCTACAAAACAACATAAATTTAATTTACAAGTAAAACAAAATTATCCTATCAAAATAATTATCGAATTAAATACGTATAATAGATCATGTATACTGTATACATGTCATGCATGATGCATCCTTAGTATATGGATATAATTTTATGGACTATTATATGTATGTATGTAAACGACCTCAACAACTCGCTATTACAAGGATAAAACGTGTCATTGTTACAAAATATTAAGGGCTTAGATGTTATTAAATTTTTGATTAATTGTGGGCGACCGAAGTGAGATCGAACCTGCATAAAAATAAAAAAAATAAAAAAACCCACCCCACCCCCCACACAACACCAATTTTGTGGTAAAAAAAAAATGTCATAATGGACACATTTGTTACAAATCAAACCAAAATTCATTATGGTTTCCAAGTGTTCCACATGGAAAGATATATGCGTATTCGATCTTAACGAATTTCAATTTCAGATCTTTTTGTTTAATATGCTATCATATGGAATAAAATCATGTTTTTTCTTGGTATTTTATTCAATAATCTTCCAAATTCTTAATCAACTTCAGATCATATTCATCCCAAACATTTGCAATTAATTGATCGTATATATATCATTACTAACATACACACAATAAAATCATATTCATTCCCAAATATTTGCAATTAATTGGTGGAACTTTCGGGAGGCTAAATTGTAGAAGACAATAACTACGTACCTTTCTTGTTCAGCTATCAAGGTACAGTATTTCTATCGTTGTACGGTTTAAAAAGATTTATGTAATAGAATCGATATCTATAATATTTTATAAAAACAAGTGTAGTTGCTCTAGAAATAAAGTTTTCGAGAATTCCAATGCTGGGAATTCGATGGATTCAATTATTAACTTCTCGAGTCTACATCATGTAGCGTGTTTACAAAAAGATATAGTTTAGAAGACAAAGGAAATAAAACAAATTGGATTTGCACATAATGTCTATTGATAGCGCTATTACATAGTTAACATACAATGTAATAAAACGACAAAAAAACAAAACATTAATAGCTTGATGAAATGCAAATGTGCCGTATGTGAGTCGACAACACGACGAGATGTCCTAATTTTAGTAGTAATAATAACAATTGTACACGAATTTAACAGTAACAATGTAATATAAATACAATAAATTCTCGTTTCAAAAAAAAAATATATAGATCCTCTTGATATTAAGATAGTTACTCATCTCATTACAATGTAATATAAATAGTATAGATACTTGATATTTACGCGGCGAGAAAAGGTCCTTTTTTTACGAGACCGATTAGTATTTTATGTTTTCAATATATCGTACTAAACATTGAGAATGTTTCTCCAAGTGTAGCATAGATTCACTCGATATTTAACCTACACTCATAACAATATAATGTATTTTTCAGCTAAATGTAAAACTATGTATTAAGTTATTGTTTAGAGATGAAACAAATTCTCCTTATATATATTCCATGCATATTGTTTCAAGTTGCAACATAGAAGCAGTAATGGCATCACTCAAGGCCAAGAAACCTCATGTATTGGCTGTGCCTTTCCCAGCTCAAGGGCATGTTACTCCTCTCACCAAACTCTCACGCCGAATCGCCGATCGCGGGATCAAAGTTACTTTCGTCAATATACACAATATACATTCCAAGATTCTTGAATCCACGTTCGTGTCATCCGAGAACCAAGACCATAACACTAACAACATAGTACTGACCTCAATCCCAGATGGCCTGTCTTCCGAAGATGATCGAAATGACGTTTTCAAGCTCATCGAAAGCCTCAGAGGGACGATGGCAGATTCTTTGACGGATTTGATAGGGAGGATCAATCGTGAGAATGTTGAGGAGCCTGTTAGTTGCATCATTGCCGATATAACGGTCGGTTGGGTTCTGGAGATTGCTGAGAAAATGGGAGCTGAACCTATCGTTTTCACGCCGGCTTCGGCTGCTGGATTGGCCCTGGTGCTTCATATTCCCGAGCTTGTTGAAGGAAGAAATCTTGATGTTAATGGTAGGTAGCTGCTCACTTGTTTGTCTCTTGTTTTTGCATTTCAAAATTTGAGCTCAACAGAGTTGAAAGATTTCTTTCACCTCAGGTACAGTGGTGACAAAACCTGAAACAATCAGCCTGTCAAGTAATATCCCTGCCTGGGGAAAGGATGAACTATCTTGGAGCTTCCCTGTTGACTTGGGGATGCAAAAGATCTTATTTGAATGTTCTTTAGATGCCGTAAAGACCGGAAATCAAGCTAAGTCGATCCTTTGCAACACCTTCTACGATCTTGAATCCACAGCTTGTGATCTGAACTCAAGATTGCTGCCTATTGGTCCATTGCTCAACCCTAGTCACTCCAAATCTTCATCAAACTATTCTGGTAGCTTTCGTACTCAGGACGAGTCCTGTTTAGCCTGGTTAAACAGCAAACCAGCAGCCTCAGTGATCTACGTTTCATTCGGAAGCATAGCTGTCTTCTCTCAGCAGCAGCTGGATGAACTAGCACTCGGGCTTGAATTATCCGGCCGGCCCTTTCTATGGATCGTGAGGTCAGATATAGCCAATGGCGCACGAGCTGAATACCCCACTGGGTTCTTGGAGAGAATAGGTTGTGGGATTGGGAAGATTGTTGAATGGGCACCTCAAGAAAAGGTTTTGTCTCATTCTTCTGTTGCCTGTTTCTTGACACATTGCGGATGGAATTCGACAATGGAGGGAGTGAGCATGGGGGTGCCATTTCTGTGTTGGCCTTACTTTGCTGATCAGTTTCATAACCAGAACTATGTGTGTGACAAGTGGAAGATCGGATTAAGGATTTGTGCAGATGAAAATGGGATCAGATCAAGATATGAAATCAAGAACAAGATTCAGATGGTGACTGGTGATGTTGATTTGAGGAGCAATGCATTGAAAATGAAGGAATTGGCTTTGAAGAGTAGTGGGAGTGAAGAGGGTTCATCTCTCAAGAACTTTGAAAAGTTTGTTGATCACCTCAAGAAATTATGAAGACCTCTAATATTTAGGTTTTATCTTATCCAATTTTAACTTCAAATATGGTCCTGTTGTTTTTTCATATTAAAGAATATTAATAACACTGTTCTTAACATATATAGGGATGCATAAAAAATGTGGCAAATACTCAAATTCATGGTTGAATGTGTTATGTCAAGTTCCAAAAAGTTATTTTCTTTTTACCCTTTATGTGAACAACATAAAGCTTATTTAGTTTATGCGATGAGTAGCTTATTTACACCCACTTCCAAAAATGAGTAGCTCTCTTATGACACACCTCACGAGTCTATATCAATTGAGCAGCTCTCTTATGACACCACCTCACGAATTTTCAATCTGATCTATATTTTCAATGAAAAATACTACTTTAAATATAAAACAATATTATTGTCTATGAGTCAAATCGGATCGAAAATCTGCCACCCAAAATTGATTGGTATAACAATTTCATGAGAGATTTGAGCCCCAAATATTTTCGAATATCCTCAAGTATTTGGCTATGTCTCTTCAACCATCTTTGACAAGTTTTGAATTTATTAAATACTTATAGTTTCAGGGGTTGATAACCACTTTTACTTGAAGAAAACTATCATAAAAAAAATCGAATATAATTCTGACTAGTGATGGAAACTACGAATGTCAAGTGCCAATTAGAACTAAACTTTCTTCTTTCTTCGACAGAAAATTGAAGGGCACCACTGTTCATTAAAGTAAGTATTTATAATTCCCTTTGAATTTTACAAAACATTAGCATAAAGAAAGAGGCAGCAATCAGTATCACAGAAAAGAAAACGCCTACACCTTTGTAGCAAAAAACTAAGCATTATTTAGTTCCAAACAACTGCAGCAACCCGAGATAAATACACTATTATTGCAAAAATACTGTTGTCCTATTTTCATAACGAATAACAAAAAAAAGACTGAGCTTGGTCGTATTCTCTAACTTGAATTACTGTTCCTCAATGAATTTGGTTCCTCATGGCTCAATGATAAATAACGGCTGCAAAGGAGATAAGAGTGTCATGACAATGAATCAGAGATAACTTCAAATTAATGCCCAATATAAATAGGCATTATATCATGGTCATGCGGTGATTCTTTAAAAGCTCCATTATCAGAAGCACGAAATCGAATGAAAGGGTGTATGGGAAAAGAGGGGAGAAGAGAAAAGGAGATACCAAATCCACGCTGACTGGTTTTCCATCTTCTACAAGTATGTCAACCACAGTGCCAGATTGATCGGCCTGAAAATATAAGATGAACCATAAAGATGTATTAATTAAAGACCAAAACAGCACAGTTTGCACAGAAAGTTAAGTAGTGCATTAAAAAGTTACGAAAATGATTAAGCTTCAATAAAATGCTAAATCTCCAACTTGCATCAGACTTAGAAAATTAGACTTTTTACTCCATAGCTCAGTTACCAGTCATGATGGCACCAGTGTTAAACGGCATTTCTACTCCATAGCTCAGTAAATTCTAAAGTTCAACTTAATATCAAGTCACTTTCCGGTACCAGAGTAAGAATTGACAATGACATCTACGATATTAAGCATGAGCATAAAATAATGCTCCTGCTGAGTCACCTAAGTTGAGCATTCTCTCAATTCCAACCACTGGTGGTTTCATCATGAGTACTTGCGAACAAAAAAAGAGTAGAACATAAATATTTAGAGTAGTAAGAGGATAGCTGCTCACCTCAATCTCATTCATTAATTTCATGGCCTCAATGATGCAAATAACCTGTCCTTTCTGGATCTTATCCCCAACCTAGAAAAATAAATTGTAAATTACAATGTACAGAAACATATGTGAACGGAAGGTATATGTAAAAACAATAATAAGACAGAACAAAGTGGGAAAAAAAACACAAGGAAGCACAGGAAATTAATTAGGCGGTGCAGCAAAGAGGTGTTGATTTTATATAGTTTGCACGAATGCTAAAGCCTATGACACGAGCTATAGTTTAGAACATCAAAGATAATCTAGAGCTGAGGTTGACAAAGTAAGGACTGGAAAGTGGAAACAACCATAGAACATAAAAGAACATTTACAAGAGGCACTATTGAATTGTACAATTCAAATTGAACAGCCAACTCAGGTTTCAGTAAAAAACCAACATTAACCAAGCCGGAAGCACGAAAGTTCATGCACGAATATAGCGGCAAAAATAAGCATAAACCTTCACAAAAGCTGGTGCACCAGGAGCAGAAGAACGATAAAAGTTTCCAGCCATTGGACATTTGAATGGAGGATGTGATGACTTTGGTTTTGCTGGTGCAGGTGGTGCCGGCAGTGAAGCTGGAGTAGATGGAACAGAACTCGCAGGAGCAGGAACATGTGCAGGAGGCAGTTGTGGTGGAATCATAGCCTGGTATGGAGGAGGTGCAACAACAGGGGCTGCAATTGATGGTTGTGGCAGTGCTTCCTTTTTTCTTACGATAAGTTCACAGTCCATCTGCTTAAGCTGCAGTTCCACAATATCCCTTGAATCCACAAGCCTGACCATTTCAAACCAAATCAAAATTTCAATTTAACTGAATCAGAAAGTTGTATAATGTTTATGAAAAATGCTTCACTCACTTGACAAGGTCTGACACTTGGCTCATAAAAACTGAAAGAGATGATGCATCTGGAACTACACTTTTCTCTCCAGATTTTTTGATTGACAATGCCTCTGCAGCTGGAATAGAATTTGATGACTTCTCAATGGCAACCTTGACAAGGAGTAATCTTGGATCAAGTTCAAGGCAACATCACGACAAATGCTTAAAAAGGAGAAGAAGAATTAAAAGCTGTGTTCACTTTACCTCGTTCAATTGAGCACAAACCTTAAAGGAATCTGACAGGCTCTGGCTACGCGCCTGCTGGAAAAAATGAAAGAGCAGGGAGGTAAAACTTCGGCAATACTAATCAAAATCAGCATATTAATTATCTTCGAGTATTTCCTCAATCTTCAGTCATAAAGTGCAAGCTTAAACACCACGTCCATTTTTCAGATGACAGGCACAAGGTAGGTGGTGTACAATCATACTCACATCTTAAAGCCTAAAGGTTTTAGCGGCATTTAAGTACAAATATGGTACAAAAAGGAGGTGATATGCAATGCATCGTTAATGTCGCGACAACAATTGCCGAATCAATAAATGGTTGCGCTCCAGTCTCCACCAATTCGACAACTTTTTAGCACAGGCAAGCCAAAAAAAAAAAAAAGCTACGACCATCAAATTATTCATGATTAATACCATATTACTCCAGTTAACCCAAATGATTACGATATCTAAAAATCCAAAAAAAAAATGTGCATGCGACGAACGTAAACATTAATTCCAACAACGAATAAAAAACAAATCTTTAACAAATCAACCAAAAAAAAAAAAGAACCAACAAAACCTGCAATCTAGGAAGCATCGATCTGGCATCGGACCGAGAAAATAACGTAATGCGGGGCAGACCGTCAGCGGCGGTCTGCTGCAATGAAGCAGCTGGCAGAGGCGAGATTTTCGGACATGGGACGCCGAAAGAAGCCATCAATTACCGATCCTACAGAAAAATGTATCAAATCTGAGAAGTGAGAATGAATTTGAGGTGAAATATGGAGGTTTTTGTAGAGAGAAATGGACGAGAAAACTGAAGAAAAAAGGAAGTATCTGTTCTGTATAGGAGAGTGGGCGATGCGCACGAAGTGGAACGAAAACGACAGCGTTTTAAAAATCAGCCTCTTGCTGTTCCCTCTCTATTCAACGGCTGGTTCAACTAAAGAAAATTGTTTTTTTGGTTCGTTATGTTTGTCATTTTATGATTTCAGTCTTTTATATTTTTAGATTTTAATTTTAGTCCGCTATCTTTATTTTTTTGGCAATTTTAGTTTTTTTTTTTCCAACGTGGTGCTGACGTAGCACCAATTCAGTGTTGATGTGGAGATGACGTGTACAGTGTCATGTAAGCATTTTCGAAAAAAAAAAGACCGAAATTGCCAAAAATCAAAACATGCAGGACTAAAACTGAAATGTGAAAACATAAAAAACCAAAATCGCAAAGTGACAAACATATTGAACTAAATTTATAATTTTCCCAAACAAAAACCTACACATCGATTTGCTACATTAATAATTTTGAAATTTTAAAAAAGGTGACGAAATTTTAGTATTTTCTTTGTCTCGAAATTTGAATATAATCAAGTTTCTCCTTTGATTTTTTTTTTTTCATTCAAAAGTTGGAAATACCTCTTGGAATACGACGAAGCTCTTCTTGGTCCACTCCGTTTGGTTTGAGTGATAGAATAAATAATATATAGATAAGTAATGTAATGTAATAAATAAGAAATGATAGTTAATATAGTTTTTGATTTGATTGAAAGATTATAATTTATTTGATTTGATTGATTAAATTTTATATAAAGATGATAAATTATCATTTTATCCTTTTAACAATAAATAAAATATGAATATATTATTTATAAGGGGTAATATAATAATTTAAATTCAATAATTTGATTGATGTAATATAAATAATTAATGATTTGATTGATGTAAAATAAATAATTAATAGATGGATAAATAATATGTCGTGAAGAACGCAAAATTAGATAAGATAAGTTATACCGAGATTAACACAAATTTTTATATGTATATGTGTGTGTACGCAACGCTCATGCATGGATGGACTAGAATTTAATATAAAAAAAAGTGATAAAAGATAGATTTGAGAGGAAATCGCATGTCAATCATTCACTCACGGTATCTTGAGGGAAGTATACTCAAAGGTGGCACTCATGTTTCCTATTTTGCAGTGACATGAGAGAATCAGTATGTTCTTTGGTTAAAACATTAGTTAAGTATGAAATTGTAACAACCATGTCATATGGAGACTCCAACATTATGTAGGACAAGATGAAATGTCATCATTTCCAAGAACCGAACACGTAGAAAATGTAAAGATGTTTGTGTTAGGATCGAAAATATATGTAGAGGGGCGATGCATACAAAAAATTAAGATATTTTGGATATTTCTCAGATATTTGCGTTGATGAAATTTTAAATTTAATATTCAATATATATATATATAATCGTGATTGATCAAATTAATTTTTTTGGCGATAAAAAATCCATATTTCAAATTTCTTCTAATTTAATTATCACATATATGCTAGAAGGTTATATTTTAAAATCATAGTCAAATAAAATAACGTAATTAAATAATTCGAAAAGGAAAAAGAAGCAATCGCCCTCCGTTATATATATAAGGAAAAATTGCATATATCATCCCTATGAAATCCCGTGTTTGCTGATAATCTCCATGAAAATATTTTGAGCTAG
Source organism: Henckelia pumila (assembly GCF_033568475.1). Lineage (NCBI taxonomy): Eukaryota > Viridiplantae > Streptophyta > Magnoliopsida > Lamiales > Gesneriaceae > Henckelia > Henckelia pumila. The sequence continues at coordinate 155,856,625 of NC_133123.1, read as the reverse complement.
AAGCCCCTGTGATTCTAGATTTGTAGCATACACCCACTTTTGAATAAAAAAAATGACTAAACTGCATTAAATAAGATAATTTAATATTAAAATATATTTTGTGTATGATAAATATTATGATAAAATAATTATATACAATTTTCATATTTATTTAAATAAAATTTTGTTATTTTATTCAATTAAATATAGAATTATAAACCAAAATTAATTTAATTATTTATTTAAATAAGAATATTTTTGTCGATTTTTAATTAAAAAATGTGTGTATGTTTCATAAATAGTTATCAACGAATTTGAAATTTTAAAGTCGTGATATATGCAATTTTCATGTATATAAATAGAATCAACCGAGTCCGAGATGGATCGTCTTCATTCTTCACCTACCTACCACCCACCCAGAAAACGCCCTGCAAAGGAATGGGAAGTACGAGGGCTTTCACCCACAATGCGCACATCAACAAGACTGAAACTATCCCTTTTTTCAAATGTTATGTTATAAATCAGATACGCAACGCAACCGAGAACGGGCAGAGAAAACCCAAGCTTCACAAGCGAGAGAGATATTTCAAGAAACTGGGCAGTGTGAGTCTTAATGGAGATGGCTCATCCATTGGCCGTGAAATAGGTGAAGTAGATTTAGCCCTTTTCAATGTTTGCCTGTTTTTTTTTTAAAAAAAAGTATATATTTAAGGGGTCTTTCCCCTTCTTTCTAATTCGTGGGTTTGCTATATATATAATTGTGCTTTTCTGTTGGTCAAGAATTTCCGTTAGCGTCTGTTTGAATGATTTTGATCACCAATTGTGTGACTGAAAATGCTTCTAGTAATGGTGCAAGAGAGAATCTGATGATGGAGGAAATTCTATTTATGATTTTCTTTATTCGGAAAAAGAACTCCTATCTGACCATACAGAAATGAGCATATACGATCATCTAGAGGATTTTTTTTGAGCCAATCATTTAGAGGAATTGAGAGAGAGAATATTTGTGTCCATTTTGGCTACTGGAGCTGCCATGGCTGGTTGCTTTGCATTTTCGAAAGAACTTATTGTTTTTAACTAGCACATATGCATCTATGACAATTGTGCAACACAGTGAGGGAGAACTATGCACATTAGGAAAGAAATCTCATTTCGTGGGCCTAGGGAAAATGGTTCCTTTAGGGATGATAATAATGAGCATACTTCATTGAAGAAGAGGCATGCTGATCCTGATGAAGTTTTTCCTTGTCAAGAGCAGGTTCATAATTTTGTGCCAAATGACACATCTAAAGAGGACGGTGGATGGGTGGAGGCTTACATCTGTTGGCAAATGCATTGTCAATAATCGGGCAAAACAGTGAAGGAGATATCAGCGGCTCATGGGAAAAAATTAATGTTCAAGGCATGGGGACTAATTTACCTTCTAGACTATATAATAGCAATCAAACTTCACCATCCATGGCTACAACATTCTCTTACTTGCTAACCATCGCCGTTTCTTGCTTGCAACTATTATTTTGGTTACTTCAAATTTTGATTATTTTAAATTGGTTTGACTGTGGCCTGAATCGTTCTGCAAGGTGTATCATTGCCTAAAAAATCCTTTACCACAAGACTTCACCGTCCATGGTTTATGGCCGGACAATTACACTGTCCATTTGGTTATACTGCATTATTCAACATCCCGTCCCCAAGTCGATCATGGTATGTGTTAATCTTTAAATAAATATCACATGTTAATTAATATATATCTTTAAATTAATATATATGTGTGTGTGCATGCATATATGCAAGTGTTTCTAGCTAGTTACCTGAAGTGAAATTTAACTTCTAAATTTGACTCATAGAATTTGAAACAAACTAACTAAATAATTTTAACTTACACCGGAAGAGCACGTATCAGTCAAGAAATAGAGTGTTTTTCCATATATTTTGACATATCAATTCGAACCATTAAACTATGGTCATCAAACAACTCTTCTTCCAAAGCTTTGAAAAGCTCCATCTTGCCAACACCAGTTGAACCAAAAAGAAAAAAAAAGAGTCTGTTGGTTTTTCGGGCAATCCAAGTCCAACTCTTGGTCTTATAACAACATCAACTACACTTTTAACAGCCTCATCTTGCCCATCTTGCCCGACAACTCGGCGGCGCAACATCTTAGAGAGACGAATCAATCTCTCCTTTTCATTTCGTCCAATATGTAGACATGTATACGAGTCCAACGAGCCACAACATTAGCAATCTGATTAGGGTCGACTGTCAAATCAAGCATTTTATTTTTATTTGATATTGTTTCTAGTTCTACAATCTTAGAGTTGTCATGAGAAAATATTGATATTTCGCAGCAATTTCAAGTTTTCTCAGCTAGTCAAATCACATTTTGAAATGTAGTTATTCTTTTTTTACCTCTTGAACATATTGGATTCTTGTCTTTCCTTGTACATCATCTCCAGTGATGAAATAGTATCCCTCAATACATCAAGTTTTTTTTTACCAGAAATATTGTTACAATTCAAGGGAAAATGTCACAGTAAGAAACATTGAATAAATGAATATAGTAGTAGTATTTCATTTACAATGGAAAATTTGTACTCACTTTTTCAACCAGCCGAACATTTCTAATATTTTTTATTTTGTTTATCAGAATAACACAGTTTAACCCCAACTTAAATATATTTCTTTTTATATCACCCAAATCTTTGGGCTGACTGCAAACCTGAGCTCTTGCAATTGCAGTAGCCTCGTCTACAAGGTCAAGTTCTTTGTCAGGTAAAGACAGTCTTACATAAAAAAAAATTTAGTCATAATCACGACTATCAATAACTAAACCACATATTGCTAAGTTTTGAAATTATAAACTAAGTAAAATTCATTCAAAATATAATATTAATATATTGGTGTGAAACATACCTCTGATATAACATGCTAACAGTTTAGCCGCAACTATAAAATATTGATCTAGAAATATTATAACGTGATGACTTTCATGCTCTTATTTCATAATTCTAATATGCTGATTGTATCAACAATACTTGGATCAACTATATCAAGTCGCTGAAAATGTTTCTTATATGTAGGATTTTTTTCTACATACTTTTTAAATCCTTCCGCAAGTGTGGCACCAATGCACCATAAATTAATTTTATCGAAAAGAGGTGGTTATTGTTTTAAATCTATAACTTGATAGAAATAAATTATGGTGTATTGATGTCACACTTGTTTAAGGATTTAAAAAGTACGTAGAAAAAAATCAAGAATCATTTTCAGAGGCTTCATACATTGATCCAAGTGTTAGCTGATACAATCAACATATTAGAGGGTATGAAAGAGGAACATGAAAGTCAACACGGTGTACTGATTCTAGATCAAGCTCTTATAGTTGTGGCTCAACTGTTAGCATATTATATAAGAGATATGTTTCACATCAATATTTTAATATTGTATTTTGAATGAATTTTACTTACTTTATAATGTCAAAACTTAGAAATATGTGGTTTTAGTTACTGATAAGCCATGGTTATGATTGATTTTTTTTTTATGTAAGATTGTCTTTACCTGACAAAGAAATTGACCTTGTAGGCGAGACTACTGTAATTGCAAGAGCTCAGGTTTGCAGTCAGCCCGAAGATTTGAGTGATATAAAAAGAAATATATTTAAGTTGGTGTTAAACTGTGTTATTCTGATAAGCAAAATAAAAAAATACTGGAAATGCTCGGTTGGTTGAAGAAGTTACCATTGTAAATGAAATACTGCTACTATATTCAATGTTTTTATTGCGACATTTTCCGTTGAATGACAACAATATTTCTGGTGAAAAAACTTGATGTATTGAGAGATACTATTTCATCACTGGAGATAAGGTTGGTTCAAGGAAAGACAAAAATCCAATATGATCAAGAACTAAAAAAGAATAACTAAATTTCAAAATGTGATTCGACTGGCTGTGAAGACATGATTTTGAAATTGCTGCAAAATGTCAATATTTTCTCGTAAATGACAATTGTAAGATTGTAGAACTAGAAGATATATCAAATAAGAATAAAATGTTTGGTTTGACAGTCGGCCCTGATCAGATTGCTTATGTTGTGGCTCGTTGAACTGGTATACCTGTCATACGTCTTGGACAGAATGAAAGGAGAAATTAATTGTTTTCTTTGATATGTTGCGCCAACGAGTTGTCGGACAAGATGAGACTATTAAAAGTGTAGTTGATGTTGTCATAAGATAAAGAGTTGGACTTGGATTGCCCGAAAAACCAACAGGTTGTTTCCTTTTTTGGGTCCAACTGGTGTTTGCAAGATGGAGCTCGCCAAATCTCTCGCAGAACAGCTGTTCGATGACCATAGTTTAATTGTTTGAATTGATATGTCAGAATATATGGAGAAACACTCTATTTCTCGACTGACAGGAGCTCCTCCAGGGTATGTGGAAATCATTTAGTTTGTTTCAAATTCTACGAGTTAAATTTCACTTTACCATTCCCAAGTAACTAGCTAGAAACATTTGCATATATGCATGCACACACACATATATATATTAACTTAAAGATATATATTAATTAACATGTGATATTTATTTTAAGATTAACACCATGCCGAGATCGACTTGGGGACGGGCTGGTGTAGAATGCAGTAACCCAAATGGGCAGTGTAATTGTTCGGCCATAAACCATGGATGGTGAAGTCTTGTGGTAAAGGATCTCTTAGACAATGATGCCCCTTGCAAAACGATTCAGGCCACGGTCAAACCAATTTAAAATAATCAAAATTTGAAGTAACCAAAATATAGTTACAAACAATAAGGAGAATGAAGACGATGGTTAGCAAGTAAGAGAGTGTTGTGGCCTATATAAGTTTCGACGTGCACTTTTTTGGTCAACCAAACACCTTGTTAACTGAAAAGCACTTAAAAAATATTTTTTTGGTCTGGCTTTTGAAACCAAACGAAATCAAAATGAGTCCATCTTCTATATATAGTCGTTTCGAGATCAGAATCATATGTTATGTTCTAAAGCGATGAGATGAAGACCAAACACAAAGGACAACGATAAAAGGTTTTGATGGTGAAAGGTGAAGAAATTTCATCACATTTCCACCAGTTTTAACAAACATATAGGAAAAGCATATTTGAAGCAACCAAAATTTATTTAGATATGACTAGAATGACGATGGTTAACCAGTGCTTGTTGCTACAAGTTGAATATATATGTAAATGATTAATCAATTTTTGTCATCCTTTATTTATAGCTGTAAATATATATGATTGATTATCCTAATAAAGGATATTACCAAAGGAATAATCAAGTTTAGGATTCTTCTCTAAGCACGGTATATATAACAAATAAGACATTAGTTTAATCTACATGTATATATTATAAAAGTGAAAGTGTCGGTGATGATGTACAAAGTTTTATATTGTGAATAATCAATTACTTTGTTCATGGTTTGTATATATTTCACAATATTGTTGTAAAATAAGAAATATTATGATTGGGTCAAAATTGAAAATGAAGCAATCCGACTTGGATCATCTACTAATAAGAACTTTAAGCATCTAATTAACATAAAAATAGGTAAACATAAATGAAGCGAAAACTTAACTGTGAAAAACTGGAAGTAAATTAATATACAATCCAACCGAAAAAAGTACAATTAAATCAATAAGCTTAAACTAAACCATTGGTAACCTTCGCTCCTAGGTCCTTGTACCAACCAAACATTGGTCTATCTTCTAGTAAACCTACAAATTGTCTCATCGAATGGAGTGCCCAGATAAAAGTTGGGACATGAACGCTAACAACCAGTACGTAAATATGATTATACAGATCTATGCAATTCATGCAACATGAAACATGAATAAACCGGTAAATAGAGATCAAACTCTGAAATATCATACTCAGAATGTAGACGCCACAAGCATGCGCACACTGCCCTCAAGGATACATTTGGTGCCAAGACATATTGACTCCGATCTTGGATTGTCACCGTCTTGGGTAACCGCACACCCTAACTCGTCTATATATTTGGTTTCAACACGATACACAATCGTACAAGAAAAACTAGGGCTAAGCGACCCTAAACAACTGGCTATATTATCTCCAAATAATAACATGTTCAACATGATATGCAAATGTCACATACATAATCAGACAATATAAACACGCATCATATAACAAATAATAATGCAATTATATTAATACAACACATAAACATGAATACTCAACTGATTATCTCAGTTTATACTTATATACATTATAGTGACTTAACTCGGATCACCTACTAATCAGAACTCAAGCATACAATTAAACTTAAATAGGAAATCTAATCAGAGTTAATCACAAAAACTTAAACGATTCTAACTCGGCATAATACAACCGGCCATAACTGAAAACCCAAAGAAATATAATACAACACAATCGAATAAAAAATAAACACCAAAATCAAACTTAAACTAAACTGCTGGCAACCTTTGTCTTCAAGCCATGGTCACCAACTACGCACAGCTCCAACTCCTGGGTACCATGAAACTGCCTCGTCGAATAGGATGTTCAAGAATACAATCGATGATGTGAGCGATAACATCGCTCAATACGAAAAGTATGAGTATGCACATGCTATGAGTGCGTGAATGCAAATGTACAAGGTATCGGAAACCTATCACGGTCAACTATGCTCAGTCAGAAAGGCGCCATGGTATATAACACTATGGGTCATCGCATCAAGAGGTGGCTCACACACCAAAAGTAATACGTGTATATAGGTGACCTGATCCCGTACTAGCGGGTCCAATCATCCACAAAGGAAAAAAAGGGCTAAGCCCACTATATGATATATCAAAGATATAGGCTCAATATGTTAATGCATGCAACATAATAATGATGACATAATATGTGCACATAAAAATGTTTGATAAACATTTAACACATAGAACATGCATGATGCATACTCAATCAGAATATTTCGAATGGTACTTTCGTACATCAACAACTGGTCTAGATGTATATGCATCTACAGTCTATCGCTACAAATGAAGACAATATCATATGAGTTAAACTAATCTAAAAGTTTTAACTAAGCTAATAGATACTCTCTAATAATATTAAGAATCTCAGACTATATCTGCATCCGTCATCAGCTTGCTGATGTCGAAGGCCTTGACCAAAGCACAACTCTGCTAAAAGCGCCATAGAACCTCGTTATCGCCCAACCATAGAGTATAAGGCTAAAACACTAAGAATATATACTGGTCACACAATTCCACCTCCAAACACACACCAACTATGAGAATATGTGACCCATTTATAGTCGGAGATCGGAGGTCCGAACTCGCATATTTGCCACGTCTCATATTGTCATTGATCGGAAGTTCCGATCTGCACTTCGGAAGCTCCGATCAAGTTCGGACATTCCAATCCCTTACTTCGGAAATCTGATCTCCCATGCAGTACAAGTGTCAACAACACTTTGACAACACAAAACGCCAGCAGTTCGGAAGGTTCGATCTTCCCTTCGGATCATCTGAACTCGCCACTTGTCAAATTCTTTTGATAACACATCGGACAAACAGCTGCTACAGTTCGGAAGCTCCGAACTGAGATCCGATGGTCCGAACCCACAACCTACTTCCAAACTACTTCGGGTGGATCCGAACTTATCGGGTCTTCAAATTACCCAGACTATTTTCGGACATTACGGAGTCGATTTTCCACTTGTTTTAATCATAATAAAATATCTTTGTACCATTTTCAACATGTTTAGATAATTTAATCACATAAAACGGGTTTCGGGTTACTACATTATCTCCACCTTAAAAGATTTCGTCCTTGAAATCAGGTCTTGGTCAAACGTGAGAATGTAACCATTTTACTACGTATAACTGAAATTCTATGGACTACAAAAAACCATTCTTAAGAACAATCAGGATTAAGTTGTTAGGCATCATTTCGCCCACCGAGGAACTACATCAAGTGAACAATCTTATTCCGTAATAACTGAACTTTTCGATTTATGATTTCAACAAATATTCCTACATAGGTAAAATTAGCATCACACGGTGATTCTATAAGATGTATCTGTTGCAAATCATTTCAACACTCTTTCGTGAAACATACTGTTGCACTAAAAATACGAACGCTAACTCCAACAATCTTCAAAGTTCAAGGAATAAGGCATCATCACTTGAATAAAGTTCTTACACGAACGCAAGCTTAATGCTTCTGGTGATGTCCTTTTGTGTATAAATACGATCACAAGCATAACGTCTTGACATTCTAGGCCAAAATCTATTGTACTGGCTCTTAACATAGCTCTTTTAAGATAGAAACGATCTGTTCCGATTAGCCATCGATTCCTACCAATCAACATTTCTCAAGCTCCGAGTAATTACCCGATTCATGTGGAAGAATCGTTTCAACTCCTACGCAAGAAAATCTCTTTTCACTAGCAGTTTTGGCTAACATGCCAAACACTTAAATCAAATCTCGAAAAGCACAAGAACATCTTAAATGCATGACAAAAGAGTCTCAACATCTATTGAAACGGGTGATTATTCCAATCATGAATCTAAAGATTCTATGACAAAATTCCAGTTCATGGACGTTCAACAAAGACTTGTTGATAATCTGCTAAAGACTAAGATACAACGACGAGGTATCATCTTTCGGATCTGTCATTGATCCGGATAACTCAAAGGTCAATACTGATATCGAAAACCAATTTCTACCATCATCATGGATTAACCACTCCAACTTCTTATTTCTGGAATCAAGCATTTGGACAAACTAGGGGCGTAAAAGAATCGATATCGTCGCGAGCTTTTCGAGCCGAATCGATAAATTTTATATTTGATTCGTATTCGAACTTATTGAATTCGAGCCGAAACCGAACATGTTCAAAAAAAATTTTGAGCCGAGTTCGAGCCAAATTATTTTATTCGATAACTCGCGAATTGTTCGTGAGCCTTAATTTTTTATTAATATAATATAATGATGTAATAAATATATATTTCGAATCTTTTCGAATATTTCAGCGTTTAAAAGGAGTTTTTGAACCTTAATATCCGAGTAATAGTTTGAATAATTCACGAATATGTTCGAATATTTTGAACCGAACTCGAAATCAAACTTCATTTCGAGGCGAGATTGAGCCAAAATATTTGAATTTTCTGAAAAAAAAGAGAAACAATAAATTTAAGCAAAAGAATTCACACAGTTAGGGCCGAAACCAAGATTATGCAGTCAGGACTCAGGGGGAGCTAAAATATAAATCATTAAATTTTTAATGAATTTATCGATGTTAAGATTAGGGGTGTGCATAATATGATCAAATCGAAAAAAACTAAAAATCCGAACCAACGAAACCGAACCATAATCCGGATTTATTATTTTGGTTTTATAACTTAAAACCGAAATTATTATGGTTTAATTACGGTTTTATGTACTTCAAAACCAAACCCACCGTTTAAAATGTACTTTAATAAAATAAATGCTTTATTTATATTTAGGCTATTGGTAAGTGAATATTATTTTAATAATTCAAATATAAATTATTGTATATTTATTTCTATATACTTTTTATGCATTAAATTTGTATAACTAATTATAAATTTATTAAAAAATTTATTACAAGATATTTATATGCATTTTAAAATAATTTTTAATGTATAAATTGCATAATTGAAAAAGCAATTAAAACAAATTTTATCTAATTTTATAATTGTAAACTCATAAAGCCTAACAAAAAATTATATAAACTGAATTTAAATTACCAATTTATAACTCGTAGAATGATATATAATTAATCAATTGAATTTGTTTTTAAAACTGCAAAACATACCGTATAAACCAGACCGTAGTACTATAAAATCGAATCAGACCGTAATTAAATAGTTTGGTTATCGGATTAGACATTTAAAAAACCGTAAATCGAAAAACCAAACCATATGTAAAACCAAATCAGACCGACCGTTGCACACCCCTGGTTAAGATCGATGCATAATAATCTTATATCATAATATATAAAATTTCAAATTTATAAGTGAAATAAATCAAACATATATAAAATATACATAATTTCAGTACAAATATAATCGAGTAATTGTTTATAAAATTGCTCTTTATTCTACATGAATTCTTGTCAAACTCATCCATATGGATGAAATATCTATTAAATCAGCAAGCTAAAGAACATGTCGATCAATTTGTACGATAAGTGAAAAATAATTTTCATAAAATGATTAGTCGAGTGTAAACCCGTTTTCAGTGACCTGAGAGAATCACCATGTTCCTTGGTTAAGGTATCAGTCAAATATGAAAGTTGGAACAAGCATGTGGAGACTCCAACAATATGTAGGGCAAGATGGAAATGTCATCATTTCCAATAACCGAACTGCAGAAAATGTAAAGATGTCTATTCCTACCATTAAGTCGAAACAAGATACTTCTCCACCAAAATAATCGATAGTGAAGGTGTTAATTGAGCTATTCCTACAGTTTCAAAATAGTGGTGACATTAAAATAACACTGAAAACAGAAAAGGGATTAACAGAAGTCCTTATTTATGAAAGAAGTCATTCATTCCATTCATGAAGTTACTAAGATCACTGATGTCATATTCCTTACTCATCAATACTTTATTAACTATTAATTAACCTATTAATTCCAGCCAAGCAAGTATTGGGTGAGCCACTCATGCACACTGACTTTTTTCATGCTTCAAGGATTCATTACTCGATAAACGTTATACGACCCTTGATTTCTTCAATAGGTCCATGACACCAAGGGCTGTAAAGCACGTACACATAACAAAGAGTAACAAACATGATATATATGAATGATTTTGATATTAATGCTAACAAGCTCTTTTAATCCATCATGAATGAAAATGTAGTGACCCTTACCCGGATCACCTACTAACAGAGTTTAGGCATGCAAATGAATGCAACATAAATCAATGACATATAAATCATGCAGTCACATAATACATGCATACTCAGTCAGGATATCTCGAACAGTACTTCCGTACCTCAAAACAGTGCAAGCTCTACCAACTCTAGGTCCACGCCTATAGTCTGCTCTACACTGCCAAATGATACTACTATCATTAAAGTGCTCTAACAGCCTTAACTAAGCTATTGCATACTCCTAAATATTTATAGGAAGCAAAAGCTATACCTTCGTCCGTCGTTAGCCCTTTGATGTCGATGCCTCCAGAACTTGGGCACAACTCTGCTACGACTTTCGAACGCCTCGCCGACCGCCGGGTCAAGCCTAGGAAGGCTAGAACAACTCGAATAGACTAGAAAGGAGAGGGAAATACTCGGAATTGGCAATTGGAAATGAAGCCCCGGCCCTTTATTTATAGACAACGATCGGAACGTCCGATCCTGCCATCGGAGCTTCCGAAGATCCTGATCTGCCACGTGTCTAAATATCACTTGTTGACTTCGGATAGGGGTGATTGGAGCTTCCGATCCTGATCGGAGCTTCCGATCTAGCCAATCGTCATGCCTGACGTAATATGATCGGAGCTTCCGATCCTGCATCGGAGCTTCCGATCCTGATCGGAGCTTCCGATCTCATTTTCGGAGCTTTCGATCCGTCCGATACTAAATTGGTTTAATTAACACAATTAATCTCTTAATTACCAATTTCGGGTACGGGATACTACATTCTCCCCCACTTAAGATATTTCGTCCTCGAAAATAGATCTTAAGTACTGAATGCAATACAAGGTACAGAAACATTCTTTATTCAAATCAAACGTTTACAGAGTTTGCCACTGAATACAACTTAAGAATGAAATCAAAACAACTTAGGATGGTCTTCACGCATCCTGTCCTCAAGCTCCCAAGTAGCTTCCTCAGTGTCTCGGCGCTGTCATTGAACTAAAACCAAATGAATGACTTTGTTCCGCAAAACCTTATCCTTATAATCCAGGATACGAATAGGTTTCTCAACATAAGTCAAATCCTTGTTCACCTGAACCTCAGACCGCTGTAGAATATGAGATTCATCCGCCACATACCGTCGCAATAGAGATACGTGAAACACGTCGTGAATACTGGATAGATGCGGTGGCAAAGCTAGTCGATAAGCCAAATCGCCAATGCTCTCCAAGATCTCAAACAGACCGATAAACCTAGGAGACAACTTGCCCTTAAGACCAAATCTGAGAATCTTGCGTAAAAGTAACACTCTCAGAAATACTTTCTCCCCGACATCGAACTGTAAAGGCCTACGCTTGATATTAGCATAGCTGGCTTGATGATCCTGTGCAGTCTTAATCCGTTTTTTGATCTGATCGACAATGTCTACCGCCTGTTGGATAAGCTCCGGTCCCTCAGCCTGTCTCTCCCCCACTTCTTCTCAGAAGAGTGGAGTACGACAACGTCGCCCGTACAACGCCTCAAAAGGTGTCATCCCAATACTAGTATGATAGCTGTTGTTGTACGCGAACTCGATCAACGGCAAATGATCCTGCCAGGCTGAACCAAAATCCATGACGCACGCTCTAAGCATATCCTCCAAAGTACGGATAGTGCGCTCTGACTGACCATCAGTCTCCGGATGATAGGCAGTACTCAAACTGAGAGTAGTACCCATCGCACGCTAAACACTCCCCAAGAATCTAAAAGTGAACCTGGGGTCCCGATCGCTGACAATGCTTACAGGCACTCCATGAAGTCGAACGATCTCCTGAATGTACATCCGTGCCATGCGATCCACAGACTACACTCGGCTATAGGCAATGAAATGCGCTGACTTGGTGAGTCGGTCCACTACAACCCAGATAGCATCACAGTTCCTCGGGGATACCGGCAAATGGGTCACAAAGTCCATTGTGATAAACTCCCATTTCCATTCAGGAATAGGCAGACTGTGAAGCAATCCTCCAGGTCGTCGGTGCTCTGCTTTGACCTGTTGACACACCAAACATCTCGAAACAAACTGATAAACACTGCGTTTCATACCCTTCCACCAAAAACGAGTACGTAGATCCTTGTACATCTTGTTGCTTCCAGGATGAATACTCAACTTAGTGCGATGTGCCTGAGACAAAATCTCCTCTCGCAACTCTTCATCCTGCGGAATCACAAGCCTACCAGACAAACACAGAAAACCATCTGACTGATAATGAAATCCAGACGAGCTACCCTCGTTAGCTAGACGAGCTAAACGCTGGGTCTTCGAATCAGACATCTGAGCATCTCGGATCCGCGAATACAAGGTTGGCTCAGATAATATTGCAAACATCTGGATACTCTGCATACCTTTCTTATGCTTGAAGGTATAACCTGAAGTACAACAGTCACTGACCGCACTAGACATCGAACAAGTCTGAAGTGCGGATAGTCGCACCTTGCGACTCAAAGCATCAGCGGTAAGATTCCGGATGGTACTTAATCTCGCAATCATAGTCCTTAAGCAAGTCCATCCAACGTCTTTGCCTCATGTTCAACTCCGCCTGAGTGAACAAATACTTGAGACTCTTATGGTCGGTGAAGATCTCAAATTTCTCGCCATACAGATAATGACGTCAGATCTTCAAAGCGAATACAATGGCTGCTAACTCCAAATCGTGGACTGGATAGTTGTCCTCGTGAAGCTTCAGCTGTCTAGAAGCGTATGCGATCACATGACCATTCTGAGTCAGAACACAACCTAACCCCTGAAGAGAAGCATCAGTGTATACCACATACCCTCCAGATCCTGACGGTAATGCCAACACCGGCGCAGAAGTCAACCGCCGTCGAAGCTCACAGAAATTCTCCTCATACTCGGAGGATCACTCGAAGTCCACACCCTTGCGAGTAAGCTGCGTCAACGGTCGAGCTAGTTGAGAGAAGTTCAGAATGAAGCGACGATAATACCCTGCTAGACCACAGAAAACTACGGATCTCAGCAACTGTCATCGGACGCGACCAATTAAGTACCGCTTCAATCTTGCTTGGATCAACAGAAATCCCCTCCCTGGATATGATATGGCCAAGAAAGACCACTCTATTCATCCAGAACTCACACTTGCTCAGCTTGGCATACAACTGCTTATCTCGAAGAGTCTGCAGTACCAACCGCAAGTGAGAAACATGCTCTTCCGTATTACGCGAATACACCAAGATGTCGTCAATGAATACCACGAAAAACTTGTCCAAATACTCCCTGAAAACACGGTTCATCAGATCCATGAATATAGCCGGCGCATTAGGCAAACCAAATGGCATTACTAGAAACTCGTAATGCCCATAGCGAGTACGAAATGCAGTCTTGGCTACATCCTGATCACGGACTCTCAACTGATGATACCCAGATCTCAAGTCAATCTTAGAGTAAACTGGCGTGCCCTGCAGCTGATCAAACAAGTCATCAATACGAGGCAATAGATATTTGTTCTTCACAGTGACTCGATTCAGCTGCCGATAGTCAATGCACAGCCGCATCGACCCATCCTTTTTCTTTATAAAAAGAACAGGAGCTCCCCAAGGAGATACACTAGGACGAATGTACCCCTTGTCCAAAAGATCCTGTAGCTGATTCTTCAACTCACGCATCTCTGACGGAGCCAGACGATACGGTGCTCTAGAGATAGGCGAAGTACCCGGCATCAACTCTATGCCAAACTCGACTTCCCTAGCAGGAGGAAAACCCGGAATCTCATCAGGAAATACATCTGGAAATTCATCTACAACAGGAATGCTCTCTATCCCAATACTCTCAGCGGACAAATCAACTGCATAGATAAGGTAGCCTTCCCCGCCAGACTCTAGAGCTCGACAGGCTCTCAAAGCTGATACCAAAGGCATCGGGGGTCGCGCTCCCTCACCATAGAAAAACCAGCTCTCACTCCCCTCCGGATGAAAGCGTATTAATCTTTGATAGCAGTCCACTGAAGCTCGATAGGTAGTCAACATATCTATTCCCAGAATGCAATCAAAGTCGTCCATCGCCAGGACCATGAGATTCGCTAACAGAATGTTCCCTTCGAACTCTAAAGGGCAACCCATCACTAGACGCTTAGCCAAAGCAGATTGGCCCGTCGGAGTAGAAATAGACATCACTACGTCTAGTGCAATGCATGGTAACTTATGCCTCTTAACAAAACGTGCAAAAATGAAAGAATGAGATGCACCAGTGTCAATAAGTACAAGAGCATGTATACCATAAAGCAGAAATGTACCTGCGATGACTTTCTCATTCTCCTCCACTGCCTGATCATGTCTCAGGGCAAACACCTGGCCAGAAGCTCGTGGCCTCAAATGAGAACTCCCAGCAGGCTGTCCCTACGACCTCTGCTGTACGGTGGCCTGAGAACCAGCTCCTGAACCAGATAGTGTACAATCTCTCCGGACATGACCAGTCTCTCCACAACGGAAACAAGCTCCAGAAGCTCTACGGCACTTGTCGGATGGATGGTTCTTCCCACAGTGATCACACTTGTCCTTCTTATCGAAACGGACAACACCTCCAGAACCAGAGGAAGAAGTAAATCCAGACTTCTTGAAAGATTGGGCACGGGGACCCAAAGAACTAGCAGGCCTCGACTGAGGGAAAGACCTGTTCCGCCGAATGCTGTCCTCCGCCTGGTGACAACGGCTCACCAAACCCTCGTAGGACATGTCGTCGCCAACCGCCACACGGTCATGGATCTCAGGGTTAAGGCCCTGAAGGAACAGATTATACTTCATCCCAGAGCTGTCAGCAATCTCGGGGCAATAGGATAGCAGATCAAAGAACTTCTGCTGATACTCATCGATAGACATGGCTCCCTGTCGCAGACTCAGAAGCTCGACTGCCTTCGACTGACGGAGTGCAGGGGAAAAATACCGCTTTTGGAAAGCTGTGCGAAACTCGGCCCAGGTGGCCACTCCTCTCGCCGCAATAAAGGGTGCAGAAGTAAACCTCCACCACCTACGGGCACGCCCATCCAGAAGATAGCCAAGGGTCTCCATCTTCTGCTCCTCGGTGCAATGGAAAGTCTGAAAAGTCGTCTCCATGCGGTCTAACCAGTTCTCCGCATCCTTCGGAGACTCACCTCCAACTAAGGGCTTAGGACCCATAGCTAAGAATCGACGCACAGTGAAACGTTCGTCGTCATGATGACGATGACGCCGTTCTCGACGAGGCTCCCAGTCAGCATCACCCCAACGCCCACCAATACTGCCATGAGAACTCCGGTCTTCACGATCTGCCATTTACAAAAATACCTCAGGGTTACCTTATGCAGAGTCTAAATCCCAAGAATACTATGCATGCTCTGATACCATAAATGTAGTGACCCTTACCCGGATCACCTACTAACAGAGCTTAGGCATGCAAATGAATGCAGCATAAATCAATGACATATAAATCATGCAGTCACATAATACATGCATACTCAGTCAGGATATCTCGAACAGTACTTCCGTACCTCAAAACAGTGCAAGCTCTACCAACTCTAGGTCCACGCCTATAGTCTGCTCTACACTGCCAAATGATACTACTATCATTAAAGTGCTCTAAAAGCCTTAACTAAGCTATTGCATACTCCTAAATATTTATAGGAAGCAAAAGCTATACCTTCGTCCGTCGTTAGCCCTTTGATGTCGATGCCTCCAAAACTTGGGCACAACTCTGCTACGACTTCCGAACGCCTCGCCGACCGCCGGGTCAAGCCTAGGAAGGCTAGAACAACTCGAATAGGCTAGAAAGGAGAGGGAAATACTCGGAATTGGCAATTGGAAATAAAGCCCCGGCCCTTTATTTATAGACAACGATCGAAACTTCCGATCCTCGATCGGAACGTCCGAACCTCGATCAGAACGTCCGATCTTGCCATCGGAGCTTCCGAAGATCCTGATCTGTCACGTGTCTAAATATCACTTGTTGACTTCGGATAGGGGTGATCGGAGCTTTCGATCTAGCCAATCGTCATGCCTGACGTAATATGATCGGAGCTTTCGATCCTGATCGGAGCTTCCGATCTCACTTTCGAAGCTTCCGATCCGTCCGATACTAAATTGGTTTAATTAACACAATTAATCTCTTAATTACCAATTTCGGATACGGGGTACTATAGAAAAGCTTATGAGTTAATAAGACTAGTCAAATAATATACAAAATTGAATACAAAGCTGTAAGAAGAGATGCAAACAAGACTGCCTATGAATGATAAAGGTCACCAAAGATAAATGAAGTATGAAAATTCCAAAGCTCACATACCCACGAGAACTGAGCATTGCGAAACTTGTTGTTTGCCCAGGCCATGTGTGAATCTAGAGGATTTAACTTTAATAACCTCGGTGCCGAGATTCTATTCCCCATGAGACCAGCGAATCCAGTTTTTACCTTCCCATCCTTATCTGAAAACAGACTACATATGAGAATCAAGCATCAGTGGTTCCCAAGATCCATTTCCCATCATAGGTGACGTCCACATGAGTAATAGGCGAACCAAGTCCTGGAAATGCGGTTTTGGCCTGCCTCATAGAACTTATCGATTACAGCCTAATCATGCCATCAAGTGACCCGACCACAATGGATCCATCACCAGAGGTTGCAAAGCACTGAAATTAGTCCCCCCTTGAAAACTGATGCCCCTGAGTCCAATTCAATACAGGGGTGCTCCCGTTCACTATATTCTGGGCACTTCCTTTGCGATCACGCATATCCCATCGGCACAACCTATTGTCATCCAGGCCCAAGAAGGTTGCTCCCGAGGGATCCATGTCAGTCCCATCCTTCTCAAATCTCCACTCACTCACAACCCTCCCGGTTTCAACTCTATTTATAGGGATAGTATTAAGTAGATTTTAGTTCTTAGTCATTTTATCCGCTTAGTTAATATTTTGAAAAACTTCACCAAAACACATTTGTTCAACATCTAGTATCATAATGGCTAGTAATTTATGGAATCGGTAACAAATTTTAAGCATCAATCATATCACAATAAATATGATTGATTAAACATCACATAGGTGGAATTTTAGATTATTTAAATAAACATGTCTAATAAAATCAAACCCAGTGACAACTGCTGGTAATCTACTCATGCATGCCATCTCCTGGAATCACCATTTCCAAACTAATCAAACTTTCCTCGTAAACCATGGCTCTCGGTGACTTTTCACGCCCGTACAATTGAAATTCCTCGAACTTGTATTTGTGGAGTGCACAAGCTATCAACTGGCCATTCTCAGATTCACATAGCAACCACTCATCCCTCAGACACACAAGTGCGCAAGCAATGGAGTAAGGCCCGATGACGAACTGTTTCGTCCACGATCCCGTCACCCCGTATTCGTTCATCACCCAAATATCGACTAGTTGCGCCCCTTGTTTCGGTGGTTGATGCAAAACCATCGCGAGGCTCTCGTTTAACACCATCAGGCTCCGGTGGGATCGATTTATTTTGTCTAAATCGTCGGGATAGTCCATCACTCGAAAAGCATCGGTGCTCATGTCGAAACAAAGGATGGAATGCCCTGCTTGATTGTCAAGGGTCGCAGACCAGTGAATGGCGCCATTAAAAAAGAGCTGGAAACATGGAAACCACCAAACCATATCTAGAGGAAGTTGAGGATCAATCTGCCTCCATGAATTCGAGGCTGAATTGTACAAATCAATCCTCATCGTACAATTCAAAGGGTACTTGGACCTGTCGCGAAAGCGGCCCTTTCTATGACGGATTTCGCAGAATTGGACGAACTTGTAAGCACCGGTGTTTGGGTCAAATCCGAACCCATTTTCCAAATTTCTGGCAAGATAACCCTCTGGATACTCGATGTCCCGGGGAGGAAGCGGCCTGAATTGTCGCAATGCCGGATTGCACAAGACAACAGTTTCGCATAGTGAAACACAAACGAGCCCATTGCAAGGACCGTGAACTGTGACAGGCGCGTGAATGTATTCCAAATCATCCGGAATCGGGATCGACAGATCCGGCCAGATCGACGACGCTTGTGGAAAATCTGGATCGTGGAAGGAAAATACGTTCCTGCATCTGTCTTGGAGCAAGAAAGAGCGTTTCAAAAGAAGCACCCTCTGTTTCCCGTCGCGTTTGTGGTGCCGATCGATGAACATAGAGCTCCTGATCAAATCTCGCCATGATTTCGAAACGCTTTTGAATCTTTGTATGGATTTCACCGGAAGACGCACCAGTATTTCAATCACCACGTCCTCCGGCAAACCTTGGCTCGCCATCTCCGATCACTCTTTTGGTATTTGTTTTGCAAAGTACAATATTATTAATTAATTACTTATGCATACAATCTCAAGATTATTGCTATTATCATGTCACTTTTTTTTTTTTTTGAAATCATTATCATGTCACTTTAAAAATTGTATGTTTTATTATATTTGAAATTTATAATAATCTAAGTTTATGTTTGCAACCTCTAAAAAATAAATGATTATGCAGATTCTTTTAAAATAAGTGATTATTATGGAAATTTTCTTCAAATATGTGATTATATATATATATATATATATATATTTTGATGTGAGAACCCGCAGCCGCTACCTTCGGTGCGCACTGGGTAAACCTCCGTACTAACGCAATAGCCTGCAAACTACGTTAGCCATGTAAACCACACTAGGCAAGTCATGTGTGACAGGCTAGTTCAAGAAGGTGTTGGTAGAGAAAATCGAACTTCTGACATCTGGCCAAGAATTCACCTAATCCACCAACTTGGAAACCACCTTAGTAGCGCATGGTTCATTATATTTGGAATTGAACAATCTTGTTAATGAGATAAGTGGAATGAAAAAGCTTTTAAGTAATTTGATATCATAGGTCTAGAACATGATTGATTATGAATCTTTATAAATTTTGAAAATTCAATATTAATAGGTGATGGTCATATACATGAGTCAATCTTATTTATTTTAAGTTATTAATAAACGTTTGATACATTTTTTTTTTTTGACATATCGAGCAATCCCACAATTAGATGGTGTCAGAGTTCTTGATACATTAGAAATTTAATAAAATAAATAACTAGGAATATCAATATACAGATGGAATAAATTCCTTAAAAAAATTAGTAAGTGGATCTCTTCAGTGTTGATTCCAGATTTAAATAATAAGAGCGCTTGATTTATAATTAGATCATGAATATAGTATTCATTAAATAATCAATGAGACTTCACGGAAAAAAAATATAATTAAGGAGCTTAATATAAATTACCCATCTTTAATTATGAATCATTTATGAAGGATTGAATTATATGTAGTGACTATATCAATGGAGTATTCATTTTTGTTGATTAACTTTGTATCTATTTTTTTCAAGATAGCAATTTCAAGTTTGCAAGTGGAATAACTTTGGAATTAATAAAATTAATATATAAATTAAATAGTTTAATTTATTATCAATTTTATTGGAGAATGAAATTATGGGTCTATAGTTCTCTGTACTATGATAGAGAAAATATTCAATTTAAAAGAAAATAGTATTTAAATTACAAAAAAATTGTTTAAATATATGTATAAGCAAGCAACAGGTGCATCCAGACTCTGGTTTAAATTATGGATATTCACGTTTATTGAAGACAAAAATGTATGTATGATATACATGAGTAAATAAGATATGGAATGAGATATATTTGTGTATATATATAATTATAGATTTATTACTATTATTAAAGAGTTATTTTCACCAACCACCCCTGTGAAATATTGAAAATGCACACTTTTTCCCTGTGAAATTTTAATAGGCATCTTCAACCCTGACCTTTTAAAAAATTAGCACACTCGTCCCCTCAAATGAGTGATTGCTCATGCGACTGGACAAAGATTTTGATATTTTTTTTTGCACCAAATACCCCTATGAAATATTAAAAATGCATATTTGACCCCCGTGAAAATAATTTTTAAATTTATTCAACTCATAATACAAAATTTTTAATAAAATCCAATTATAAATATTTAGAAAATATTTTTTGTTTTATTATTTATTATTTTTTATTTTAAATTTATTATCATTAATTAATTATTTTTTAAAAAATATTATTATTTTATCCTATTATCATTATTTTATTAAATTCACTTTGTATTTCCAAATTTTTCATTAAACATGCATTCATAAACAAGTATTTAAATAATTTCAAGTACCAATATATTGAACTAAACTGATAAGTTTAAACATATTGTTTTTTCGATTTAGGATTATATATTATTGAACCAAAATTTAAATTTTTCGAGAATATGCATTGTACAATTTGTAATAAATAATAAAAAATAACTTGCTTTTATAATTTTAAATCGAAAAAGTAACATTCATAACTTATCATTTGGTTCAATATTTTTGTATTTTTAGATATTTAAATCCTTATTTATGAATCATGTTTAATGGAGAAGTTGAAAACACGAATTGATTTGATAAAATAATTATAAGGAGATAAAGTAATAATATTTTTTAAAAATAAATTAATTATAAATTATAAATTTAAAAATAAAAATAAATAAAATTAAAAAATTTTGGTACTTATCATTCACTTATCATTTTGATTTAATATTTTGGTACTTTTAGATATTTAAATCTCCTTTATGAATGCATTTTTAATGAAGAAGTTGGAAACAAGAAGAAAATTTAATAAAATAATGATAACAAGATAAAATAATAATATTTTTTAGAAAACAATTATATAATCATAATAAATTTAAAATTAAAAATAAAATTAATAAAACGAAAAGTATTTGCTAAATATTTTATAATAAAATTTTAATTAAAATTATGTATTATGGGTTGAATAGATTTAAAAATTATTTTCACAGGGGTCAAATATGCATTTTTAATATTTCACAGGGGTATTTGGTGCAAAAAAAAATATCAAAATTTTTGTCCAGTTGCATGAGGGGCGCGTGCGCAACAATCACTCATCTGAAGGGGCGAGTGTGCTAATTTTTTAAAAGATCAGGGTTGAAGATGCCTATTAAAATTTCACAGGGAAGAAATGTGCATTTTCAATATTTCACAGGGGTAGTTGGTGCAAATAACTCTATTATTAAATAAGAAGAAGAACATTTACTAACCGATTCGGTTTGGTAATGTGGTCTGTTTTTAAATCTATACTATTTATTAAAGTTAAACCCCTTTTACTAAAATAACTTTGGTATAATTGTGAAACACTAAAACCTTTTTTTAATTCTCAAAATACCCTCTAGCCATCTGATTATATATATTATATTTCTATTTACATTTAATTTTCTCTTATAATTATATCATTTCAATTTCAATTTCTGTTAATAATTTTATTTAAAAAAAAAACTGCTTTGTTATCTATCTAATTTTTATATGAAGCACACGCAACACATGCACCATGATCCGCTAATATTTCATAAATACCCATGCATCAACATCCACCATTTACACCGCATGTAAATCAAATTTTGGTTTTAATTATCCTCAAATTTTGGTATACATTATTCGATATTACCTCTCATAATATGTATCCTCTTTTGAATTTTTTTTATTTATCTCATACGGATTAAAATATCCCCACAATCAACATACTCATGTATATTCATCAAATTTTTTTAAAAAAACATAAAAATTAACACAAATTTTTATATGTATATATATATTGTATATATGTGTGTACGCAAGTGTACGCAACTCTCATGCATGGATACACTAGTATTTAATCAAAAAGGGGATAAAAGATTGATTTGTGAGGAAATAACACATCAATCATTCACTCACGTATCTCGAGGGAAGTGTACTCAAAGGTGGCGCTCCTGCTTCCTGTTTGCAGAGTGACCTGAGACTGAGAGAATCAGGGTTCCTTCTACCCTTGTGGAAGCACATGATTGGTCCAATCATGTTGGACCTACATAATTTAGACCAATCATAACACTCCATACCACCCATGGGGTATTATCCCATGGGTAGGTTCGAAATTAATACCCCATGGGTAGGTTCAAAATTTCCGAGAATCAGCATGTTCCTTGGTTAAAGCATCAGTTAAATATGAAAGTTGTAACATCCATGTGGAGACTCCAACATTATGTAGGGCAAAGATGAAATGTCATCATTTCCAAGGACTGAACACGTAGAAATGGTAAAGATGTGTATGTTAGGATCGAACATATGTGTAGAGGGGCGATGCATATAAAATTTAAAATATTTTTGAAACTTTTGCGACAATTAAGTTGAGTTACCAGCTCAATTATCTAGTTTTTCTTAACAAAAACTTAATGCGAGAACAGAACTGGAAAGTGCGGAAAACTTTCACATATAAAGTTTGAGCTGGTTACTAAGGCAGATCAAAAAGCAGTCAAGCAAATAACACATGCATAGATTTTTATGGGAGTTTGAAGTCTAAGCTTCTACGTCTCTCTTTATTCTGTTTCTAGAATGATTTAGACTAGAAGATTTTGATTTATACAGCCACTTGTACAAACCCAATCCAGCCGACTCTTCGATTCGAACTCCTAGCAAATTGTCTTAACTAGACTCTATCTCAAATGATCAGAACTAGTACTTTTAAATAGAGTTACAACAATAAATAAAAAGTTATTATGATCTTCCAAAGCTTGGAGATGCAGCACGTGTGACTTTGAGGGAGAAGGATGATGGATGTTGTTTGTTGGATAGTTTAGTGTGTGTAGAGGGGGGGAGTAAATACACCACTTGAAAATTTCTTCTGCAAATGATTAGTTCAGTTTAAGACGTCAACTGGATTACTCTTTCTTGATTGTCTATATCAATCAACCAACAAAGTTAATGTGCGGAAAGAGGTCGACTGACATATTGAACACAATAAAGTTGGCCCGACTGAAATGAAATTAACACAAGATATGTTTCTCAATGTTCGGAGAATAAAGACTCTCACGTCACCTTTTCTTTCTTTTGGAAAGGATTCACTAGAATATTTGAGTATTACAAGTGATTTGCAAGACTCGATTCAGTAAAAACTTAGCACTGTCTCAGCTAAAACTCCTAGCACTTAACTCAATACAATATACAGTCCTCGACTGGTTTACAAATACAAAGTCTATACTCTTAAACTTAGCAAAAAATGATCATAATTGATCATATGTATAACTTGAAATAGTGTGGTATATGAGTTGTTGTAAACTCGTAATATTTAAAGTACAACTTAAAGGTTGAATGTAAAGATAGCTTACAATGCGTAAGAGTTGGAGAGGGTTCTTAAATTTTAACTGATCTTCAAACCTATTTATATGCACTGATCTTGAACGGTCAAAAATCCGTTCAAAAGTATCTGTTGCTCACAAATTTATCCGTTTCTTTGTCTGATAGTCTCCAGGGAACAAATTCTGAAAGATAGTACAATTATGTCCACTCACACTGTTGCGGCGTCTACAATGTACTATTGTCCTTTTCCAAAAATAATAAAAGTCCATTTTTGAATTATTCTGATAGTATTGGGAATGTTTAGAAACTGAGACTGACATTCTTGAATATCCTTGATATGTGTCATTCATCCATAACTTCAGTTTAGATCAATTTAGTTGAGCAGCCTTGACTAGTCAAGAATGTCTTCCATACATGGTTTATTCAGGGTGCTATGATCAGTCGTAGTCTTTAGTTGTCAAATACTCGCTATGTTCCAGTCTTGGATTCCTTGAAGGATTAGTCTTCTAGTCCAGTTGAGTATATACAGTTGCAGTTCAAAGAATAGTTCACTGACTTCAATAGATTGTCCAGTTGAGTAATTCTTGTTCAGTTGTCTAAAATTGCCCCGTTACTTAGTCTCTTATTTTTGCTTTAACACCAAAATTCGATAATTGATTTTCCAACACTGTCTGTTATCGGTGCCATGAGGCTGCGAATGTTTTGTCGATGAAATGACACGGTGGTTGCCGCTTGTTCTAGTCTGTGATTGTGCTGTCGGTGTACATTCGAAGCAACGGTGGCGTTCAGTGCTTGTTGCAAGTCTGGATGAGAGTGTTGGTTTCGATGGTACTTGACTACTTGGTAGCTTGTGGAAACAATGGGTGTTATGGTGTTGGTGGCTAGCTAGGGGTTCTATTTTTTTAATGTGTTGATTGATTATTTGATTTATAGAGGTTTTACTGTCTTTGTCAACCAGTAACATATTATTTTTAGCATAAAAAATCAATTTTTTTATTTTTAATATGGATAAATAATTAAAATGTTTTTGTTAATTTAATTTAAGTATTTTTTTAAATTTAAATATCTAACACTTATTATCATTATTTAAAGAATATGGAGCGACCCCAATTCATATTCGCATTGAGAAGTAATACCATTGATATATCTCATTATCTATATTTGTATGAGTGAATTCGATCTATATCTACGATGATAATTAACGTTTTTGACATAAAAATTAATATTTTTATATGAATTCGACTCACAAAAGTTTTTAGAGTAAAATGTATTTTGGTACACGAACTATTGGTGAAATGTCATATTGGTACACGAACTATTGAAAATGACTTAATTGGTACATGATCAAATTAAAAGGTCAATTTTACCCTTAATATGAATTAATATTATATTTATTAATTTTAAAAGAGTAAAATGTATTTTGATACATGAAATATTGGTAAAGTGTCATATTAGTACACAAATTATTAAAAATGGCTTAATTGTTACATGATCCAATTAAAAGTTTAATTTTACTCTTAAGAGGAATTAATATTATATTGATTAATTTTAAAATATCGTATTTATTTAAAAATTAATTATATATATAATGATAAACAATTTTTAAGTCAAATTATACAACAAATATTATAATATATTGATATGATAAAAATATATATCACTGAAGTCTGTTGATCTTATGTTTAAATGATTGAAACAAACATAATCACCATTTTAGTTTTTCAAAATTTAGTATAAAAATTTTCAACATTAAAGATTAGATCATGAAAAAACAAATATCACAAAAAAAATCTCACTCATTATCTCAATTTACGTAGTTCTAATAACCCAAATTTTTTTTACTCGATTTAATAATTTTTAATTTTATATTTTTTTACTCGCACTTAAATTAAATATAAATAAATAAATATGTATTTAATTATATTTTATTGTTATTAAATATATTTTAGTCTTGCATATGATTTATTTATTGAGTTTGTAATTTTATTATTATATTATATAATTTATATCAATTTTTTTAAATGGATAATTATTTACATAGATATCAAAAAATACCATTTTATTTTATATTATTAATATTTTAAAAATATAAATAATTTATTAATGAGTAAAATATAAATATATTATAAAAATATTAAGATACTTATTTTTTATTATTTTTAAATTAATATAAATTTTAATTTACAATAAATAAAAATTAATTTAAAAAATAAAATGTACACTTAGTTTAATTTATTATTAAAAATAATTGAACTTAAAATCAATTACTAAAGGATAAATTAAACTTTATAGTTAAATCATGTACCAATTAAATCATTCTCTTATAGTTCGTGTACCAAATTGACATTTTACATATAGTTCGTGTATCAAAATAAATTTTACTCAATTAATTTTTAAATAAATATGATATTTTAAAATTAATAAATATAATATTAATTTCTATTAAGGGTAAAATTGACCTTTTAATTGAATCATGTACCAATTAAGTCATTTTCAATAGTTCGTGTATTAATATGACATTTTACCAATAGTTCGTGTACAAAAATACATTTTACTTAAAGTTTTTATGTTATTTTTAATTTTAATAAATTTAATGAATTTTGAATCAATTTTTTAAAAATTCGAGTAAATAAAATTATTATGTAATCTTTCCTCTGAAAATTCGCTCTTTTCCCTCTCCGAACACTGGGCGGCGGGGGAGCGGCAAAACCTTTGCTCCGGCGAATAAAGGTTTAATCGACACCTTCATATTCTTCTGTTCTTCCGGTGATTTCCTTATCCTCTGTGGTTTTTATTATTAATAATTATAATTAAAATGCTCTTTTTAATTGTTTTTGCATTTTTCTTCACGTATTGTATTTGTATACGTTTCTTTGAATTCCTTGCGTATAAACCAATATTTTGATGACGATAAATCGATTCTCGTTCATATTTTTGACATACATTGTTATGATTCTATTCCCAATTTGCACACTCCCTGACGTAAACCCATGAGTACAATTTTCTGAGCAGCTTGTGAAATTTCAGGCTAGAAAAATCAACAACCATATGGCGTCTGAAGATTCGAAGCACTCCTTTTCGGGTTTCCGTTCTTCCTCTGCTTCTAATCTTCCACATTTGTGGGCCATTGAAGTATTAGCACGCTCAAACCGAGCTGATGTATCTCTTTTACTTGGTAAACATCATGATGCTTTTTAGTTTTTGATGGAAAGTGTTATTGGTAATTTTTGTCATGAGTAATTGGCAATCTTAAGAGTTTTATGTCAATTGTACCATAGATTTGGTTAAGAAGACCCCAGAAATACTTGAGGATATCGGTAAAAACGCGAGAGAATGGGTGTCCTTGAGAGTTTTGGAGAGTTTATATGATCAAGGAGTTCGTGCAAATTCTGTAACTTTGTCTCCAGCCAAAAGAATTGGATTTGATCCGTCTGAGCAATGTGAAGATGTCCTGAAACGAATATTACCAGAGGTACTAGTTTATTGAAATAAAGGTTTTTTTTTTCTGGACATGATACTTCTCAAAATTGCCTTGTCAATTAGTGCCAGCAGTATTGATAATCCCAGAATTGTGGACAGACATCTGTGTCAGATTTGAAAACAGCTGGACTAGAGATGTTGAAATGGGACTTTCAGCCCTTTATTGTGCATAAAAGATCTAGCTTGGCTAAATGTTCCTTACAAAAGGTGAATGATACTCTTTCACCCTGGTCTACACATTAAATTGATTGAGGTACTCTGACTCACCTCTGCTTCTAATTTTTCTGGGGTTCCTTGTAAAACAGCTGAAGGATGCAATTCTTATAGGTAGCCATCCTCTCTCTGCATCTCTAAAGGAACAAAGTGGTTTGTTGGGTGGGAACCAAACTGAAGATAAAGTCCCAGAGGAAGAAAGTAACAACAATGATATTACAACAAAACCCAAGGGAAGTAATACAAACACTCAAATTGGTGCAGCAAATGATCAATTGAATTCTTCCACTCTTGCAGATTGCAGCAACCCCTTCTACAAAAATAGACCCAATCAAAACTCGTTACTGTCTAAGAGGAAAAGAAGTACCGCCGTCGAGAGTATGCAGTTGACAGATACATCTATGGCAACTGTGCAACACAGTGAGGGAGAACTATGCACATTAGGAAAGAAATCTCATGTCGTGGGCCCAGGGAAAAATGGTTCCTTTAGGGATGATAATAATGAGCATACTTCATTGAAGAGGCATGCTGATCCTGATGAAGTTTTGCCTTGTCAAGAGCAGGTTCATAATTTTGTGCCAGATGACACATCTAAAGAGGACGGTGGAGGCTTACATCTGTTGGCAAATGCAGTGTCAATATTCGGGCAAAACAGTGAAGGAGATATCAGTGGCTCATGGGAAAAAATTAATGTTCGAGGCATGGGGACTAATTTACCTTCTAGAGTATATAATAACAATCAAACTTCCACAGAAAGTGTTACTGGTTTGGATGAAATTTTACCTTGTGAAAAGCATGCGCATCATTGTGACGCTGACATTCCAAATGAAGCACTTACTGAGGAACAGGAGCAAGATCATGATGTTAAGGATGCGGAAGGTGACAAAGAAGGTGCCTCTGAGCGAAAAACACGTAAAGGCATGGAACCTCAGCAAAATATTCAGAGAAATGTTTGTGAAACCGAATATGGCAACACTTTCTGTGGTAATGATGTATATTCTGATGATATGACTGATCTCACCAGACAAAAGAATGCTTTTTTCCTCTCAGAATTCACCCACACCCAAGATTCTTTGGAAAAAGTTGATTGGAGAGAGTCAAGTCGTTGCATCAAATGTAATAAGAGTGGGAAATTATTGATATGTAGTTCTAACTCCTGCTCTTCAGCGATTCACGAGGGCTGTTTGGGTTCTGATGCAATCTTTGATAAAATGGAAGAATTTCACTGTCCATTTTGTGCATACTCTCTGGCACTCTCAAAGTACTTGCAAGTTAAGGCAAAGGTCTCTTTGGCAAGAAAGGACTTGGCTACCTTTCTGTCTTGGGGAAGCAGAAAACAATCAAAGGGAAAGTTTTGTATGTCACATGGGATAGTTCATGATCATTTAGAACAGGATGATGATTTGCACAAAAGTGAACTACAGGCCAGGGGGGTTAAAGTCAATATGCATCATTGCAGGAAAAAAATTGAAGGTAAAGAGGTAGGTCCTTCGGTGTCGAGTTCTGGTGGCAATCCCCCTCAAGGTGTAGCATCAACCAATGAGCTGACAAAAGATTTGAATAAAGACAAACAAGGAGAAGGGATGGGGCAAGAATCTCAATCTCCTGGAGTTCATGGACAAAACCAAGTGGCTGCAATTGCAAATCGTATATCTCAGGGTAAAAATACCGGGCACAGATCAAAGAAGGAAGTTCCGTGTCCTTCTGACTCAGACAGTGAAAGCACATCCTTACCAATTAATGAGTATACTGATGAAGATGAAATATCTGGAGAGGGAAGTGAGGATTCTGATTTTTCCAAGTACTTCATAAGCATCCGAAAGCACAAAAGACAAAGGTGAACTTTTCCTGAAAACTATTACAATTAGCAGTTGAGGCTCTTATTTTAGGTCGTCTTTTATGGCTAATTGTTATTTACGGTATGTTACTTGTTCTAGTTAGAAATTAATTGGTGATTAAATTTTAAAATCATGTTTGGGTAATCAAGATGTTGTATGAACTGCAATTCCTCTCCATTTGATCCAAGTTTTACTTGTGATATCATGTCTATATTACACATCAATGTCCACTAGTTTTTTATTTACTGAATCTTGGAATTTATCTATTTTTTATTCTAGATAAGTTTTTTACGTGCTAAGCTATTTTCTTTGAAAGAAAAGCTATAATTAGAAATGCTTAGCAAGGAAACTCAAAAACCAATAAAAGTGGACGTATTATGAAACTTCATTGATAATGTATCTGCTTGAATTTACCTGAAACAGATGATTTTTGTTGCCCTCTGCAGTTCAAATCCTGGAAGACCTCAATTGAGGCGGAAAAGAGTCCCATGGACGATCGAAGAGGAACTGACATTGAAGGTAAGATTTCCATTTTCCTCTATCTGAATGGTGCTTCTAAATTTTGAAGCCTATCTTCGAAACAGTACACAGAACTGAAGAGAGGAGGAGTGCAAATATCTTTATTCTTTAATGGAAGTATAAAGTTACTTTCAGGTCCTACTTCCTAGTACTGTGTGCTATATTAATATCACTAGAACCAAAGTTGTCTGGTCTCAACTGGACTACATTACCAAGTGTGGACCAAATCTCAATAGGAATAGTATCGGGAAATAAAAGATCAAAACTTTCCCACAATATGGCAAGCAATTACTGAGTATCTCCTTGCCAGTTGTTTTGTGTCATCATCTAGGTTTTTGCAGAAGAAAAAATCTGGACCGTTGCTGCTAGAACTTCAGTTTTAGATAGGTTAAAATGTGTTGTTTTCGTCCTCGTCCTAACACGCAAGTTTTTTTCTTGTTCTTTTTCGAAGTAGTAGTTGAAGTATCTTGCTGGTTTTCTCTGCAACAGAATGGGATGCAGAGATTTTGTGGGGATCAAAGTAAAGTTATTCCATGGAAGAAAATTTTGGACTATGGGGAAAATGTTTTCCACGAAAGCCGTACTACAGTAGACCTTAAAGATAAATGGAGGAACGTCAAGAAGCTCCTTGGAAACGCTCCATCCATCTAATGAGGATGCACGGGTGACATAATCATTGGGTCGAGCCCAGTGACGAAATCATGGAAAGGAAACTTCAATGAGCTTGTAGTTTTGTTATAAGCAATGGTTACCATGGCGTATGGCTTTTTTTGGTACTCTCTTAACTATTTATTGATGCTCAAGGTTATTTTTGTTAGCCAAGTAGTGTCTATCGACTAAACCTTTCATATATAAAGGTGCCCGACATAGTGACATGTATTTACAATGTGCATATACCGTTCAGTGAGATATATCAAACAGAGTTGCTGCAATGTATCTTGAACCTTTAACTACTGAATATCTTCCCCCCTATCAGTCCCTTCTTAACTTTCTGCCAAAGCTTTAGCATAAACCCTCTTGACCCTGTACTCTCCTTTGTGCTTTCCCGCACGCTGCCGCTTGTTTTTGGGCAGGAAATCTTCTTCGTCTTTGCGTTCTCTTTATATATTTGTTTCAAACGGTTGACGTGGAAAGGCGACTTCAGGTAAAATGAACGGGGAGATGAAACACCATTTGATGCACGAATGGCTCGGTTAAGCTGTTTGGTGATGTCTTTGAGTTCGTATGAGTCGAGGAGGTTGCTGCCATTGTAATTTGGGCTTAGTTTGTAAATGGGAGTGAGCGTATATGCAGGAGAATTGGTTGATTTGACATCCATTGAAACTCCTCTTTTGCATTGTTTTGAGTAGCTTTTATGTGTTGTTTTTTTCGGCTCTATTTTGTTGATTGTGAATGAGACGTGCTTTGTAAATACCGTTATTGTCCCTAGATTGTATCTTGGGTCTAACTATGCTCACATTGTTTTTAACGGTTTTTGTTGGTGATTTAGATGGACTCTGCTAGGGGTTATGCAACAATCAACTTGTAAATTTAACTTACCGCAGTATTAAAAAGTTTAAAACTCACAACTTGTATACATACCAGAACTTAATATGATTCGAATAAGTTTATCGTCTCATACTCAAGTCTAAGAAAGAAAAAAATTATCGCTTTAATCGAAACAAACGACCAAACCAAATTAAATCGAAAATTTGGTTTGATTTAATCGATCAATCCAATTTAATCGATTCAATTTCGGCTTTCAATTTTTTTTAAAAAAAAGTTAAACCGATAAAATCGATATTTTTATTTACATGAAAAAGTAATATATTGAGGATTGGTGTTGCGCTTTCCTATAATAATACAAAAACAGAAATAAAAATAAATTAAAAAAAAAATTGTAAATAGTGGATAGGAAATTGGGAGGATGCATGTGGAGGTTGTTGGAAGGAGTGAGAAGTGGGAAGGAAGTTGAGAGAGGGAGAGTGTGATGAGGGGTATAAAAAAGAATAAACAGGTAAAAATTCACCATGACACCATAATCAGTTGGTATAGGGTGCTTAGACTTAATAATATAGTAAAATATGTTGTTCTTTTTTCACTTTAATTTCGCTTGCATCCTCGTTATGTTTTCGGTTGATCAAGTATTGTATGATTCACATGTACTCGTTTACTCTTAATCTTGAATTTGAGAACTTCACCACTTTAACAGTTTGGGCGTGCAATTATTCGGTTAAACCAAAAAAACCGAATTAAAAAAAATGGGTTTGGAAATTTAAAATATTCGGTTAAACCAAATTAATATAAATCTTTAATTTAAATTTTATATGGGCCATAAAATTTAAATGAGGAAAGCCCAATTCCAAATATTCAACCCAACCCTATGTATCATACATGTTTCAATGGCTTACCTTATTTTGCCCTAGTTCAGAATTCAGATCTCTTGAACTAGAATTACGAGTATAGATTCTTGTGTATTATGAGTATAGATTCTTGTGTGTGTCAACCAACCGTGTTAACCTCTGTGCCCACCGTGTATAAAATACTCAACTATTGTATATGATGGGTACAGAGATTGACACGATTGGTGGACAGCATAGCAAAACTCCTAAGTGTAATAGCATAAATGCTTACGTATAATGTATTCTTTTACTTTTCAAATTGTTGATTTTCAGTTTATGATTTTTAATAAGATGAAATTTTTTAACCATTTGTGTATTTATGATATATTTAGAATGATGAATAATTAATTTTTTAAAAAAATATCACTTGCTTTATCGAAAAAAAATTGAAATAAATTAATTATAGATGTCCTTCCGCCCATTCTTTATTAATTAATATTAATATTAATATATATATATATATATATTAATATATATATATATATATCCACCAGACGAAATCTGCATAATAAATGTGATGCTGGGTGAAATTGAAAAATTAATTTGGTGTGAGTGGTCATACCAAAACAAATTCTCTAATAGATTTATTTAATTATTATAATATAATAGTAACATGATATAGTAAGTAAATATATTTATTTAGTCATTGAAATGTGACTTCCATGCTTATTTTAACCAATAGATTTTTTTATTTGACACCAATCCAATTTAAATGAATAATTTATATATATATATATATATATATAGTTTTTCTATTTTGCACACCTATCATGTCCGTCTATCATGCCCATCAATAATGTGACTATTTTATTGGATGTGATAAGATAAAATAGAATAATGGCATATGAATTGAAGATGCAACGTGATGTTCAAAATATTAGATGAATTAATCAATCATACAAAATTATTGCAAAAGCCATGTAATTAATAAATCAATATAATTAACAATCTAAAAATTAGATTTAGACATTTATAAATGCGACCTGGTTGAATTTTTTATAAACTATCGGTTTGGATACAGAAGTTGGAAGGTTAAATTAAAAAGCCTTTAAATAAGTTCAAAATTTTAAGTGTTTTTATTTTAATTTTAAAAAAACATAAGCGATTTTGATGTTTAGATAAATGTCAAAAATAATTTTATTTAAAATTTTAAATATGGTTAGAAGCAAAACCCAAAAAAAAAATAAAATTCTAGCTTTTAAATTTTTTTTCAAGTGTTTTTTTTTTAAAATGACTTTTCTAACCAAACACAATAACTTCATGAAAAGTATTTTTTTTTTTTTTTAAAGAAAAATGGTTTTATCACCTCAGCTTCTCAAACCAAACGGACTCTAATTGCAAAAAAGTGGTCGTGATTGGTTTAGTTTTTATTTTATGTTACAATTGATAATCAAGTCATCTCAAATATATAAACTCTCATATAAAATTAAAATATGATTGAAAACATATTTTACAAATAATTTTTTTTATTTTAATTTTTTAAAAAATCCGTTCAAGAAATAATTGTACTTTTTTGTGATTTAGTACACGTATGTATATATATATATATATATATATATATATATATATATATATAGGGCAAATTATTTTAAACTCCCCACTACTAAACTTTTCTTTAACTTAACTCCCTAGTCCCTACCCACTCTTTTTTTTATTTTCACTCCCTAGTGGTCCCCATTTTTGAATTAAAAATTAAATAAAACTTATCATTTGTACGTGGCTTTGTTATACCTATCGAACCATTCCCGGCCATGCAAGACTATCAGTTACGCAAGGTTTCCAGCCGATATACTCCGGATTAAGGGTCCAACATGCTTCCGTAAGATAAATTGAATTTAAATACCTCTTTGACCATAATGTCGTCGGGTCATACATGCCAAGTTTTACGAAGTGCTCCTCACACCCCAACCACGCAGTCGCAACAGATGGTTTCTGCACAAGCTCCTTCAACGATACCCAGCACAGCCTTAATTCTTTTTCTACCTTAAGACGTATGATATATAAATTTAATTATAAAATATGAGCATGAAGAACGAGAGATTTAGGAAATTTATTCAGACATAATATTATTACATAAATCAACTCCTTTGAAGAGGAGAAGACAACTTTTTTAGCTACTCATAGTAGCCTTGTTCTTGAAATACATAAAAGAAAACTTAATACAATAAAAAGAGAAATATTACAACAATTTATTTGTAAGAAACCTGAAGGGAATGATCGATATCTTCAGCTTCCTCAAATGCCTATATTTATAGTTGTAGTTCCACTCGTTTCACCGAGAAACTTTAGGAAATCTCACAGCTGTCTTGTATTTCTTTATGCCATTATTGATGACATCTTTTACTAGTGGAGGAGGCAGTTGTCTTGAATTTTTTATGCCATTATTGATGGCATCTTTTACTAGTGGAGGAATCACATGCCTGCCACTTTCTTTTGGCTTTATTCTCCTCACATGCCTGCTTTATTGTTGTCGGGGCATCTTTTGCTTTTGAAGTAGGCCCCTGTGAAAACGCATCTTTGGTGGTCCTTGTCCACATTTGCTTGTCTCGGAAAAATCCTTTCGATCCGTTCGGGGTCTAAAGGTTTTTCCAAATTCTGGCTCCTTTTGATTTGGGCATTCTGGGCAGATATTCTCTGACCATCGTCCAATATGAGCCATGTTACAGAATTTTCGGCGAGTTTCTTTACTCCTCGGTAGCTTGTTGTTCCACAAAAGATTTCTCTTCTTTTCGAAGAGTTCTTCCGCAAATGCTGTAGTTTTTCCTGTCATTGTGTTTAACAGGAACGATCCATTCACAGAATTCTGATAAAATTTGAATGGAAACTTGACTTTATCCATCTCAGTAAGACAGACCCAAATACCCCATGCCCTTGGTTGAGATCTCATTTTCCCCGAAAGTGGATACCAAGGGTATTTCTTTAGTTTTAGGATCTTTGATAAATTTATGACTGTTTATATCAGGTCTCCTCAGCTTGATAAAATGAAAGGGTTCGTGTGATCCTTTCACTGTTGGTTCTGGAGCTGCACTGAAAAAGTATAATTCAAGCACATCTCCTCTGACCAAATGATCATTAGTTGCCCATGTTTCTTGGACTGCTTCCTGGATCCATTTTGGTAACTATGATATCTCCGGGAAGCTTGGTGATGTTGTATAAACTGAGGCCAAAGCCCCAAATTCATACCAGAGTTTTACATCTTTAGGATTGACATTATTTTTTAGCCAAACCCTTGGATATATTCCTGCAACATCAACCATTCGGCGGCCGGAGCTGGCTGACAGCAGGCCATAAAGTCTGCTGCTACATGGCTTAGGGTAAAGAACATGGGGGGGGGGGGGGGGGGGAAGTCTGTACGTATTCTTTTATTAATTATTTTGGGTTATGGGTTTTTTAGGCGGGCCGGGCTTGGGTCTTGGGTCTTGGGTCCGGGTCGGGTTACGTCTTGATTGGTCAAATTAATTTTAGTCCGGGTTTAGATTATTAATAATTAGGCTTGGATATTTTAATTAATTGAGTGTTTAAGTTAGTAATTTATGGGTTGGACTCGATTAAATTAATTAATTAGACTAATTTAATGGGCTTTAATAATTATTGAGGTGAGCCCACTAATTTGTCATGGACCGTGTGATCCATGAGAATTATTGGGTCAAGCTGTGTCGGGTTTAATAATTTTATCGGTCTAATTTATAAGTTAATGATTAGTTAATAATTTTATTAATTCAACTTTAAGTTAATAAGTTGATGAGCCTAATTTATGTTTTAATGAGCCCATTAGTTTTCCATGGGCTCGGAGGCCCATGAAGCTTAATGGGCCAGGTCAGGTTGGGCTTTTGGGTTTTTGGACCAATCTAAGAATTTTTGAGTTTAAGTCTAGTGGTCAGCAGCTCGAACAAGTCCATGGAAAAATAAACATCCGTAAATATATATTTAATTCATGCATGCATTTTTATTAAATATATAAATATGATTTTTAAGAAAATAAATTAAATATATATTTACGGACAAATTTTTATGAAATAAAGAAATAATGAGAATTTTTATGTTCATGCATCATTAAGAATTTTTATGATAAGTTTAATTTCATGTTAAGAAAAAAAAATATATTTTTATGGAAGTTGAAGTGAAGGTGGAAAGTGATGTGGTTGGAGGCCGGGATACCTGGGCCCGGTGACCTTCCTAATGATGTTTATGTATGATGAGCTTATGGATCCAGCTGAGAGGGCTGGTGAAGTGGCATCACAGAGGTGGAAATCCCACCGCCATGTACGTTGGTTTATAGATTGATCAATCGCTTAGTATGATGCCACCGACATGGATACGACCTGTTGAGAACTAAGAAATCATGATAAGTTATTTTATGAGATTTATTAAGTATGATGATACATGTTTAGCATTATGATAAATCAGTATAATTATTTTATTTCATGTTTATATGTATATAATTTTAAGATCATGCACGTATATTTATATTCACGTATTTATATGATGTGTGCTTGTGTGTGGTTTCATTTTGTTATGTAAGGATAGAACGTGCTGAGCCTCTAGGCTCACTAGATTTAAATGGTGCAGGTGAGCAAAATGTCAATGAAGTTAATGTGTTTCCGACTGGAGGCGAGGGTGTATGAGTATCCAGGCAGCTAGTACCCGTGACCATAGCTCATTTATGATATTGATGTTTTGAGAGTAGAACGTTTATTTCCGCATATGTTTTATTATTATGGATTTTTAGTATGTGCATGAAATTTAGATTTGAGTATTTATTTTCTAAGTTTTCATAAATTTTTGTGAAAGAAATATTATTTAGGAATTTTATTATGAAATTCTTATGAAATATTATTTAGTAATAATTTTAAGTATTTAATTGCATGCGTGTACCTTTATTGTATTTTTTGTGTATTTTTATTTTAAATTAAGTAAAGTTATTTTTAAGTATTATATATATATGTATGGGCATATATATATTTATATTCATTATTTTATTATCGGAGAGTTTTAAAAAAAAAAAAATCCAGTAGAAGTTTTAGGACGTTTCATTTGGTATCAGAGCCATGGTCCTTGGAGGGTGACTAGTCTGCTTCTCGGAGCTCAGAAGCCGCACTGCCAGTCTGTAAGTTTTAAGTGTTTAAA
Source organism: Henckelia pumila (assembly GCF_033568475.1). NCBI lineage: Eukaryota > Viridiplantae > Streptophyta > Magnoliopsida > Lamiales > Gesneriaceae > Henckelia > Henckelia pumila. Next base: position 155,819,011 of record NC_133123.1, on the reverse strand, counting down.
ATTATGATTTATGCATGGGACACAGGAGTTATATTTTTAATGATTTATGAAAATGAGAATTTAAAGTTACGACAGTCTTAAAGTCAAAAATATTAGTTATGCATTGCGATTTACGTGGGAAAATATATGGTGGTGCAGTATGCCTCCTAGACAGATGAACCAACGCGGGAATCCTCCAACTCCTCCTCAGCAAAATTCGCTCACAGCACTGGAGCAGGTCAGTGCTAATATGATGACAGGGATCACCACACTGTTGGAGCAACATGCAGCACGACCCCAACTTTCACACGACGAAGACGTTGCGGAACGGTTCCAGAAAAAGGGACCGAAGGAGTTTTCTGGTGCCACTGACCCACTCATGGTTGAGGGGTGGATCCGTTCCTTGGAGACCATATTTGCTTATATGGAACTCACTAATGCCGATAAAGTAAAGTGCGCGGTATACATGATGAAAGATGATGCAGCCCTTTGGTGGGAGGGCGCAGTTCGAGGTGTGAACCCACGGACTTTGATGTGGGAGGAGTTCAAGCGGATGTTCTTCGCCAAATATTTTACTGAGGATGTGCGCAGTCGAATGATTAGGGAGTTCATGAGTCTCCGACAGGGGGACAAGACAGTGGTTGAGTACATCAAGCAGTTCGAGAGGGGGTGTCATTTTGTGCCCCTGATTGATGATAGTGCGCAGGAGAAGATGAGACAGTTTGTCGATGGGCTTAGGGCGGACATCAAGCATGATGTACGCATGTTGGACGTCACTACTTATGAGGCTGCGGTTAGTAGGGCATTGAGATCCGAGGATGGTAGGAAGGAAATCTTGAGGGAGCAACAGAGGAAGAGACAGTTCCAACCATCGTACCACGAGTCGCATCCACAGCAGGATGCAAAGAAGCAGTCCACTGGGCCGTCGAAGGTACCAAATCCACTGAGACAGCAGGGAGCTATCGTTCCTCGTGCAGAAGCACTACCTCTCTGCCAGAAATGCCAGAAGCCCCATCCAGGACCGTGCATGAAGGGATCAGGCATGTGCTATCATTGCAAGGAACCAGGACACATTATGCTGCACTGTCCCAAGAAGAATGCTGTCGGACGTGTTTATGTGATGCAGGCGGAGGAAGCAGTGCCGGATACTTTGCGCATCACAGGTAATTTTTCTTAACGCATTAAAATTTGTCGTTTTTGGATTGCTCTATTCGGGACTACGCGAAGAAACTTGTTATTGCCTGGAGTTCGTTTCAATTTCGAGGACGAAATTCCATTTAAGGGGGAGAGAATTGTAACGCCCAGAAATTCGTCACGTAAATTCGCATGCATAACTAGGGAATTTAATAATTTTAAAATAATGTAAAAATGTGTTAAATTATTTTTATGAATGATTATTTAAATTATGTGATTTATTTGCATGTTTTAAATAATTTCTTTCGGCATTTAAATCTGTTTGATGTGATTTATGAATTTATTTGAGAAATCTTATTTTTATGATCGCGTAGGCGGGGCCGTGGACGGACGAGATGTTATTTTCACTCAAAATATTTTATGAGATTTTTAAGAGCCTTAAAATATTATTTTAAGGTATAATTTGAAGAAAATTATGGTATTTATATATATATATTTATTTATGTGCTAGTTTTTATCCAAAATAAGTTATTTTAATTACTTTTATTAACCTTTAAAAATCTCCTATTTTATTATTTTGAGATTATTAAGTTTTTAGCAAATTATCATGTATTTATTTTAAGTTTAAATTATAGTATTTATCTATCCTAATTATTTATTAACTAATTAACCTAGTTTATCCTAAGTATCTACCCAAAATCCCTCCCAAAACCTACGATCGTATCCCCTAGCCGCCTCCATCACCCTCTTCTCCACCATCTTCATTGTTCCATCAGATATTTCTTAGCCCCATAGCCGAGCGTTAAAAGTTTTTGGGTTATTTAGAAGATTCGTTCGTCCCGGCGAGCCCGATACGCGTCGTTTACGTCGTTTCGTCCAAATAATTCTCAAGGCACGTTTAATTCCATTCTTGAACACCATTTGAATCATATTACAATGTTTTTAAGCTTGAGTGATCTGATGCATGCCTACGATTTCATTGATCCATGTTCTTCATGTTTTATTTTCATTTGTGTGCATGGACTCGGTTCTTTGGCATAATTTCCACCCATGGTCATTCGCGTCTACTGCTCCACTGTTAGAGGTCTGAGTCAAGGTCCCTAGGGTTGAATTAACTAGTGGGTTCCGACCTAGAAGTGGTGGTGTAAGCTGCTGGGTGTGGGCTGTACAAGGGAACCCACGCAGTAAGCTTTGTCTTGATTGGGAAAGGGAGAAACTCACGTTGCTTGTATTGTGCATGGACATTCTTCACGTTTTCTTGTGATGGATTGAACATGGCTGCTGGTTCATGGGTAAGGGGCCGTGTTAGGGTCCCTTAGGGTCAGGTTAGGTGGGTGGTAAGGGGCTGGAGACGGCTAGGACCGAAGCCTTCTTCCTTGGTTGCAAAGCAGAATACGGCGGTTTCGGGATTCCCGAATAGTGTGTCGCTAGGGCGGTGTAGGGATCGGTTCAAGGCGAGACTTGGTTCGTTGGAACCGCCCAGACGTAGGCTACGTCTGGGCGGTGGAGTTCCGGCCATTCGGCGGTCGGAGCTGGCTGGCAGCAGGCCATAAAGCCTGCTGCTACATGGCTTAGAGTAAAGAACATGGGGGGGGGGGGGAGTCTGTACGTATTCTTTTATTAATTATTTTGGGTTATGGGTTTTTTAGGCGGGCCGGGCTTGGGTCTTGGGTCCGGGGCCGGGTCGGGTCATGTCTTGATTGATCAAATTAATTTTAGTCCGGGTCTAGATTATTAATAATTAGGCTTGGATATTTTATTTTAATTAATTGAGTGTTTAAGTTAGTAATTTATGGGCTGGACTCGATTAAATTAATTAATTAGACTAATTTAATGGGCTTTAATAATTATTGAGGTGAGCCCACTAATTTGTCATGGACCGTGTGATCCATGAGAATTATTGGGTCAAGCTGTGTCGGGTTTAATAATTTTATCGGTCTAATTTATAAGTTAATGATTAGTTAATAATTTTATTAATTCAACTTTAAGTTAATAAGTTGATGAGCCTAATTTATGTTTTAATGAGCCCATTAGTTTTCCATGGGCTCGGAGGCCCATGAAGCTTAATGGGCCAGGTCAGGTTGGGCTTTTGGGTTTTTGGACCAATCTAAGAATTTTTGAGTTTAAGTCTAGTGGTCAGCAGCTCGAACAAGTCCATGGAAAAATAAACATCCGTAAATATATATTTAATTCATGCATGCATTTTTATTAAATATATAAATATGATTTTTAAAAAAATAAATTAAATATATATTTACGGACAAATTTTCATGAAATAAAAAAATAATGAGAATTTTTATGTTCATGCATCATTAAGAATTTTTATGATAAGTTTAATTTCATGTTAAGAAAAAAAAAATATATTTTTATGGAAGTTGAAGTGAAGGTGGAAAGTGATGTGGTTGGAGGCCGGGATACCTGGGCCCGGTGACCTTCCTAATGATGTTTATGTATGATGAGCTTATGGATCCAGCTGAGAGGGCTGGTGAAGTGGCAGCACAGAGGTGGAAATCCCACCGCCACGTACGTTGATTTATAGATTGATCAATCGCTTAGTATGATGCCACCGACATGGATACGACCTGTTGAGAACTAAGAAATCATGATAAGTTATTTTATGAGATTTATTAAGTATGATGATACATGTTTAGCATTATGATAAATCAGTATAATTATTTTATTTCATGTTTATATGTATATAATTTTAAGATCATGCACGTATATTTATATTCACGTATTTTATATGATGTGTGCTTGTGTGTGGTTTCATTTTGTTATGTAAGGATAGAACGTGCTGAGCCTCTAGGCTCACTAGATTTAAATGGTGCAGATGAGCAAAATGTCAATGAAGTTAATGTGTTTTCGACTGGCGGCGAGGGTGTATGAGTATCCAGGCAGCTAGTACCCGTGACCATAGCTCATTTATGATATTGATGTTTTGAGAGTAGAACGTTTATTTCCGCATATGTTTTATTATTATGGATTTTTAGTATGTGCATGAAATTTAGATTTGAGTATTTATTTTCTAAGTTTTCATAAATTTTTGTGAAAGAAATATTATTTAGGAATTTTATTATGAAATTCTTATGAAATATTATTTAATAATTAATTTTAAGTATTTAATTGCATGCGTGTACCTTTATTGTATTTTTTGTGTATTTTTATTTTAAATTAAGTAAAGTTATTTTTAAGTATTATATATATATATATATATGTATGGGTATATATATATTTATATTCATTATTTTATTATCGGAGAGTTTTAAAAAAAAAAAAATCAAGTAGAAGTTTTAGGACGTTTCACCTTTCCTAAAAAATAAGATTGAATCTAAACCTGAGAAAGCTAGGTTATTAAGATGGCAAGCATTATGTCAAAATTATATTTTTGATATTGTTATTATTAAATCTCATGAAAATATTCTTGCAGATTTCTTAACAAGAGATGGAAGACAGTGACGTGGATTCCATCATTAAAATGCAGAGGCATCTCAAGGAACACCTTGGGTTGCTTCAAAACGAGTTCAACCAGTTAGCCATTAATGCTGAAATGGCCGACAGGTTACAACAAGCTGATCGGATCAAAGTATCTAATCGAATTACAGGATGTATGCAAGCTCAAACACAACTATGGGCTGCTATTCAAGGGCCAATTGTGAAGGCTATAGAGAAACCATTGGTTTCTCATAAACAAGATATGCTAAAACCATTGGTTTTACAAGAACAAGAAATACAACCACCGGTTGTGAAACAAGATGTTGAGGAATCCAAAACTCAAGAAACAAGTGCTAATCTATCATCAGCCTTTGATGATCTGGATGAAGCAACAATTGATGAGGATAACTCATCAAGTCAACCCTCCGCCTCGGGGATAAAAGAGGAAGATATCAATCTTCGGCCCAACACTGACAAGGGCAAATCTAAGATTGATACTAATACATCTATTATTTATACATTCCAGGTTTATCAACAAAGGTGGGAGAAATTGAATACAAGGAGTGAAATCAACCCGAACACTTGTAGGGTTGATGTTGCAGGAATATATTCAAGGGTTTGGCTAAAAAACAATGTCAATCCTAAAGATGTAAAACTCTGGTATGAATTTGGGGCTTTGGCCTTTGTTTATACAACGTCACCAAACTTCCCGAAGATATCGCAGTTACCAAAATGGATCCAGGAAGCAGTCCAAGAAACATGGGCAAATAATGATCATTTGTCAAGAGGAGATGTGCTTGAGTTATACTTTTTTAGTGCAGCTCCAGAACCAACAGTGAAAGGATCACATGAACCATTTCATTTCATCAAGCTGAGGAGACCTGATATAAACAGTCATAAATTTATCAAGGATCCTAAAACTGAAGAAATACTCTTGGTGTCCACTTTTGGGGAAAATGAGATCTCAACCAGAAGGGCATGGGGTATTTGAGTCTGTCTTACTGAGATGGACAAAGTCAAGTTTCCATTCAAATTTTATCAGAATTCTGTGAATGGATCGTTACTGTTGAACACAATGACAGGAAAAACTACAGCATTTGTGGAAGAACTCTTCGAAAAGAAGAGAAACCTTTTGTGGAACAGCAAGCTGCCGGGGAGTAAAGAAATTCGCCGAAAATTTTGTAACATGGCTCATATTGGACGATGGTCAGAGAATATCTGCCCAAAATGCCCAAATCAGAAGGAGCCAGAATTTGAAAAAACCTTTAGACCCCGAACGGATCGAAAGAATTTTTCCGAGACAAGCAAAGGGGGACAAGGAACACCGAAGATGCGTTTTCACAGGGGCCTACTTCAAAAGCAAAAGATGCCCCGACAACAATAAAGCATGCATGTGAGGAGAATAAAGCCAAAAGAAAGTGGCATGTGATTCCTCCACTAGTAAAAGATGCCATCAATAATTACATAAAAAATTCCAGACAGTTGCCTCTTCCACTAGTAAAAGATGTCATCAATAATGTCATAAAGAAATACAAGACAACTGTAAGATTCCCTGAAGTTTCTCGGTGAAACTAGTGGAACTACAGCTATAAATACAGGCATTTAAGGAAGCTGAAGATATCGATCATTCCCTTCAGTTTTCTTACAAATAAATTGTTGTAATATTTTTTTTTCTATTGTATTAAGTTTTCTTTTATGTATTTCAAGAACAAGACTACTATGAGTAGCTAAACAAATTGTCTTCTCCTCTTCAAAGGAATTGATTTATGTAATAATATTATGTTTGAATAAATTTCCTAAATCTCTCGTTCTTCATGCTCATATTTTATAATTAAATTTATATACCATACGCCTTAAGGTAGAAAATGAATTAAGGCTGTGCTGGGTGTCGTTGAAGGAGCTTGTGCAGAAACCATCTGTTGCGACTGCGTGGTTGGGGTGTGAGGAGCACTTTGTAAAACTCGGCAGGTATGACCCGACGACATTATGGTCAAAGAGGTATTTAAATTCAATTTATCTTACGGAAGCATGTTGGACCCTTAATCCGAAGTATATCGGCTGGAAACCTTGCGTAACTGATAGTTTTGCATGGCCGGGACTGGTTCGATAGATATAACAAAGCCACGTACAAAGGATAAGTTTTATTTAATTTTTAATTTAAAAATGGGGACACTAGGAAGTGAAAATAAAGAAAAGGATGGATAAAGAGTTAAGTTAAAAGAGAGAGTTAAGTTAAAAGAGAAATTTAGTAGTAAAGAGTTTAAAATAATTTGTCGTTTCTTTTATTATGTTGAATCAGATGGAATATTCATCCTGGAAAAGAAAAAGGAAAAAAAAAAAACTTAATTTGGTGAAGCAAATTGAAATCAACTTTGAAAAATTCAACCTTCGAATTATAAACTACAGCCCAACGCGGTTTCTCATTCCCAAGTGTCACAATTCTCTCTCCGAATTTCGTCGGATTGAATCCTCACATTTCTCAATCATAAACCCTTTTGTCCATAAATTGTTTGACATCTCCATTGTCAAATTCCGAAAAATTTTGAATAAAAATTGGGAAAAATCCTACAGTCTTGAGTAGCTTCTTTTTAATGTTTATCTTGATCATTGAAGGTGAATTAAATTGAGCTAAATGGGTTGTTGCAGCAGCAAGAACGCCGATTCCAGAGCGAGTCGCGTCGCTCGATGGCGCTCCACGGGGATTGTAGCCTTGCGCGACTCTAAATTGAAGGTACCATCTTTTTTTTTTTTTTGCCTGATTATTATTGTTGTCACTATTGTTTAATGCGTTATACTTTAAGGTGGTCGGATACCCGGGATTGCCTTTTCTTTCTGAATTTTCGTGGTAGCTTTATTGGATGGTGTATTGGTGTTGAAAATGATTTGCATGCAAGGACAGAAGCATTTCTGAATATTTATGTGGTGTTGCTGTTGCAGGTTTTTTTTTCTTAGGAAGATGTAAGGACATAATTCTTGGTAATCCATATTAGTCTGTAGGTTGAGTTAGTTTCAGGCAGTTAACTAGTTTAAGTATTTGTGGATTCTTGTAGAACTCACAAATTGATTTTGGTGTTCTCTGTTGTTGAGAAGGTTCTCAAATATTGATGTTTGAATGCTGAAAATATTTTCTCCTGACATGTGTTTTCCTTATGTTGATTGGAAATGTTTACCATGGTTTACAGACATTTCCGGATGAAGTTCTCAATTTGGAGAGATCAGTGCGCACACTTGATTTGACGCATAACAGATTAGGTAATATTTCAAGTATAAAAACAATTTAGTCATAATTACTGTTCTCATTACAATTGATTTTTATCCTGAACTTGGGTTATGGTGGGGCATTAGTGTGTCATGTAGATTTGCAAAACATCACTAGACAAAAAATATTAACTGTGCTTTTGTCAATCGCTTCAATTTCCTAAATTCTCTTCTTTGCTGTGACAGTTGATGTTCCGACGGAGATAAGCAAATTGATTAATTTGCAGCGTTTGGTAAGAATTAAGATTTGCATGTGTTAATCTTGGTGAATTTTTTTGAATATTTGTTGCATGAGTTAAATACTTCTTTGTTGTAAAGGCTAATATTACTTGTTTTTATCCATCAGTAATTCTTCTATATCTTCGTGATAGTTTAAGACAATCTAAAATGTATTATTATGGATAGTTGTGAATTTTACATGCTATATGTAAAGTAAAAAATAATTTTCAAGAGTTCACGGATGTTGCATATTTGTTTTACTCTTTATATACATTAAAATTGTTCAGGTTTTTTCATGATTGTCTTAGATGAAACAAAAGAAAACACTTTCTGTCAGAACTAAGACCTTTATTGCTCTATGTTTTTCCATACGACAACCTACAACAATTTTATTTGTCATAGTATTATTTTCGTCATGCAGTGCCCTTGAATAGGATGTTACTTCTGAGGATTGAATTATATCATCCTGGCATCTGTTTTCTCACATATATAATTGATTAACCTTTTCTTTCACAGATTTTAGCTGATAATCTTATTGAGCGTCTTCCAATGAACTTAGGAAAGCTTCAGTCTTTAAAGGTTATGACACTCGATGGAAATAAAGTGACCACATTACCTGATGAATGTGAGTTCCTCGGTCTCAAAATGAAAGGATTCTACTTCAATATGTTGTGAAATCGCCCCCTTACTACTTTAACCTTAAAGTTCTAAAATTAATTGATAAGTGAAAATTATTGTGAATTTCACAGTGGGCCAGTTGGTGAAACTGGAGAGGCTATCGATATCAGGAAATTTGTTGATTCAGTTGCCCGAAACTATAGGGAGCTTGCGCAATGTGAGTTGCTTGTTCTAGTGTTTCACTCATCATTTGACAGTATTTCAGATTTTGTGACTTGACATGTTGCTTACCGTTTTTTCCTACTTTAGAGAGATTAAGCAAACTTCATCATTTTACCTATTTTTTTTTATTATTATTATTATTATTATTATTATTATTATAAGGATGTTAATGAATTGTAGCTTTTCAATGTGATATATCAAGTATTTTACATAATGAACCAGCGAAAATGGTCCATCACGAGGTTGTTTGGTTTTGAATTCGTTGCTTGACTGGATTTTGGATGTAGTCTCTATTATTTGATAGCAATAGGTTGTTTTATATGTTGTATATGCTGAAGAAAGTCATTCAAAACTTTGAACTCTGCAGTTGGTGCTGTTAAATGTATCAAACAACAAAATAAAGTTTCTTCCGGAGTCAATTGGTAGCTGTTACTCGCTGGAGGAGTTTCAAGCTAATGGTACTTTCTGATGTATCCTTTCGTACTTTTTTTTGTAAGACACTCAATTCAGTTGTACAAATAGAATGTCCTAGATGTACATAAGTTGTGGTTGCGAAATATACCAATACCTGAATTCCAAAGGATAGTACAGAACAATTAGCGTCAAATAGCTTTAAGTTAGCATAGACCTCCACTCAGTTAGCAACAAATGGATGGTTTTCATTCCTCATGTCTGATTGTGTCAATAGCATTTTCTAGTGCTTGGTGTTTATATATGAGTCTCATCCCCATCAGTTTCTTAACGATCAGTTCATTCCTTTCACATAGATACAATTTATATGACACAAAAGAGAGACTGGTTAGAAGGATGTCTTATTTGGTTTAGAAGGATCGATGTCTTGTACTTCTATTGTTCCCTGCATGTGCATTATTGAATTTTAATTTCTAATAATTGTTATATAACATACATCATACAGAAAATTCTATTGAAGAGCTTCCCGCTTCAGTTTGCAATCTTGTTAATCTAAAGTCACTCTGTTTGGATAACAATGACGTGAAGCAGGTATCATTTAACTTCATTTTATTTTTGGTGTTAATGTTTTTAATTGAAATATCTCGCTTACCTTAGTCCTAAGCATATGATCGTTATGCTTTTATTTTAATGCATGTAGTCGTGGTGCCTGTTCGATGTTAGGTTTTTGGTGTGTGAGAATGCTAAAATGAAATGACACAAAATAATATGGGGCGGTGCGTATTTTTAGAAAAAAAATTATACATTTGTTGCACCTGAGTAACTTTAATCAAGACCTTATGTTCCATCGTCCCAAAGTTGTAACTTCTCCTCGGAAGATTTAGTTTTCTAGACTCGGTCTTTTTTTTTGTGGGGGCAAATTTAGATCTCCCCCAGTGTAATGAAATACACTGGGAGAGGTCAAATTTGCAAAAAGTATTTTGACCGAGCCTATTTAACAAAATTGCCCTCTAACTTTTCCATGTAATGTCATCTGGCTGATAATTTGAACTCTTTCTGCTAGCGATTTATTTATTAATTAGTGTCCTACACTTCACAGATACCTCCAAACTTGTTGAAAGATTGCAAAAGTCTGCAGAATATATCCCTCCATGGAAACCCAATATCTATGGATCATTTTCAACAGGTGAAACCATTTAAATATTTTGTGCTCCCGTGTTGTACATCTTATTCCGCAAGCATTCAACATTTTCTTTTTCTTTTGTTCTTGTCAGATGGAAGGGTTCCCAGAATTCGAGTCACGGAGGAAAAGAAAGTTTGACAAACAGATTGATTCTAATGTGATGATCAGCTCCAAAGGCCTTGACGAGGGCGTCGACCTGTAAATCTTGCAACTGAAATTTTTTTAAGGTTTGAACTCTTTCCAATGGGAAAATTTTCTTTTATTTGAAGTTAATTCATGCTGCTACATTTTCGTCAACTATCTTCCTAGATACTTCATCATAATATTTTGGCAGTCTTCATCGTTCTACTCTGACATTGCTTGGTCCTCAGATGTAAATTTAGTGTGTGTGTGTGTGTTTTTTTTTTTTTTTTTTAACTTTTTTGCAGTTGCTGTATGTCGTGATGTTCGGGTTCAGTCTCCTCGATATTCAATCACAGCGCGCCATCTCTTTACGATCCTCTTCTGCTGCCGATTATTTATTAGTGTGCCTATATTTCTTAGCTCTTCTCCCCTTGTTCGACTGCCATATGCATCTGCAGTAGTTCTGCACTGTGATAGCCATGTAAATAATGATAACGATTTTTTTTCTCTTTGTATTGTATATTTGAAAATCTTGCGGAGGAAACTTGTACACCCATGAAATAAATATATATTAGTTAAAAATATATATATCAACGTCCAAAAATAGATTTCCAATGTAATTAGTATTACATTGTAGAAGAAAAATGTATGGATTTATCTTCCAAATGAAATAAATTTACAAATCTAATGCACTTAATCCATTTTTTTTTTCAAAAATGTGAATTTGCATTTCCCAATGCTCCATTTGTTCGAATTTTTGTGATCCATCCTCCATTCGTCGGTTGGATTTGGAAAAAAATAAAAATTAAAAAAACACTTCTGAAATTTCAAATTATAAATGTGTGAAGCCCAATTGAATGATTTACATGACAATGGCCTATTCGTTTGGCAATCAAGACAAATATGTTTTAACAAAGAGATTAAATGTGCTGGACTTTTAATAAATAAATAATAAATAATATACTAGCAAATCAATATATATATTTTAATTAAGTTTTCACGTCTTTTAGATTTCCACAGGATAGGATGCAATTAGTTCGCTACAAGAAAGAAATATAGGGTACAAACGTGCAGAGTGGGTGATCACGGTGCGATTTGATCGGTTTTTTTTATTAAATTGAAATCAAATTGTTACGTACGATTTGGGTAAGAATATTTTGAAAATTACGTTTATTTAAAAAAATTTAGGTACTGTTTTGAACGATTTCGATTAAATTGTTTTTAAAATTACAAAAAAAAAATCTATTGAACAAAAAAATCTATACAACGTACATTGTACATCATTGATCAAAGGGGCCTCATAGCCAAATAAAAGAGTTTGTGGGTTATTTGACAATAACAAATACTTTCAGGGATGTGTTTGAAAATAACAAAAATTGCATGGCAAGGTCATTGCTGTAATTTCATCTGGGCTTGTTACAGTATCGTCACTAACAATAGCTTTACCTTTTTATTTTTTCCTATTTATTAATTATATTATAAGTCAAACAAAATAATTTTCCCCTCTTTTCGATCCCCTTTCTTCTTCGCCTAATTTCAACCATTTTTCTCTTTTGGATCTTTAAATTGAGAGCATATCCTTTCAATTCGGTTGTTTATCTTTGTATCGATACCTCATTTACCTTCCTTTGTTTATGGAATTGAAATCTAGGGTTAGGGTTTGTAGTTGTTCGATTCTGGATAGATCTTGTCGAATTAAGCTGTGATTTGCGTAGATCGTTCAGTATTTATTTGTATTTTCACGGTTTCCTAAGTTTTTTGTTGAATTTGGAAAATTATAAAAAACATCATCGTTATCATTTTTTTGTGATTTAATTGCTTTGAATTTTGATTTCCTTTTTCCTGATAGTTTCTTGGATTTTCGAAATAAAGTTTTTTCGATTTTTCGGTAAATTTTTGCAGATTGATTTGTTTGTGTCTGTCATTTAGGGATCTAGAGTTTGTTTATTTGATTTTTTTTAAAAAAAAATTAAAATTAAGCTGGAGAATTTATTTAATTGGACCGGCAGCAAGAAAACTGCTTCGGTGCTTAGTAATTTTCGCCAAGCCCATTAATATACGATCAGAAATTCATCGATCAGCTGTTCCGTTTGATTCGAAGATTCTATTATTTAGAGGTATGTAAATATTTTTTTTTTTAGAAATTTTAACTTTTCCGACTGCTTTTGAAATTTTCTTTGCTTAGAGGAGCTTAATTTTTTTTATCCATTTATATATTTATATGATACTTCTTCAGCAATTTACCTTATTATTTTTTTCCATAATTAGAGTCAACATGAATTTGGGTTAATTCAAGTTCTTTGATGACATAAAATAAAAATTCAAAGTACAGTGACGACATCGCCTTACTGATGCATGGCCTTATCTTGCTTTTTGGTGGAGCCCAACTTATCATTGATGGGTTTTATTTCAAATAACATTTATTTACTATTCTTGGTATGTTGCAACATGCATGGTCGTGGGATAAGAATGGCATACCAGGTTTCAAATTGCAAATGGTGTGAAACAAATTTAGGCATGCACCACTAATCTGCCTGTTCTTTACATGAAATAATAGAAGAGAAATCTAAAACAAATTGTACGAGCTGCAGTTGCCCTTATGGATTCTATTCCTGGCATCATCATGAAAGAAAATATGAGTTGGCATTTGTACTTGGAATTCTAATTCTTAGTGGGTGCTTGCTATTTTCACTAGATTGACTCTGTTAGAACTTAGAAGCGCTACTGAGCTGCACTTTTTTCTTATTAGTTTGAAACCCAAAATTTTCTGTTGGAATTATTGATTTTCATCATTATTATTCTGAGGTGCAACTCTTTTTAGAAGTCTAGTACCTACTGGTTGGATATCAATATCATTCATTACCGAGATCGTTCTCTACCTATTCTGGAATAAGTAGATATTTTCTGCACGGAGATGTTGTGATGGCCTAATAAAATCTTGGCAAACCATGGTAAAAAGATGAAGTACTTTCTTGTATAAGTTTCTAATTAAAGGGGGTCCGTTTCTCATTATTACCTAATTTAGCACTACCTAATCATTTGACAAGAGTGATGCAAAATTACTTTACCTTGGTCAGTTTGGTACTTTGATTGGAGAAGAATAGAAGGATTTTTAATGATACAACGGAGTCGGGTGAAGAGTGTTGGGAAAAGATAAAGATTTGGACATCTACATGGATAAGGAAGCATAAGGAGTTTATTTCATTTTCAGTTTCAGATTTATCTAGGGATTGGACCTTTATATACTGTTAATATGATTTGAGCTTTAGGTGCTCCGTGTGCGAATATCTTGTCCGCATTTTGTAATTAACAGCTGATTATTATATAATATAATTTCGTTCCTACAAAAAAAAGAATGGGGGAAAGAGATCTGATTTTCTGTTGTAGCTTGTATTCTTTTTCCGTTTTCTTTTATATCATCTGTGAAAGTTGCATATAGTGTTTTGTCTCTTCAGAGCTTCATATATATTCAATTTTATTTTTATTTTCTGTTTAGTTGTATGGTGAATTTTCTTCTCTACTCTGAATTCTTTTTTCCAAATTATTTTGCCTTTTGCAGTTAAAATGGTACAGAAACGCATTTTTGATGAAGACGAGTCGATTGAAGTTTCATCTAAACAAGCTAGGCAACTTGAACCAAATAAGCAACTCATTACAACTTTGGAATTTCCTTCTGACTCTGCATTTCTGAGTCCTCATGTTTCAGGTGGGGAAGAGGAAGTGACATTTTCCTGACCTTCTAAAAATGTCTAGCCTAAGAGTTTTAAGTCACATAGCAAGCTTCTTAGAGTTGAACAATAGAGTCTGTGTTCAGTGTTCTTCTACTGTCCACTGTCCATGAATTCAGTGTACTACCTGAGATCTACGAAATGATTTGAGTGTGTTCACTGTAAAAATGTAGTTAAAGTTTGGTCCTGAGAGATCTCGTGATATTGGATCATCGGCAAGTTATATGATTTATTTGATTCGATGTTTCAGCATTCTTATATTCTGTTGTTAATTATCAATGGTGCTGTCGATTCTTATGATGGCATCTCGAGTTTATTTTTAAAATTTTTGAACTACATTAATTTGCAGCTCGTTACTTCAATATTCTCTCTCTTTGTTTTCATTTAACTGCCTTACAATTCAAGTTTTGGAACTGAATTTTTGTTTTCTAGTCTGAGTTCATTCGTTTGTCAATTGACTGAAACCATTGTGCTTCAGGTCAAGGTGATAACTGTTCAACTAAAATTAAGCCTGAATATAGCGAGAAGTTCCATGTTACTGGTGCAGATCCTCTATTTTTCATCACGAAAGATGTTGCATCCACTGCCTCCAGTTCTCTTCCCTACAGTTCCTGGGCCACCAGCAGTGTCTGTGAAGAGGATAGAAGGTTGGAGTCACCATTTCACTTGTTGCAATCCCCTGATTATCATAACACTGAACGCCCACCAAGGACCAATGTGCACCATGCGGAGATTTATTCGTTTCTTTTGGATCATCCTCCTCGAAAAGTTGTTCCTGTGGGACCAGATTTCCAGGCTACCGTACTGGAATGGGTTGGGCATGGAAATCAAACGACCCTTGAATGCTCCAAGTATCAACAGGAAGAATCTAATCTGATTTTTCAATCCCCAGAATCTGTTCCTTTCAAACCTTTTGATTTTGAGAAGGAATTAGCTGGATGTCGTGTCATTCCAATGCCAGAATCAAAATTGCTTGCAGATAGTAATGAGGTTGGGGTTGGTAGAATAGATTGTTCATGTGAAGACATGGGCTCAATCAGATGTGTCCAACAACACATTCTAGAAGCCAGAGAGAAACTTAAGAGAACACTTGGGCTTAAGGCTTTTGCTGAGCTAGGTTTCTGTGATATGGGAGAGTTAGTTGCGGAGAAATGGAGTGAAGATGAAGAGCAATTATTTCACGAGGTTGTATTTTCCAATCCTGCATCAGTAGGGAAGAACTTCTGGGACCATCTAGCAGTTGTATTTCCCTCCAGGACAAGGAAGGAAATTGTCAGTTATTATTTTAATGTCTTTATGCTTCGAAAACGTGCTGAGCAAAACAGGATCGATCCAATGAATATTGACAGCGATGATGATCAATGGCAGGGGACTGACGATTCTAGTGATGATGAGGTTGAAGTTGATGAAGATGTTGGCTTTGAGGTTGAATTGCCTTTAGATGCCGGTAGACATGAAATCTTTGATAAAGTCACGCATCCATCTGGTGAGGATGTTTGCCAGGCAACTGCTGTATATCCTGGTAATACACATGCCATGTGCCAGATTTCAGGTGGCGGCCATTCTCATAAAACCGGCAGTCCTGGTATTAAAAATGAATCTCGTGCATCTGGTGATGCTGATGTTGCTCTTGGCGAGCGTGCGGAGAAAAGTGATGATCATAGACAATGGACTGGCACTAATGGGGCCAGTGGACATGACTTCATGTTGGAGGCTTGTAATGCTCGAGAATGGGAAGGCGGGTACATTGCTCACACAAGAAAAGAAGTGGATCTCTTGCCCACATGTAGTATGATTGAAGAAGTGTTTGGTACCGGATCTTGGAACAACTGTAAGGCCCGGGATGGACAGGGCTTGAGCTAGCGTCCGATACCTTCTTTGATCTCGAACATTTTTGTTGGCCTTATGGCGTTTTAACACCCTGGCTCAGGTAACCAACGGATCTACTCTGGAGAACAGTTCCAATTTTCCTTGTAAATTTTCAGCACCTGCTGATTCTGTAAGATTTGCTAATTGTTATCATTTGGCAGTCTTTATTTTACTAGTTACCTGTTTGTCTCCCCAGTTTTCCCCGTCGTTCGGCCTCGAACTCCTGAGATTTATGTTTTAACCCATTACAATGGCATGATACACTCTGTAAATTATCTAATTTATGGCTTTTTAGGAGCCAAGGGTATTTACCCTTGTAAATTATTTATCACCCTATGAACAACCAATATATATTTTTCTGCAGGGGAGTTTACTTTTTTGTATTATTAGCCTTAAAAACTTGAATACGGAAAGTATGTGACAATTGGGATCAAAATGTCGTCTCATTCAACATGGAGTGGTTTTTATTATATGTTATTGCATACTTTTGTGTTTTTTCTAATATATTTTTTGCTAGCTGTACTAATCATTAACTAAGTAAAAAATAATAGTGCTATTCGAGGGACAGGTGGGAGTTTTGAGTGTTTCTTAAGCATGTGTTGCTCAGAAACATGCTGATAATATGTACACAAATATACATGGAAATACCATTAATATATATATTTGTATGCATTGTAATATGTGAAAATTGGATTTTGTTACATATTTATTGGATTATTTGTGTTCTTATGCAAATTAAGGAAGTTATTGAAAAAGTTAGTTTTATTGAGAAAATTGTTATTATTTTCTTATTTAACGAGAGTGTATTCACGATGTAAAAAATTGTTGGAAGTAACTAATGTATTTAATGAAATGTGGTAGATAAAAATGAGAATAAAGAAAATAATGGAAATTATAGATACTTGGCTATAGTTATATTTGAGATTTCCAAAACCTTTTCCTTTTTGTTATTTAAATGAATATTGTTTTGTGCATTAACAAGTGTTGCAATGTTGTTACTTAAATTCTCAGTTCTCATCTGTTTTCTAACATTTATCATGTAGTCTAACAATCATTTACCTAAAATAATTTATAGACGTGAAAAACTATGTTTCTTGGAAAATATTAAAGAGACCATTAGGTAGATCATGCAACTCTCCATTGGTTGAAGTGTTGGTAAAAGTTGTTCATTTTCAATAATCCATTAATACCCATGTCTATCTTTTACTGCATGAGAGTGATTAATGAAGAGTTTGAAACTGATAAAAAAAAAATTTAAAAAAATAATCGCCAGTATTTGACGACGATTAATTAGAAATCGTCACTAAACTGCGTGTTTTCTTGTAGTGGATAGCATAGATGCCTAATATAGATAGGCCATCCCATATGAGTTAATTATCATAATCACTGTGATGTTAGGATTAGGTGCTAGATGGGTGTAGCAAATTGTAGGGAACAATTTGACCAATGAAGCCAAAAGAAAGGTATCTTATCTTTCTTGTACTTAATGATGCTAATAAGGTAGTAGAGAGAAGACAAGTGAGTGGCCAACCTTTTGCTTGGAAGGTGTTTGCTTGTCAATTTAAGCATCACTTTGGGGCAATGTTTGAACTTTGCTCACAAGTGAAGTCACTTTATTAATGTAAATGCTTTCAAATGGAAAAATCATTAATGTTCATTGTTGAGGAGCTTTGGATTGATTGATCGGCTAAATCGATCGACTATTACGGGAAAAATATCGAGTATAACTAGTTCATGATTATCTACGTGAACCCGATTAGGTAAATTAACTTTGGTATATTATAAGATTTAACTTTAAATTAATTTCCTCATGAAGAAATATAATATGGTTTGACATATACAGCTAAATCTTGGAGTGAAATTGCAGGCTAAAAGATGGAATTAGAAGACATTTGAAAGTGCGGTTTTTGCAATGAAAAAAGCCGGCATGGCAGCAAATTTGGGCCGGCACTGTCACTACTGCTGCATGCTCAGCCTCAAGTTGTCAACTAAGTTTTGTATTAAAATAAAATAATACATTTTTCTGCCATCTTTTTTTATTTATATTTTGTATCATTTTTTTCAAATTTGTTATGTTGTTTTTTACACCTAAAAATTTGATGGGTCAATGTCATTTTTCTCCCACTCTGTTTTGTGAAAGTGGGTGGCAAATACTTGCATAAAAGTAGGGGGGGATTCCTTCTTAAAAAGTAGTAGATATCCACATAATAAAATAAAATGATAAATAGAGGCAAAGATCCACAACTTGAACAGCTACTTATTGTTGGATCCACCAGAATGATACTTACAAAGAATTGCACGGTTAATACCAAAGAACACCAATTTAATTTGTTTCTATGTACATACATTTTCATTTTTGAAATATATAAAGTTCAGATATTTAATATTTTAAAGGAGTATTTGCAAAAAAAAAAATAAAAAAATTATGCTTTTATAGAAGTGATTAAGTTTATGTATTGTGATTTTTTTTTTAAAATAAAGTTTATAAATTGTGATGAAGTGAGAAAAAAATCAAAAGTCGAGCAGTGTTTAAAAATAAAAGTAAAAAAACTAGAATTTTTTTAGGTAGAATGTTTGGTAGATAAGTGAGTCTAATACTATATTTTTAACAAAAATACCCAAAATACACATTAAATGTAAAATATAATTTTGAATTAGACAACAATATTGAGTGTAATAGTGTTCGTTCAGAAAAAATTTCTATTTATTTACTTAAATATAAAATAATAATTACTTTTGAAGAATCAAAATGAGACCACTTTCTCAGTTAAATCTAGAAGAAGCAAAATGTGATGTTAAGAAACACATAAGAAAAACTTAGTGAAAAATCTATTTTATTATTATTTGTATTATTTTTTTTAAGAAATGGCAAACAGTACTCTTTATGTAATACCCAGATAAAATTAATTGTCAGCTCCAATATTCCAATTGGAGCTGAAAGCCTGAAACTCAGCAAGAGGAGTAAGGATATCTCAAAGGGCCCCCCCACCAATTTATTGTCACTTTCTTTGCTTTGTTTCTCTTTTTTTATCTTAGCTTTCATGCATGGATTTCTCCTCCCTATTGTAGTTTGTGACAGATAGAAATTTAATATGAATATATAATATTTATTTTATATATATATTTTTTAATTCTTTGTTTCTTGTTTTATATTGGCTTGTTCTTTGCCATCATTTGCAACAAAGCCAACTGATTCTGCTCTTTCCAATTTGATATTTACTTCAACTTTCAACTACCCTAAAGCTACTACTACTACAAGTAAGAGTAGCTTAAAAAAAAAAGAGGAGTCTCTTCCTTAGTTGCTAACTGAACTGATCTTTTCTTTCTTTTTATTCTTCTTTTTCATATATATATTTTTTCTTGTCAGTCAGATCTTGTTCTGCTCTGGAACTCTGACAAATTCTTGAATCTCTGTTCTCTCCAGCTGTTGTTCAAGATTCAAGATATCGAATCCAGTCGTCTGCTTTCGAGCTTCAAGTTCATGTTTCTTGATTTGAGCTTACTGGTTATGTGTTTGGGATTGGAGAAAACTGGATTGATCCCATTTCTGGTTTGACTTTGATCCCATCTTCTTGATTTGATCTTTTTGCATTTGGTGTGCTGTTTTTGCATCTTTGTTTCTGTGAAATTTTCTACTCAATTATGGAGGAAGTGAAGCACATGTGCAAATTCTGCAGCAAAAGTTTCCCCTGTGGCAGATCCTTAGGTGGCCACATGAGGTCTCATTTGATCAATGTTTCATCTAATCAAACTCAGAAGAATGATCACAAGTTGCAAAAGAAGAAGCTCCCACCTCATACAAATGGCAAAAGCAATGCTAAACTGGAGGAGATCATAGTATTCGGAGGCCGAGTCGGTTCGGACAAGATAAGAAAATTCTCAAAGTCAGTTAAAGAAGTGGATGCTTTGCTTCAAAGAAAGCTCTGTAAAGAATGCGGCAAAAGTTTCCAATCTTGGAAGGCTTTGTTTGGCCACATGAAATCTCACTCTCTTAGTGGAAGGATTGAGAATAGCTTGGAAGAGGATTCCCGGGACGGTTCCGATGATCGTCGAAAAATGATCATGGATAGCTGTTCAGATGATGAGGCAGCGACTCCCTTTCGCAAGAGAAAGAGATCAGAGAGATTGAAAAGGTTCACATCTACTGCAAATTCATCTTCTTTAGCCAACTTTTCGTCGTATGTTTCTGATATCGATCAGGGAGAGCAAGAAGCTGTAGCTTTGAGTTTGATCATGCTTTCAAGGGATGTGAGGAAATGGGATGGTATGCATTCTTTTGAATCTTCTGATAATAATTCTGATCTTTTAGAGGCTAAGAACATTGGTAAAATTGTGGACAAAAACTCGAAAGCTGGTGAGTTCTTGAGGTTCAAGGAACTGAAAAATGGGGAGATAGATTCTCTAGTTGTGGATTCTGAGGTTAAAACTCCATATTCAAGAAATGGACACAAAACAAGAACTGAATTTGGTGCAGATGAACATTTTAAGAAGTCCAAGTATGTCGACATCGGATGCAACGAATCCGAAGTTAGCTCCACAAAGAATTTGATCAAGAAAAGTGAATTGGATCTGCTTGAAGAACAAGATTTCAAGAAGAACAAGAAAAGGAAATTTACAAATTCAAGTGATTCTGACTTGACTTTGCCTGTGGAAAACTACAGATTCCCATTATCCTACAAACAGTTTGACTCCGAAGATTTCGCGAAAAACAGCAAATTTTTGTGCACAATTTGTAAAAGAGCTTTCCCTTCTTACCAAGCTCTTGGGGGTCACAGAGCTAGCCATAAAAAGTTCAAAGGCTGCTGTGCTCCAAGAAATGAAAACACAGAAAGTTCACCAGTTCAAAGTGACCAAAACATCGAAAATATACGTGATTTCGCAGCAAAAGCTGCATCAGAAGTTGGATTCAAGAAAGCTAAAGATCATGAATGCCCAATTTGCTTCAAGATTTTCTCATCAGGCCAAGCTTTAGGTGGCCACAAAAGATCACACTTGATTAGTCATCAAACCAAAATCAGCCATCCATC
The DNA here is from genome assembly GCF_033568475.1 of Henckelia pumila. Taxonomy (NCBI): domain Eukaryota; kingdom Viridiplantae; phylum Streptophyta; class Magnoliopsida; order Lamiales; family Gesneriaceae; genus Henckelia; species Henckelia pumila. The sequence continues at coordinate 155,797,808 of NC_133123.1, read as the reverse complement.
TACAGAACCTCAGAAACCAATGCCCGAAATCCGAGACTTTCTTGATCTCAACATGCCTGCTCCTGTCGATGAAGAATGCAGTGACTTCAAATCTTGGTGGACAGGGATCAGCCATGAACAAGAGCGCGATCTCAGTCACAAGAACGAGCACGAGCTGCTGCTCGGCCTCATCTCCAGCTGATCATAGTCTTGCTGTTTTGCTTACCTTTTACTAATTCACCAATTCATTGATTCTTTACAGAAAATTCAAGTGTTCTATGGTCTATTAGCCACTAAAGTTGCTTCAATTTTTTACCAAAAAGTTTCCCATTAAACATTTTCTTGAGTCATCTCTTCCACTTGTTTTTACCATTTCTAGATTATGCAACACTTGATCATTACTATATTCTTGTTCTTGCTTGAAAATGATAGTGATAATTAATTTAATTGTAATTTCTAGTTCATCTATACATCATCCACAAATTAAAGTCATCTGCTGTAATTATCTTGACTTGGCAATGAAGGGAAATGAATGAAGATTGAAAATTGGACTTGCTATTTAAGTATATACACATGAAGTCATTACCATGTGGAGTCTTTTTATATTGTACACATATACAAAGTTTGCAAGTGAGCTAAAGGTGGTGGTTTAGTCACCTACCATTTAAAATGACCACCCATCCCATCTCCCTTTCATTATATTATAATATATACACACACATATATGTGTGTGTGTGGTTTTTTCTTTTTTCTTTTTTTTTTTTTATATATCTATGTGTATATATACATGAGTGTGTTTTTTGGTTGCCAAGGTCTAAACGATGGGTAAGGTGAATAAAATAATGCATCCATCACCTTAATATTACATAGGCAAATAGTGACCAAGATATGTTTGAAGGGGATCGGTCATTGCTACCTTTTCTGGCGTTTTTTTTTAATGATAGATTTAATGATTTTTTTTTTTTTTCACGTGAAATGTTTATATTGATTCTGGCATATAAGCACTACCTATATTCTAGCATCGACAAATCATTTGAATGATGAGCAATTAAAAAAAAAACTATTCTAGCTATGTATTGTATTTATGTCTCACAAAAATCGACTATTTACATTTACGTCCCTTATATTCGACGCATTTGACACTTAAGTCATTTACCTCCTATAATTTTTGCATTAAAGCAGAGATCGAGAGATAAGTGTCAAATACATTAAATATAGAGGGGTGAATAGAAAAAATCTCATATAGTATATATGTAATAACTAATTAAATTAACTAAAAATCCAAGAGTTTATAAATTTAAGAGTGGATTAAAGATTTTGGACGAAGAAATCGATTGAATGCGTATATTCGATCAATCAAAGCTACCAGTTTTTGTTTGATTTAAAAAAAAAACTGCATATATATAGAACTTGAAAAATTATTCATTTTCTTACATTGTTCTAGACAGTCAAGTTAAAATAAAGTAGTTGATGATAACTGTATAGTTGCTGCTAAAGATATATAAAATTATAGTAATGATATATAATAATTATGAGTTAAAACTTGAAAGATTTGTCTTCTTAATCGTCATTTACGAGGAATCTATTTAAAGTCAAAAGCCTAATAAGTAATAATGCTTTTTATTTTAATAGATCATGCAAATTATTTCCAGTACTTAATTCAACCTAAAATAAACCGCATACAATTAATTATGGTCATTTTAAATTCAACATCTAACTCTCAATTATTGTTTTTATGACGATAAAACATACCGTCGCTACTTTTTGATGCGAATTTGGTAACTGTAGTCTGTAAATGTAAATTACGCTAGCTAGTCATGTCGACATTAACTCGGACACACGGAAGGATGTGACTCTGAATTATTTGCTTATTTTGTTGATAAGTTAAGCTTCCAAAATTGTGAAAAATAATTTATTTGCATCCACGTCTTCTGATCAGGTTTTTGGTAAAGACATATGTCACTACTTTTTAGTTAGTCAAATACATTATTATCAAGATTCTCCTGTTCAAATCTAATTTGTATAAAATTTTTTAATACAAATTAATTTAATTTACTAATGCAAACCTATATTGACCAGGAATCATATATACGCATAAATAATTCTTCTATAAATAAAATTTCTCCTTGTTAAGTAATTTTGTGTCAAATATATTAAAATGAGATGCATTAAAGTTAGCGGATGTGAGTTATCACGATATAAAAAAACCACACTATATGTATGTTGGTCATATTTTTTTTTCATATTTTTTATATGAGTTTTTAAATAATTATTAAGACAATTTAGTAGATCTTTTGTGAAACGATATCACAGAGCTTTATTTTGGATCAACCATGTTCATATTTATAATAAAAAAAATAATACTTTTGGCATAAAAAATAATATTTTATCATTGATGACCCAATGAAAAGATCCATCTCATAAGATTGATTAGTGAGATCGGCTAACATGAGTTTTGTAAGGAAAAATTATAATTTTAGTCATGTAAGTTGGTTTTTTTTTTTTGGTCTTAATCCAGTAACTTGGATTTTTTTTTTATTTTGGTCTATTTTCATCGAAAGTCACTAAATCACCCGAATATTACTTATTTGGCATCTACGGAGACTCGTGTGGTTAGAATTAAGCTTATATCACACGTATTAAAATATACTTAATCAAAATAAAACAAAACAATAAATTTTTTTTCTCGATTTGTGAACAATCAGTGTCCTTTTTTATTTATTTTTTATTTTTATTTTTGCGTAAGGAATTTTAATTTATATATGTAACATATGGTTAATTACTTAATTACAACCAAATGAATCATATAGTGACTTTTGATGAAAAATGAAAAAAAAATTTTAAAAAAAATTCAAGTTACTGGATAATTAAAACCAAATTTGAAAAGTTATAGGACTAAACTAAAAATAGACCAACTTACATGACTAAAATTATAATTTTTTATTTTTTGTGAAGACAATTATTTAAGTATGATACTGTTTTTAATTATAATTATAAAATCCATGATATTATCATTTGGGCTTGGTAGTGTCCAAGATCTGGGCTCCGCCCTTGGAAATTTAAGTAAAGGACTTGTCTTCTGTTGGGCTTTCATTGTTAATTGGTGGAAACTTCAGTTTAAACCCCTTTACATCAAATTCTGTAGTAATTTATTTAGTTTGCTTTTAAATTTCAAATCAAATTACATTATTTGATCATCACCACACAAAATAATTTTGATCGACTTATCTTAGCTCTATGATAGTGTACTAACATAACTATATATCATTTTTGTTAAACGAAAAAAAAATTAACCAAATCCAATATATCTATACCATGATACTTATTTTAGTAAATTATAATAATCTGACCATAACTATTTATTTTGGGTTAAAATAATATAATTTTTATTTTATTTATTTTTAAAAAGACAAAATAGTCATTTAACATTTTTATATAAAATCAATCAAATCAAATAAATTATAATCTATCAATCAAATCCAATACTTTTTTAACTATCATTTCTTATTTATTTTTTATTACATTATATTACTTATTATATCATATCTCAAACCAAACGGTGTCTAGCTAGTGTATAAATTGAATATAAATTATACCATCCATGATTATATTTTATCGTCTGCATCAAACAATAATTATTTCAGTTATACAAACAAACAAATACCATAATTAATATATACTAGTGTATATGCACACACCCGTTGTGTGTGACAAAAAAGTTGTTTTTTTTTATTAAAATTAATTTCAAAAAAAAATCTAATAAATTTATGAAAACAAAAAATTATCTGATAATTATCCCACGTCGTATCCCAACACGATCCATCGTGGCATCATCAGACTCCCTTTCTCCACTCCATTAATTTCATTACTGAATGATGCCTAACAAAAAAACTCTGAGTTTCATCAACTTTCATTTCATCATGTCTACATATTTTATGTTTGAATTGTATGACATATTTCTAGTTCAATTGCAAGAAGATTGATCAGTTGTACTTTCATGGTATTTTAATAGGTGTTATTTATAAGGGTTTAATTAAGCAATTTATGGTGTAAATATAATAGACAATGGTTTTTAAAATTTAGAACAAAAACAATTTGCTAAAAAGTTGTATTTTAAACAAAAGACAACGCTTTTTTTCATTAAAAAAACGTCGTCTGCATTGTCTTTGATGTGGATTTTTTACAACAGTGTTTTTAACAACATTTTCAGCCACATAAACAATGTGTTGTCTATGACCTTTTTTCTTGTAGTTTTCCCACACCATTTTATATATTTCTAATTTCTAATATCAAAACACCAATTGAGAATAGAAATAATAATCAATTTGAATGCATCACTGTTGAGGAATTTCAAAAATAGTATAAGGATTTTAATTGAATCTCCAAGGCACGTTATATAACGTTTTTTAAAAAATGTTTCTCGATCTCTCTTAGGATACAATGTTGTAAACCACTATAATTCAAATCTAATGATGCAGGTATTTATAGAAAATTAAGAGTCGATCCCGATAATCACAGCGGAGATCATTATTCGTCATCGGCAACAAAATGTCTGAAAATATTAAATGAATTCAGAAAAATATACTAACAATCAATACCAAAATTCGGATATTAGAGGCCGAAATCGATGTTATCCTTCAAAATTAACCCCGAAAACGATAAATCGCATCATTTAACAAGTTCAATGAAAATTCGGGTATTTGACATTTACCATTTTTTGTGTTCATTATTAATTAAAATAACTATCTTAAAACGTTGATTTTTGTAGCATTTACCATTTTTTGTGTTTATTATTTTGAAGTTATATTGATGGAAAGTACACAAAATTTTGAAGTTAATATTCAATAATTTTCTGGAGGCACAATGAGCTAGGATCGGAGATTCCACTCTATCTTTAATTTACTCAAAATTAACTTCATTTTCACCTGAAAAACATATATAGTTGCACAAAGATTGCACATTAGATGCACAAATAATATAATGGACGTCATTCGATCAATATTGCACAAATATTGCACGTCGTTAGTAATTAGATGCACAAATATTGCACAATAATCTATAAATTAACTAAAGAATCGTCGTCTTCTGTTCTTCTTTTTCTCCTATCATTCTACATATCATTCAATCGAAAAAAGTCAAGGCATTGCATTTGCATGAACAATTTTGAAATTAATAGTTTTTTAAGATATTCGAAATGGTGACAGGTCTCATCTTCTTGCTACATTACCTCTGTTGATGATGGCGTCATTTCTGCATTAACCTGTCGCGGGGTTCGTGTGAATTCATGCAGGATGTGGCTGAAAGAAGGCGCCACGAGCTAGTAATTCGAACCCTAGTTCTTGCAAACTTGTGGGTTCAGTTTCCCTGTGGAATCTCAAAATTGCTTCGATTTCGATTGATATTGGATCCACTTTGTCGTGTGCAAATTGTGGGATAGGCCCTGAAATGTGGGAATCAACCATTTTTCGAACTCAAGAAAATTAGGGTTTCCAAGTATCAAAGAATTAGGTTTAGGTAATGTTTGTGATTATTTATATTGTAAAAATTATTTAGTACACCTGTGATTATGATAGACTTAAGACTCTTATCTTGTTCATTATATATATTGTAAAAATTATTTAGTACACTTGTGATTATTTACATTTAAAAATTATTTAACTTTTTTTTTTATAATTTTATTTTTTAGATTTTAGATGATATATATGATTATTTTGTGACTACGATAACACCATGTGTGATTATTCTACAACTCCCCATATATTATATATAATGTAGAATCGAGATGTATAGTATAGCTTAATTTCAATCGCGCGCTCAAATATTTTTCAAAATTAAAAAAAAAAATGAATTCGAAAATAATAATAACAACAACGATAATTTTATTGGACATGTTCCTTGTATTGACAACACAAAAATGGATAAGTACAAAATTTTTGAATTTCATATATTCAATATATCATTTGCATGTTTGGAGGCACAATGAGAATCAGAGACTTCATCTTTTACTGAAAATTAACATCATTTTCACCTGAAAAATATCAATATATAGTTGCACGTTAGATGCACAAATATTGCACAATATTCTATAGACTATATAGTATGATAAACCTACACAAACAAAAGATATATAAAATCCCAAAAATATAAATATATTTATTATTTTCATTGTAAAGCACTGAAGAAATTATACCCAGTGCGGGCACCATTCCTCAGTTCCCTCAGATATTTGAGAGCTTCAGTCTTTGATCTGAACGCTCTCCGAACACCCGGCGCGTAATACTTCTGCATTGAAATAAAAATCAAGAATCACAACAAAAATTATTATAATATTTTTTAATCAAGAAAAAATCCTTAACATATATATGATATTATCATGTATACCTTGTCAACGTAGCCCGCGAATCTCCCTTTGTCCATTGGCCTCTGCTTCTCTACTTTCCTCCACCCTTCCGGCATCCAAGAATCGTCGTCTTCTAATCTTCTATTCATCCTAGCATTCTGCAGAACAAGTTGGATTGGATTCAAAGCAAGTCATGAAAATGCATGAAATATCTTAAAGAATTTTTAAGATATTCAAAATCGTGACATGTCTCATCTTCTTGCTGCATTAATTACCTCTGTTGATGATGGTGTCGTTTCTGAATAAACCCGTCTCGTGGTTCGGGTGAATTCATGCAGAATGTGACTGAAAGAAGGCGCCACGAGTAATTCAAACCCTAGTTCTTGCAAACTTTTGGGTTCAGTTTCTGTGAAATCTCAAATTGCTTCGATTTCGATTGATATTGGATCCAATTTGTCGTGTGTAAATTGTGGGATAGGCCCTGAAATGCGTGAAATGTGGGAATCAACCATTTTCGAACTTCAGAAAATTAGGGTTTCCAAGTATCAAAGAAGAAATAGGGTTTCTTTAACTCTTGCAATTTGTGCAGAACAGTGGGGAACATTAGGTCGAATTTATAGTTACACTGCAGAAAAATCTGAAATATGTTTAAAGAAATTTGATTAATTGGATCATTAATATATGAAATCTGTACGTACAGCATAAGCATCACTAGATTTGTACGAAACCCTATTGAAGAAGAAAAAATGGGTTCTTATTAAGAAATGATCAACAATTTTAGCGGGAAATATTTTTTTTTTTAATCGAATCGAGTATAGATCATAAAACAATAAGTATTGATTTAATGCAAGTAGATCAATGGTGTAATATCAAACATATGCTTTAAATTGTAATCATCTAAAAACGAATTAATATCAGAACACTAATGTAAAATTTTTGCCAAAATAATATCTGTTAATAGGGAAAAATATTTATTGCGAGCAATTAATATTATAAGATTTATAAATAAATGTTCTGATTTTATGGTTGAAAATCTCAAAATTCATGTATTGTGCGAGAGAGGGGAAATGTGGATTTAATAATAATAATAATTAGTCTTGCCATAAATATTTATATCAAATATTGACATATATATAAATCTCAAATCTCATTATTAAAGAGAATCCATAATCCTTGAAATATTGTATATATGTGTTGAAAACTTGTGAAGATTTGCGCAATAATAAGTGTACTGATTGAGATTTGAGCAAAAACAAATAAGAACTAATAGAAAAAATATTACCCAATAAAGAAATTAACTTTGCACATCTAAAAACCCGACAAGTTATTCTTTTTACCAATTTTCCACAATTCAAAAAAATGCGCACACACACACATACTAATTCATCCATGCAATATTATGATATATCTCTGAAATATAAATAAATATATAATAGGATTGTTATCATATCATCACCAAATGTGAAAATTAGACTAAATATTTTGGACAATTGATGTGATCTTTATATTTGATACATAGTCAGTATAGATAGACAGATAATAAATAGAAGGTCTTGGTTGTGTCCCATGGTCTGGGGCTTCTACCCACCGTAGAAATAAGGAATTAATGGGACTCGTCTTTTGTTGGGCCCTTTTTTTTTTTTAGACATCGGAACTCATATTCACTGTCATTTGGTAAGCCCAAGGTAAATTATATATCGCTAATGTAATCGCTTGCAAACTAAGCTTATTAGATAAACTAAACTGAGCAAGTCTTGTGTGACAGGTTCTCCAAGAAAGAGTTGATAGGGGGAATCGAGTTTCTGACCATTTGTCAAGAGCATGCATACTTCACCAACTCGAACATCTCTCGGAAGACTTTTATTCTTCTGATGGGTGGAAAATTCAGTTTAAACATCGTCATTTACATAAAACACTGAATTAAATTTTGTATTAATTTCAAATCAAATTCCCTTATTTGATCATCACCAAAAAAAATATATTCAAGTCTTATTTAAATTCTATGCTAATGTAATAACATAACTATAATTTTGGTTAAAACGACAATAAATTAACCAACTCGAATCTATACTATCTATTATATTAATACCATACCCGTTGAATAATTATTTTAGTTAGCGGTTGTGGATTCTCACGCTATAAAACAAATTATTACTTTATTTATTTACGAATAAATTAAATAAATACCATGAAACCTATTATAATAAACCTATAATATTCTGACCATAAACCACAATAAATTAACCAAATCGAGCTATAATGGTAGTGTTTACAACCTCTAAATATAAGTGATTATATATTTTTTTCACATATTTATTAAGAAATAATCATTTATTTTTAAAATTTGCGAACACTACCAATATCTATAAATAAATAAATATTGTACCCTTGGATTTAATTTGGAGTAACTAGAAACTTCAGTTATTTAAAGTAAATGGATAAATAAATACAATGAAACATGTTTTAATAAACTTATAAGTTATAACCTAATCATGACGACTATAGTTTTTGCCAAACAACAACAAATTAATTAAATCGAATCTATAATATATATTAAATATCATATACCTTAGGTATCCGTATTGTTTAGTATGGATGATGAGATGACCAAATTAAAAATATAAATATAATATATATATGTATATATATATATACATATATAAATATATATATATATATATATTTGATATTATTAGCACTCATGATGTGCACTTTTGTGTGCACCGCTGACGTGGCATCCTTCACATCCAATAGGTGAACGCCACATCAGCAGGTGCGCACATAAATGTACATGATAGGTGCTCACCATATCAAAACTATATATATATATATATATATATATATATATATATATATATATATATATATATATGAGTTATAAGGAACACATTATTAGAGTATATGCAAGGGCCAATGAAGTTTGACGATCAAGTCCAACTTCATTGGCACATATCATTATGGCCCCCTCCAAGGGGCAATGAAACTGCACGCGGAAGTTTTTGCGTGCAGTCAAGATGGTGGGACCCTCACGGACACTCTCCGCGCGGTCAAGCACCACCAATCTTGTTTTTCTTTTTTTTTTTTTTATTTTTTTTGTGCGGGGCCACCAATCTTTTGTTTTTCTTATTTTTTTATTAAAAAAGGGATCTCAACTATTATTTTAATTTATAAAAATGATTTTAATTAAAAATAAATTAAATAAATTGTTAAAAAAATCAAAAAATTTAAGGATAATTAATAAAAATATTTAAAAAGGTCAACGAATATATTTTTCAAAATCAATGAAATTTTATTTTTATTTATTTGTGTCAAGTTTAATTCATGTGTTTTTTTTTCATGTTTGTTTTTTTATTTTGGAATATTATGTATGCTTTTAAAATTATTTTTTTTATGTTTTTAAAAAATATTATTTTTGTTTATTATATTTATGTGCATTTTTTTAATGTAGTTTTTAAATTTAATTATGTTTATTTTTAATTTGTTATATTTATGTATATTTTTATTATGTTTTAAAAGCATTATTTAATTGATTAAAAAATTATTATTTCAATATCACCACTACAACATCAACACATCATTGTAGGAACACACAATGAAGTTATCAACGCTGACATCATCATGCGATCAAGTTATCAACTTGACCACACCAACTTCCTCACATCCTTGTACATGCTCTTAGACAAAGTAATTTATGTATTGCAATTGATTATATAAAATCTATGACGTGCAGCTCATCTGATATCAAGGTTCCAAGTATGAAACGAGGTCTCGACTCTCGAGTTTGAGACCCAATTGTAACAAAAATCTCTTCCCCAACTTTTAAAAAAATTGATTATATAAATGTTTGATGTATAGATTGAATGAGATCAATATTATTTTATCATTTACGCCAAACAAGCTAGATATAAATTATTTGAGTTACTTTACATGTACGAATAAACAAATACCATTATATATAGCTAGACGCACACTCCACTATCCCAACTAGAAACAACACGATCTATCGTGGCATGACACTCCCTTTCTCCACTCCATTCATTAATAAATGAAGCCAATTAACCAAAAAATTTGAGTTCTTTATAATTTTCATTTCATCTTCTCCACCATTTTTTGTATTTCTAATATCAAAATTAGCCTGATTGAGAATAGAAATATAAAGTAATACATTTGAATGTATGCATGCACTACTATATATATATATATATATATATATATATATATATATATATATATAAAAGATGGCAATACCATGGACAACTACGTGCAAGGGCGGAGGGAGCTACCCGGGTGGCCCATTTAATTTTTTTAAAAAAAATGTATTATATATATTTTTAGAAATAATTTTTTGTGTTATTTTTAAACCAATGCTATATTAGCTCGGGTAATCAAATTAAAAAAATTAAATAGCCCACACATAACCCAATAAAAAAAATTAAGTAACCAATATATCATCAAAATTGGGGTTTTTCGTCCTTATATTTTTGATTAAATTTGATTCAAATTTAAATTTTATCTCTATTAATATTCGTATTTTAAATAATTTTTTTACTTTTATAACCTAGATTTCTTCTTGCATTTTTTTTAATTTTTTTTGTACTTTCTGATATTGATTTATTTTTAAAGTGACTACATTGCAATGAAATGATTTTTTTTAGAATTGCAATTTTTTATTTCATAAAAAAGTTTAATGGTTCCGTTCAAGTTTCTATTTATATTAGATTATGCATCGCGCTAATCGTATGTTACTGATATGATGTCATATTAAAAAAAAATTGGATTGTGATATCAGTCAAAAGTTTTTAAATCTTACATAAGATTTCATAAAAAATCATGAAGATTTTATTAATAAAAAGCTTTTTAAGACTACGATGAACAAGTATATTATTCATCATTTTAATTTTATGCATTATTTTTTGTTTCTCGCTAAAAATTTTAGTCCGGGTGCATTTCGAATCCTGGCTCCACCATTGAGTACGTGAGCAACAGCTGACGTGACAATCACTCATTTGATGTACAAGGTGCCACGTCAGCTGTTACTCACGTAGTTGTCCAATATGGTAGTTGCACATATGATTGAAACTCTATATATATATATATATATATATATATATATATATATATATATAATACCGATTAGTTCGATATATATTATCCCTTCAAGGTTAACCCCAAGAACGAGAAATCTCGTCATGTGACAAGATCAATGGTGGTGGAAAGCAAAAGTTTACCGATCAGGTATACGTACTATATACACTAAAAATTATTTAGTACACTTGTGATTATGGGAAAAAAAAGTATTTTGTGATAATCGATACGATAAATTTTTAGGGTCAAATTTTTCAAATTTCAAAATTTTGTATATATGCGTTTTTTATATATAATTTTCGTTAGTATTTCTTTTTAGAGTAATTTTCGTTAGTATTATATGAGCAAAATCATTAGAACAAGGCAAGCAAAAAGCTGACCGCTTGAACTAGCCACGTATTTCCCATCCATGATAATATTTGAATCTATAAATATTAGTCATTTTATTCACACGAACACACACTATACTATTTATGTATAATGATTTTGATGTCAAGTAGTCATAGTCATGTAACAAATTTAGAGATGGCATTAAACTCAAGAATTAATTTAGAGACGCTTTAATTTTATATAATTTTTTAATATCTGTTGATTTTTGTGACATTTAAAATTTTTGTGTTATAATTTATTTTTTTTAGATTTAAGATGATATGATTATATATTTTGTGACTACATGAATTACACCACTTGTGATTATTCTACAACCCCCCATATATATATGTTATATCTATTCTATCTATTCTATTTTATTAAAGTTGAAAGATTGGTACGTATGGTCAACTTCTTTTTTTTTTTTTTGTATCTTAGTATATGTTTAATTACCAAAATGTCATTTTATTTCGTCTATTGATAACTACTTATTTACAAAAATGTCACGTTTATAAAATTAATTTATTTATTTACAAAAAAACACTTTTCGAAATTATTCTCTTTTTCTTTTATTTAAAAAAATGTATTACATAAGCACATAATGCGTCATGCGTGCTCCCGAGTACTAGTTATATAGAATGTAGCTAGCCAGAATCGAGATATATGGTACGTATGTGTAAGACGGATTATGTTTAATTTAATTTCCATTGCACACATTTTCAAAATTAGCTAGATATATATAAATGAATTCAAAAAATAATAATAATAATAACAATAACAATAATATTAATTTTATTGGCCGGGCATGCTCGTTGTATATAGATGTGTTTGACAGAACAAAATTGATTGGAATTAAAGTACCCAAATTTTGAAGTTAATTTATATTCAATATTTAATCTGGAGGCGACGATGAGGATCGGAGACTCCACTCCATCATTTTCACCTGAAAATTAAACATCAATAGTTGCACATTAGATGCACAAATATTGCACAATAATCTATACACTATAGATCGAGTATGATAAATCTACACACAAACAAAACAAAGAGATTTAAATTCCCAAAAAATATTACTATTATTTCATTCATGTTATAAAGTGAAGAAACATACCCTATGCTTGCACCATTCCTAAGTTCGCTCAGATATCTCAAAGCTTCGGTCTTCGATCTGAATGCTCTCCGAACACCCGGTGCATAATACTTCTGCATTAAAATTAAAATCAAGAATCAATAACAAAACTATAATATAAGACATTCTTTTCATGCAAAACACATTAATATTTAGCAATGTTGTGTATCTATATATATATACCTTGTCGACATAGCCCGCGAATCTGCCTTTATCCATCGGCCTCTGCTTTTCTACTTTCCGCCACCCTTCCGGCATCCAAGAATCGTCGTCTTCTGTTCTTCTATCTCTCCTAGCATTCTGATATAATAATTCGATTCGAAGAAAGTCAAGTAAATGCATGAACTATATTTGAAAAAATTTGTAAGATATATATATATTCAAAACAGTAATATATATAATTTAATCTTCTTGCTGCATTACCTCAGACGTTGATGATGGGGTCATTTCTGCATAAACCCGTCGCGGAGTTCGGGTGAATTCATGGAGAATATGGCTGAAAGAAGGCGCCACGAGTAATTCAAACCCTAGTTCTTGCAAACTTTTGGGTTCAGTTTCTCTGTGGAATCTCAAAATTGCTTCGATTTCGATTGATATTGGATCCACTTTGTCGTGTGTAAATTGTGGGATAGGCCCTGAAATGTGGGAATCAACCATTTTTCAAACTTCAGAAAATTAGGGCTTCTAAGTATCAAAGAAATTATAGGTTTTACTATACTCTTGCAATTTGTGCAGAATATTGGAGACATTAGGTTGAATTTATAGTTACACTCCATAAATATTCTGAAATCTGTTTAAGGAAATTTGATTAATTGGATCATTAATATGAAATCTGTAAGTACAGCTTATTGCTTGTGAATCGCTACATTTGAACGAAACCCTATTGAAGCAAAACGAAGGGAAAAAATAAGTTAATTCTTACTAACAATTTTAGCGGGAATTAATATTTTTGGAATCGAATCGATTATAGATTACTAGAGATAAATATTCGTTTAATGCAAGTAGATGGAGTAATATCAAACATATGCTTTAAAATTTTAGCGTTTATAAACGAATTAATTTCAGAACGTTAATTTAAAATTGCCAAAATAATATATTTATTAATATGGAAAGGTATTTCTTGCGAGCAATTAGTATCATAAGATTTATAAATAAATGTTCTGATTTTATGGTTAAAAATCTCAAAATTCATGTATTTTGAGAAGGAAATGTGGATTTAATAATCTTATAAATTGGTCTTGTCATAAATATTTCTAATTTTCTATCAAATATTAGCATATAAATCTCAAATCTAAATTATTACAGCGAACCATAATCCGAGAAATATTGAATATATATGTCGAAAAATTGTGAGGCGATTTCTTAGTTAATAAGTGTACTGATTGAGCAAAAACAAATCAGACTTAATAGGAAAAAAAGAATACTCAGAACCCAGTAAAGAAACATGGCACAGGCATCTTACCTTTTTTTTTTTTTTCATGCATCTTACCTTCATACCATATATAATACATCAACCCTTTAGAAAAACTATCATGATAAATTAAGTGGTGAGACTAATTGTCATGACATTTCACAAGCAATATTTGAATATATATTTTCGTAACTTTGAAAATTCACGAACCTATATCAAATTTGAAAATCTCTTTAACTCACTTCTTAATCCACGAATCCGGCCACGTCAAATTTGCAAACCACTTGCAATTTTTCAAATTTTTTTCCACCCGTCTTGCATTTCTCATCGTCTTATATAATAAATTTTATTCATCATTTTTAAAATTATTTTTACCTCACTTTATTTCTAAGATATATAACATTCTCTATGTATATTATCAATTCAAAATAACTCATCTAAATTACATTTATTTATATTTTGATATTTGTATACTACATATAATATATGTATCACGTGTTCATAAATACTAGTTTTAATTAAAAACCCGATATGCAATTCTTTTATTTAACTTTGAAAAGCATGCACTTGTTCTAAAACTTGTGGTTGAAAATACTAGGTTTTAATCATTTGTTCCAGAACTTAATTAAGAATCAAATTGATTAAAATTTAAATAAACATGCAACAAATAGAAAAAAAGTTAAATATTCTAAACTTGCATCCTGATTAAGTAGTATAGAATAATATATGCCCTAAATTATTTTTAAGTGATAGCTATATATAATTGAGTAGATATATACATTCATACGTATGTAAAATGGGTCGACTCAGTCTATACATACATGAAAAAGTAAATTTTTTTGTAAGTTAGATTAGATCCATGTCTTATAAAATTGATTCATGTTATGGTTTCATGATATGGTTTTTTGTATATATAATTTCATTCATAATTTTTTTACAGTATAACATGCATGTTTTTTTTTTATTTTTATTCATGAAATAAGGGAAAATTATTTTTTTGGTCATGTATATTTGTTACTTTGCGATTTCAATCCTCTATGTTTAATTTCATATTTCAGTTTTAGTCCGCTATCTTTATTTTTTGGCAATTTTAGTCTTTTTTTCCGATGTGACGCTGATGCAGATGTAGCACAAATGCAGTGATGATGTGGAGCTGGCATGTATAGTGCCACATAAGTATTTTCTAAGAAAAATGACTAAAATTGCCAAAAATCGGAACGGACAGGACTAAAATTGAAATATAAAAATATAGAAGACTGAAATTGTAAAGTGAAAAATATACAAGAACAAAATTACAGTTTTTCCCATGAAATAATTTTAAAAATGAGTAATATGCATCCACTTTCTAAAATTTTTTATTTGACACTCATCTCTCTAGACGTGTAATAAATTTTCACTTTGGAGATAAATGTCAACTAGTCAAATGGATAAAATATATGAATGATGTGAATAAAAACAATCCATATTTTAAAATTATAATTAGAAGTAGGAAAAATTGTATGCATGATCCATTGGTTTATTAATGTGATTTTGGTCTATTATGTTATCGAATTTCAGTCTTAGTTTTGTACGTATCTTTTGATTTTTTTTGTCATTTTAGTTTTTTTTTAATTTGTAGTATTGATGCGACACTACGTACATGTATCAACGTTATGTCAAATATTGAAATTATATAATAATAAAAAAAAGGATAGGAGACTAAAATTAAAACTGATAATATATAAAAGATCAAAATCACGACGAGACAAAAATTCAAGGCCAAAAATTCATTATTTCCTTAACGATGTGATGAATTTGACATAGAAATTTATGAACGTTACTTTAATTTCTGAAAACCATGGGTGCAAATTGTAATTGTGAAAGCTTTATTCAAAACAAGAAGTCTCCAGCATTTCAAGCTGTTGTTTGACCAATATTCTCATTCATAATTGGCCATTATTCTTTAATTTAATTTCTCCACAAAAAACAGAGAGCACAAATTCACGATTTCTTGCGGAGGTATCCGCAGCCTGTTTGCGTAATTATACGGAAATTCAAAATCGGTAAATCCCTCTTCTCCCCCGAGTTTTCTGTTGATTCAGCTGCTTTCATCGTCCATAGATGTCGTAAGGGCAAAAGAAATAATTTTTTGAGGCATTTTCTTGATTTTCTCTCATGGGTTATTTGTTACTCGCGATCATTTTCTGGGTTCTCCTGTAATCCTTTTGTCCTTTTGGTTTTGGTAATCGATTTGAGTTTATTTTGTTGGAGCTGAAAGACACGTCTTTTAATGTCTGTGCATGTTTGATCTTAAATATT
Source organism: Henckelia pumila (assembly GCF_033568475.1). Taxonomy (NCBI): domain Eukaryota; kingdom Viridiplantae; phylum Streptophyta; class Magnoliopsida; order Lamiales; family Gesneriaceae; genus Henckelia; species Henckelia pumila. The sequence goes on along the minus strand of NC_133123.1, from coordinate 155,781,197 downwards.
ATACTTGAATTGAAGCAACTTTTTAGAACAGAGACACTACCTTGGTGACACAAAATGGGGACATTGTTATTTTTGTTTTAATATGCCATGTAAATATTGTCAAGGATTTGCCTTAATGGGAATTTTTGCTCCTTGTGGCACACTGGCATTTTGATGAATGATGGGGTTTTCTATAAGGAAAAATGAACAAAAAGGACAAGTCTGTCTGATGGTTTATGGTTACATTTTTTCAGAGGGTGGTGAATATTTTATATCTCTGTTGCTTCTAGATGTCTGCTGGACGCGGTAGCAATATTTCTTTAAATGATGATGATTTGTCGGAGATCAGGGCAAGATGCAAGGAGGTTAGCAAATTTTCTCCTTTTTTGAAAAAGTACTTGTTTTGTAGTACTTAGATTGGAGAAATTTAAGAAATTAGATTATATTTTTTGAAATGGTATTGTACTTTGGACATTTTTATTGCTATTTGTTTCATTTATTGTTTGTTTTTCTTTTAAGTTCTAATAATATCGTTGTCATCTGATTTTTTCCAATGGATAAATAAGTAAAGTGATGGAATTTAGTGAAAATCTTGTTTCATCATTTGCAAACGAGTTAAGACTGACCACCAATGATGTCAGTGACCTGACTCTTTTGGTTTGTCAGGGATGAGTGAAGGAACTCAAACCTGAGAGATGAGTAAACATTGCCAAGGAGGCATGAGAAAAAATGAAATTTATGCAACATTAAATACTCTGGTAGTTATACATGAGGACACGATTGACTTCGACTACTTACAAGATTTTGGGAACAGTGTACTTTTGAATTAAATGTCGCAAGAGAAACGTGTCAGTCGGGAAAACCACAGAGCATTTTACAGGTCTAAATTGGTCATTTTAATAACATGCTTTTACAGGTTTAATTAGATCAATTTAATACCATGCAATCACGGGTCTAATCTGATAATATTAATTACATGCTTCAGATGCATGACTAAGTTCGCCTTTGCTTATCTCCTGAATTTGGGAATATATTTCCTATTTTATTACCGATTTCGGCAATGTTTCTATCAATGCCTGTTGCCTGGCCGTTATGCTGTTCAGCTGTTTTGTTGTTCGATAACTTTAAAGTTTGTCCTTTGATGCAGCTGACAAAGGAAAAGGAGATGTTGAGAGATTCAAAGTCCCAGAGTTTTGAACTAATCAGAGTATTACTTTTTTCTTTTAGTTACATGCTCATGTGATAAACTGTGTATTGCACAAAGCTTAGGCTATGGTACTTAAGTCTTTATTCTTTTTTTAATATTTCTATAAAATGGTGGTATCTGTTATTTGCTTTCACTGTGTTTTTCAAAAAATTACAGTAGCTAATCTTGGCTTCGAGATATTTGGAGAAGAGATGAAATAGGCAATTGTCTCACGTTATTCCTGCCTCCATCTTAGTGATTAAACATATTTCGTTCTGCATATCGCAAAAGCGCCATCTTCTTTAGGTTTATCTGTCCTTTTTTACGAGTGACCCATGCGGGCGAGAGCTGCCTTTGAGATAGACACCTTATGTTTTCCTCCACTTTCTCATTTAGGCAAGTAGTGGCTTTATTTATATTCTGATTGAAACCCTTACCATCTTTACTTTCTATCCCACTTTTGGTTATTTCCCTCCTTTATCCAATCTGTCATCGGCATTGTATATCCATTTCTGTGCTTTGGACATGAATTAAAGCATAAATAAAAACAAATCTGTTTTATGGAACTGCAAAGTGAATAACTCGTTGCCCATTGAATTACAAATTTGATGAATTTCAAGCAATATTAGGATATGAGACAGAATTGCCTTATAATTCTAGTATCACTTCTCTTTGATGCAGAAACTGGAATGTCATGTCAAGAATTTATCTGAAGCCCGTGAGGAAGACAAAAACTACATACGGGAATTGGAAAGAGAACTGAGTAATTGTTGCCAAGAAATAGGTGGGGCATCCTCTGTGATTTACTTCCATTCTTAGAGGTTATCTTCACATTATCTAGAGATGACGTGAAACTCTCTTTTCATGTGGTTTTGCTTCAAACTATTCTTCTCGGAGAGATTGCCAACAATGTCAACTAGAGTGATTTGCTACGAACAATGGCTTGTGGCTTGAGTTCTATTATTTTCTTATTTTATATTCATGATATAAAAACACCTACTTAAGTGGCCACTTTCTCCTTCTATAATTAAATTGCAACTTTTATGTTAAGATGTGGAGAGTCTTTTCCTTGAAACTGTTTTTCTCAAAATAATTAGAAGACAAAGAAGAGAGCCCCACCAAGTTGTCTTTTTCAATTTAGATAGTCGTAACATGATACTTCTATCATCTTGTTAATATTTGATTTTGGACTGATCAGTTAAATAATAGATTACCTGCAGGATCAACTAAATACAAGAAACTCTGACTTAAACTGCCCTGATGAAGAAATAAGCAGCCTTCGGTTATCACTTGCAAACATGGAAAATCTGGAGGAGGAGGTCGGACAGTTAAGGGATCAGATGAAGTTATCTGAATCTGAGCGAGTGCTGTTAATGGAAGAAATTGAGGATAAAGAAGTTATCATAAGGAACTCTGCATCATGTATCGAGAAGCTGGAGGAGTCAATATCATCTATGGGATTGGAGTATCAGTGTGAAATAGAGAGTACTAAGCTAGAGCTAATAGCCTTGGAGCAGAATTTTTTTGAAGCAAAAAAAATGCTAGAAGAAAAAACTCAACAAAATTCTTCTATGAACGAGTTAATTCAGGATCTTGAGCTGCAAATTCAGGATGCTGAGAAGGTAATTGAGATCTTAGACAAAGAAAATAAAGACTTGAAAGAAAAATTCAAAGCTTCTGAATTGAATGCCAAAGAATTTGCTGAGAAGATGGAGGAGCAATTTAATGGGTCGCTGCGGGAAAATGGTTATCAATCAACTAAAACAGAAAATGATGCAAGGTATTCAAAAGACTTCTATGCATTTATGTGTATCTGAGCGTGTATCATACCACTTGGTCAGCCGCTAAAATTTAATTGGTTATTTTTGCTCTACATTGGTGGAGTGATTACTTGGATGTAAATCCTACCGAGTTCAGAAGTAACTAGGGCCCACACTGTTTTTCAGTGGTAATTAATGCACCTGTTATGTCCTTGACTCCTTGAGAGCTAAAGGCCAACTGCTACTGTTTGAATATTCTTCATGACATCTTCCGTGCTTTGCTTGTTTTCGTGTTTTCAACTTTCATTCATATGGTTCACAAGCACCTTATTTAGGAGATTAAAATATGGTGTTATTCAGTGCAATGACATCAATTCCTTTGCGTAAGGTTTTTGAATGCTATTTGACGCCTCGCCATTGCAGCAGGAATCCATTAAAGTTGAAAAATGTAGACTTATCACATGCTACTCTGCTAAAAATTGTGTCGTTAACATGTTCAACTTATTTTGATGCTTCTGAACCTTTGCTTGTAGCACCTGTGGCAATATTTTGGGTCCCCTGCTTTCCGAGATTGGTACACCAGAAGCACCGGATGCAGAAATAAGAAACAAGATGGCTGAAATGACACGTCAGATAGACGACTATGAGCTTCTTGTGAGAGAGCTTAAGGTATGCTGGTATGATTATTTACACGCTTGCACTAACATGCAGCAACCATACAAATACTGACTTGTTCATAGTTAGTAAATGACTAAATGTGGCATCTTTTAAATTGGGTGAACATTTATATTTTTGGATATTTCCAATTTTGTTAATGTGGTTATCATTGTCTGAAAGTTTGTGAACATTTGCTAGGAAGAGTTGAGAAAAGAAAAGTTGAACGCGAAAGAAGAAGCAGAAGATTTAGCCCAGGAAATGGCCGAGTTGAGGTACCAAATAACAGGGTTGCTTGAAGAAGAGTACAAACGTCGTGCATGCATAGAACAAATATCTTTGCAAAGAATAGCTGAATTGGAAGCTCAGGTAGGCAAAGCTCCAATCTCTTACACTCCACATAGAAGAGATTATGTCAAGATTGATGAGTAGTATTTACGTTTTGTGATGAAGATTGCCAAACAACAGCAAAAATCCTACACCTCGCAAAGCCTCGTCGTCAGGAATATCAACAAAACATAAACTATAGCCTCATATTTCACAAGAGTCTTTTTATTGGACTTGCATCTAAGGGTTCGTTATTCCAATCTCCTCTTCATGCATGGTACATATCCCTTTATATTATTATCTTCTTGGCTGCGCTTACATTTCAACATTTCAGCACCATTAATGCAAACTTCATTGCAGGTGCACCATCTCTGTTGAACGAGCCTGAATTTATTAAGAATGTTAGAGCTTTCTGGTAGATCCTATTTTTCTGAGTTATTTTTTCTTATATACCAGTGTGCAGAGAAAATTCATAGGTGAGCGTGTGAAGTGCCATTTTAGTGGAATTCTGAGGAATTTTTTCGAAGATTGCCTTGTACATTGTCATAAAGTATGAGCATCAACTCCATATCTGGAGATCCTGTCTCAAAAAAAAAACAAAAACACAAAAAACTCTCCATATAAGGATATAGAGTTTTTTTATGGTTACTAACGTGTTTCTTTGGGTATCCATTTTTAAATAAAAAAAAATTTGTGTATATTTGTTGATGAAAACCACTATGTACATGTGTTTGCACACAAAAATTGGTTCGAGCGGGTTGATTGCAGGCGTGCCAGGCACGTGAGTGCCAATTGAAAAATAACAAATGAAAATAAAAATCTAACTTCTAACACCAAGCGAAAATGAGCCCCGGTTCCGTCGTTGATCTCAAGTTCACGGGTAAAACGCTAAAGAACTAAAATAAAGTAGAAAACGAATTATTAATAGCAATCGAAAATTGATTCTTTGCTACTGAAAATTCAAAATGACAAGTGTTTGTCATACTAATCACAAAAGAAAGTGATGTAATAGTTTCAGGAACCTAGCACAAACAAGCTAAACATGTACGCTATAATGTCTAGAAAATGATAAGATGAAGGTACGAAAATTCTGCAGAAATATTGCTAAAAAAAACAGAGCTTTTTGATAGCTATGTTTGTTGTTGAGATGATGTATGCCTGCTCTTCTCTTCAGACGGCTCATTTGTTCCCAAGTCCATAACTTTCACCCCACTATCTCTCAAAATGGACTACGATCTTTTCAACTGGTTTTTGACTTGGTCATTCCTTTTAAATATGACTTCCCCTTCATTTCCTGCTGACGGATTTTTGTCTTGTGGGTTTCATTTCTGGTGGACCGAACCACTTGGGATGCATGGTTTTTAGAAACTAGGTCAAGGAACTCTAATTCAATAATATTTATTTTATAGGCTAACAATTGCCCCCTGCAGGTTGATGGCCCATTGGGCCATCAGAACTGGATGATGAATTTCTCGCAACCTATCGAGCCAATGGATATGCTTTATGACTTGATTTTCAAAAAAAATCTCAATGATCATGTTCTTCAAATTTTGAATCACTTGATCACGTCACCTCAGCATTATCATTATTGTTCCTCCGATATTCGCGCCTCTCTTTTTTTCTCTCCCTAGGGCTTTTCATCTTCACCGAGTAATTACTTTGAGCTGGTTTAGAGTTTCATCCCTTCGCATTGTGTAAAACCTCGATAGCCTAGATTTTGGTCTGACATCCCGCTGATTCTCCAACCCGTAAGTTTATATCCCTTTGGTGGTTCATTTGCTGAAACCTGCATACACAACAGAAAATATCCCTCAATGGCTTAATTCACCTTTTATTTGTGCAGTATTTACTCCTTTTCCATGGCGTCTACTCCTGCCATTTCATCAATCGCTCCTGAGGAAATGGAGGTCATCAGGTAAGTTCAATCTCCTTGAGCTCACGGCTAATATTATCATCGCTTTGATTGCTTGGCATTCCTGTTGTCTTTATTTGACTTATGTTCCTCACAGGCCTACAAATCCCCTTATTAAACCTAACTGCGTTGAAGTTTTGGCAACCATAACCCACGCTCCGTATGTAGAAGTTCCCTTGCCCTCAGCAGTCTTTTCCAACCTGTTTCCTCTTGATTCTTTATCGGCATCCTCACTACTTTTGACCAGTTCCGTACAACCTCCTGCTAAAGCGGCTAAATTCAAATCTTGGCCCTGTTTTTCTCCTGAATGGGTGAATTGGATATAAGCTGGAACCCCATTTTGGTGATATTTGGAAATCCCAAGGGTTGTATTACTTCATTCACCTTACGAAAGGTCCGTTCCCGTTGCAAACCAACTTACTAGAATCTGCACTCCGTTTTTGGTCTCCCTCTTGAAATTCCTTCATATTCGCTTGTGGACCAATGACCATTACTCTTTATGATATCCTCCGTTTACTGAGGATTCCCATCTTTGGTCTAGAATTGATAGGGGTCATCTCGATGACGGATGTTCCAAATCTCCCAGATGAATATCTGAACTACACCTCCTATGCTTCTATCATAGGAACTTGACATACCGCTTCTGAGACCCCAAGTGCTGATGAACATATCTTGTTTATGTGGGTACTAGTATGCAAATTTTTGTTTTGTCCTGCTTCTGGTCGACCATCCGCAGAGTACTTATCCCTTGCGCGTCTTTTGAGTATTGGGAACCTTGTCAATTTAGGGGTCATGTTTTTAGGAGCTATCTACAGAGGGTTGAGTAAAAGTGTACTCGATACTCCCCTCCGCAAACTTCAAGGTGTTTGCTGGTTCTTGCAGTTGTGGCTCTTTTCCTATTTTCCAGACATTAGGAACCTTCCGTTTACTAGCATTAATCCTTCTGACAGTAATGCTTTGTCCTACTGCATCACCACAGTTTCTAAGGATTTCTTAATGACTTTTTTCAATACTCTTGGAGAGGGGCGTGTTTACTATTTTCCAGTGTTTCTCAACACAACAAATTATCCTTGGATCTTACGTTTCATGTCTCACCAAAGCAGGTCTTTTCCACAAGTTGTTGATGACATAGGACTTGCTTGTCTTCATTTAAAATTTTTGATTAGCAGTGGTACTTTTTCCAATGATAATGTCATTCTCCCTTTTGAAATATACAATTCTTTGATCATGGCCCGACAATTTGGCTTTCCTCCTACTGTATCCGAAAACCATATTTTCTTCCCTCAATAGTTTCCTGAAAACATTTGGGATGAGCTAGTTGATCGTCGTTTTTCTTTACCAACGGCTAAATTAAACCTAGTATGGGGATCCTTCTTTCAAGCTCCAATTCAGGAAGTGACTCGGGAAAGTATTGTTCCTTTTATGTCATGGTGGATTCCCAAATACCAAGCTCTTACTGCTGCTTTGACAGTTCCTCCTGGTAATTGTACAATTTCTAAACTGGACTTTTAAAATTAACTGTCTTACTTATTATTACTTTCCTTCCTTTAGCAGTTCAAACCTCTGACAAAAAGTTGAAAACCATGGGTAGTGGAGTGCCAAAAGAACATTCCCCTGCCAAAGTCAAAAAATGTACCCGTGTATCACGAAGATTGGCCAAGCAACCTTCACGTAGTTCCGAGGTTCCTGTTGATTCAGAAGAAGATGACACCATATCTGTTTCCTCAATTCCCTTCAACGTTGATGCCCCTGGATCAACTATTGAAGTAACTCAACCAATGAGTTCCATGCCATTGAAAGATGCAGTGTCTCCCTTCAAGCATCCAACGGCTGCTAATGTTACTGAGAACATCATTGCGGCGCAAATCATCACTGGCATATCTTCAAAAGTTCCTCTTCCCAAACTAAGTATCCCCATTCATGCTCCCCATGTTGCACAAGTTTCCAACATAGCCATCGCATCAACTGCTGTCGAGGTAACACTTTGTTTACAACTATATTCTTGTACCTATTTTTATTATTTCAATACCTTCTGGTACCTTTTGCAGGATTATTCTTCTCGGCGGATTCAAATGTGCACTTTTCATTCAGTCACGATGGACTTAAATTTCAGTTTTTTGCAAGACGCCAAAAGTGAACCCATTCCAGAGGTTCCCCCCATCCCAGCATAGAGTCCGTCAATCACGCTATGACCACCATCAAGTCTTTAATCTCTCAGGATTTACTCACATTAACAGAGCAGCAATATCAAGAACTTCTAACGGCTTTTCACTTGCTTCAGAGTTCCCAAGGGTTTACCAAATCCCCACTAGATATGGCTTCTCATTCTCTATCTTCTATCCTTTCACAGGCCCAAGATGTGGTGAACAAATATACCGAATTCTCGGTCAGAATAGAGACTTTCAAGGCCTCTAAAGAAACTTGGGATAATCTCAAGAGAGTGAGAGATCGTAATGTCAACAAACTGATTGAAGTGGGTCAAACTTTTGACAATGTGGAAGAACAAATATCGCATTTGAAGAAAGAATTGGCTACCTAAGAAGCCAATAGATTACAACTACTTGAGGAAGACGAATCTCTCAAAGCACAAATATTTTCGGCTGACCAAGAGATTGGCGACATTGGGATTCAATTGGTGAATCAAAAATCTGAGTATCAAGGCTGGAACACCATTATGAATGAATCCATGTCCATACAGCTAGAATGTAAGGAGAAGTGGGAAGAGTTGGCAGCCGCACTAGGTTAATTTCACTGTTTCATGGAGAAAACAATATTTCTTTTTGTTGTTAAAACATTTTCAAACACCTGTTTTTGAATATTTAAGTTTCTTCTCTGTTTCTGACTAATGGTCTGATTGACCATTTATCGTTAGTTATTTTATGCAATCATCCCTGCAAATTCTCAACTGTTTTATTTATTTACAAACACTCGGCCATAATTTAGCCTGATAATTACAAACATGGCGTTTATAGCCACTTTACATTACTTAGAGAGCATGTTCCTCTCGCATACTAGGAATGTATTGCTTCAGATATCTGCCATTGATGCATCGTTTGTGAGGTTCCTCTTCTACACTGGCTAGCCAATAAGCATTTCCGTCCAAAACTCGATGAACTTTAAATGGTCCTTCCCAATTTGGTGACCATTTTTCCAATTCTCTATCCTTAACTCCCACAGGTAGTATGACTTTCCAAACCAAGTCTCCTTCATGAAACGACTTCTTTTTAACCCGTTTATTGTAACTCCGAGCCACCTTTTCTTTTTGGAGCATGAGGCTATTGAGAGCTGATGCGATCATGGATGGCTCGCATGCTGATAAAGTGACTAAGGATCCGTTGGAGATGCCACGAGGACCGGTTACGAGAGGCCGAGCTCAGAAGTTCAAGGAAGCACTTCAATCCTTGATGTTGAAGTCGCAAGAGGGCGTTGGATTTCTTGATATTCAATTTGGAGGTAGTTATCACCGTATTGAGGTCAAAGGCGGTCAAGAAAGTGAAGAAATTGAAGACCTTGTTCGCAGCCCAGGCGCGCCCGCGCCCCAGACTCGCGCGCCCGCGCCCTTATTTTGCGAAGAAGAAGCGCGCCCGCGCCCCTTGATCACGCGCCCGCGCTTACGGATGCCAAATTGACGAAGAATTGTGCGAGCTCTCGGCGCGCCCGCGCCTTACAATTGGCGTGCCCGCGCCTTGCACTGCGCAACAAAGGCGCGCCCGCGCTTAGCCCTAGCGCGTCCGTCCCGATTATTTTATATGCACCGAAGGTGTTTTGTGTGTGTGTTCGGGATTTTTAATATTTTGGCATTATTTTGCTTATTTTAGGTCTTTTATTCCTACTAGGAAACTTTAGGAGATATCTTTGATATCTTTTTGATTTATTTAGCATTATCTTTCAATATTTTGGGTTGTAATATAAATACTACAGCATTCATTATTTTAAGGGCAATTAAGATTTCAGATTATTGATTATTCCATACAAAATTCTCTCTAGAATTTTATTAAGCTTTTGCTTACCCAAAAATCAAACTTATCAAAGTTTTCAACTTTGTGGCGTTTGTCGATTGATTATCCTCGTGGGTTGTCAGAAACAGGTTTTCTGAAGGTCCCGTTGTGATCAATTGTTTTCTTCGTGATTACTGTTGCTAGTTTCGTTGTAAGCTAGAGGTGGTTAATCCAAAACTTTTTTTACTTGTTTTCAAGATCGGGCAATTTCTTGATTTCTTTTGTTATTGGATTGAGGGTACGATTTTAATATAGTCGTGTTTGCCTTCCATACATTACGAATTCATATCATTTGGTATCAAAGCAAAGGTTTTGAATCAAGTAAGTATCTATCTTCATCTATCTCTTTCTTCGCGTTCTTCGTTCTTCTTACCCGTTCTTCATCTTCTTCGTTGGAATATTTCCTTCGTCGAATTTTTGTGTCGTTTCTTTCAAACTTGTTATCTAAGTCTCGTGTCTTGTGCTACAAGTTATAAAAAAAAAAATCGAGCAAAAAAAAAATAGAAAGAATCGAAAGCTTTAAAAAATATATATATATATATTGAAGAAGCAAGATAACTTGTTGTCAATTGTTCATTCTTGGGTTCAGGTCAAAATTCGAGTGTTCATAAAAATTCTTCATCTTGTTTTTGTCAGTCTTCGAGAGTCAATCTTCAAGTGTCTACGAGTTGTAAACTTGAAAGTTTGATTGAATTCTACATAAAGCAAAAGCCTGCATAAATTGAGTGGAAAAAAAAAGTGGTTGAGTGAATTCTTTGGAGTGAATTGTGAGAATTTGTGTGAGGTAATTTTATTACTAACGTTTTCTTGCAGGTACGATGAGTTCTTTTAGCCAAAACTTTTCTCAAGGTCAAATGGATGAATTGACCAAGATGATGATGGCGGCTTTGGGGCCAATACATGAGAAGTTGGATAAGCTTGAAGTTAGTGGAGGTGATGGTAAAAATAAAAAGAAAATATTTGAGGAAGATGATGATGGTGGAGAGGATGAAGAGAGTTTGGGTGAAAATTGGGGTAGAAATAGGAGGGTTCATGAAGGTGAAAGAAATAGAAGGGGAGCTGTGAGAGGAAGATACATCGAAGGGAGTCGAGAGGATGGGAATATTATTGGGATTAAGATGAAGATTCCTTCGTTCCATGGGAAATCTGATCCGGAGGCTTATTTGGAGTGGGAGATGAGAATTGAATCGGTGTTTGATTGCCACAACTACAATGATGCGAAAAAAATAAAACTGGCGATGGTTGAGTTTGTGGATTATGCTCTCATTTGGTGGGATCAATTTGTTACTTCTAGGAGGAGGAATCGAGAGCGTCCCATTGAGACATGGGAGGAGATGAAGCAAATATTGCGGAAGAGATTTGTGCCTAATTACTACTATCGTAATATGTTTAGGCATTTACAAAATTTGAAGCAAGGTTCGAAGAGTGTTGAGGATTACTTCAAGGAGTTGGAGGTCACCATGATTCGAGCTAATATTGAAGAGGATCGTGAAGCAACTATGGCTCGTTTCTTATGTGGTTTGAATAGGGAGATTCAAGACCAAGTGGAGCTTAGACATTGCATGGATCTTGAGGAGATGGTACAATTGGCCATGAAAGTGGAACAACAACTCAAAAGGAGAGGTATGGGTCGAAACTCTACTGTTGTGGGTTCTTCTACTCCTTGGCGTCCAAACGTTGGCAAACGAAAGGATGTCAAGCCGGTGTCCAAACCAAAAATTGACACCAAGCAAGAAACACCAAAGCAAGGAGTGCAAGGTAAATCTGAAACTCCTAATAATTGTTCTAGGGACATTAAATGCTTTCGATGTCAAGGTCTTGGTCATATTGCTAGTCAGTGTCCGAATAAAAAAATTATGATAATGAATGCTTGTGGTGAGTTTGAGTCGGAGAGTGAGGAGGATAATTATGATAGTATGCCTGCGTTGGAGGATCCCGATGATGAGGGATATGATGCGGTGGTTGGAGAGTTGTTGGTGACTAGGAGAGTGTTGAATGTGCAACAAAAAGAGGAGGAAGAAAATCAAAGGGAAAATTTGTTTCATACTAGATGCTTCGTGAAAAACAAAGTGTGTAGTGTCATCATTGATGGGGGTAGTTGTACTAATGTGGCAAGTAGTGAGCTTGTTGAAAAGTTGAGTTTGCCTACTTTAAAGCATCCTCAACCATATAAATTGCAGTGGTTTAACGATAGTTCGAAGGTGAGAGTGACTAGGCAAGTTTTAGTGTCTTTCTCAATTGGTAAATATGAGGATGAAGTGTTGTGTGATGTTGTTCCTATGCAAGCTTGTCATATTTTGTTAGGAAGACCGTGGCAATTTGATAGGAAGGTGATACATGACGGTTTTAAAAATCGTTATTCTTTTACTATGAAAAAGAACTCTGTTGTATTGTTGCATATGACTCCAAAGCAAGTGTTGGATGATCATTTGAAAAAGAAAAAGAGAGAAGAGGCCGAAAAAAAGAGTGAACAAAAAAGTGAGGTGGCCTTAGAAAAAAAAAGAATGAAAGAAAAAAAGATGAGAAAAAAATTGAGAGGAAAGAGGCCGATAAAAAAATATATATGGCCCAAAAGAGTGAGTTGCGAGAGATTTTACATGTGCATACTTCACTTGTGTTGATTTTCTATAAGGAGATTCTCCTTAACACAAGTGATAGAGCCGGAAATCTTCCGAGCAATATTGTTTCTCTCTTGCAGGAATTTGAAGAATTATTTTCGGAGGATTTACCTCAAGGACTACCACCTTTGAGGGGAATTGAGCATCAAATTGATCTTGTGCCCGGAAGTGCGTTACCGAATCGTCCAGCTTATAGGAGTAATCCGGAGGAAACAAAAGAGCTACAAAGGCAGGTAAGTGAACTTCTCGATAAGGGGTTTGTGCGTGAGTCGATATCTCCTTGTGCTGTACCTGTTTTGTTAGTGCCTAAGAAAGACGGTTCATGGAGAATGTGTGTTGATTGTAGAGCCATTAACAATATTACCATCAAGTATAGGCATCATATTCCTAGGCTAGATGATATGTTGGATGAATTGCATGGTTCTAGCATTTTTAGTAAAATTGATTTGAAAAGTGGTTATCATCAAATTAGGATGAGAGAAGGAGATGAGTGGAAAACTGCTTTCAAAACGAAATATGGATTGTATGAGTGGTTGGTTATGCCATTTGGGTTAACTAATGCACCTAGTACTTTTATGAGATTGATGAATCATGTCTTGCGTGCTTATATTGGGAAATTTGTTGTGGTATACTTTGATGATATCTTGGTGTATAGCAAAAATTTGAATGAGCATGTTGAACACTTGAGAATTGTGCTAATCACACTAAAGGCTGAGAATTTGTATGCTAATTTGAAAAAGTGTGTGTTTTGTACAAAAGAACTTGTGTTTCTTGGTTTTGTTGTGAGTGCTCAAGGAGTCAAAGTTGATGAGGACAAGGTAAGTGCAATTCGAGATTGGCCAACGCCTACTTCAATTGGCCAAGTTCGGAGTTTTCATGGTCTTGCAAGTTTCTATAGGAGATTTGTAAAAGACTTCAACACTTTGGCGGCTCCTATGACTGCAGTGATCAAGAAGAACGTTCCATTTCATTGGGGCGAGGAGCAAGAGAAGTCTTTTGATATCATTAAGCAGAAATTAATTAATGCTCTTTTACTTGTATTACCTGATTTTTCTAATACTTTTGAAATTGAATGTGATGCGTCAGGTGTAGGAATTGGCGGTGTGTTGATGCAAGGTGGACGACCAATTGCATACTTTAGTGAGAAGCTAAGTGGAGCAGCGCTGAATTATCCTACCTACGACAAGGAATTCTATGCCTTGGTTCGTGTGCTTGAAACATGGCAGCATTATTTGAGGCCAAAAGAATTTGTGATTCATACGGATCATGAGTCTTTAAAACATATCAAAGGACAACAAAAGCTGAACAAGAGGCATGCCAAGTGGGTGGCGTTTGTGGAGACTTTTCCCTATATTATCAAGTACAAGCTAGGGAAAGAAAACGTGGTAGCAGATGCTCTATCACGAAGGTATGTGCTTCTATCTACTCTGGACTCTAAGTTTTTGGGATTTGAGTATGTGAAGGAGTTGTATGCCAATGATCATGATTTTGGTGAGATTTATGTGTCATGTTTGCATGGTCCGAAGGATAAATTTTTCATGCATGATGGATATCTGTTTAAGGAAGATAAATTGTGTGTTCCTAAATCGTCCATACGTGAATTACTTGTTAGGGAATCACATGGGTGTGGTTTGATGGGGCATTTTGGTGTGGCTAAAACTTATGATACTTTGTATGAACATTTTTATTGGCCACATATGAAGCATGATGTTGAGAGTATTTGTGAGAGATGTGTGACTTGTAGGAAAGCTAAGTCTAAGACACAACCGCATGGATTGTATACCCCACTTCCTGTTCCTAGTGAATCATGGGTAGATATTTCGATGGATTTTGTTTTAGGATTACCAAGATCTAAGAAGGGGAGGGATTCTGTGTTTGTGGTGGTTGATAGATTTTTGAAAATGGCTCATTTTATTGCTTGTCATAAATCTGATGATGCATCTCATGTTGCGGACTTGTTCTTTAATGAAATTGTCAGATTGCATGGCATGCCTAAGAGTATTGTTTCTGATAGAGATACTCGTTTCTTGAGTTATTTTTGGAAAACATTATGGTGCAAGCTTGGTACTAAATTACTGTTTTCGACTACATGTCATCCTCAAACGGATGGTCAAACTGAGGTTGTTAATAGGACATTAGAAACTTTGTTGCGTGTTATAATTAAAAAAAATTTGAAGAGTTGGGAAGAATGTTTGCCATTTGTGGAGTTTGCATATAATCGTAGTGTGCATTCTACTACAAATTTTTCACCATTTGAAATTGTGTATGGTTTTAATCCTTTAACCCCGTTGGATTTGATGTATTTGCCTATGAGTGAAAGGGTTAACATGGATGGTAAGAAAAAGGCGAAATTTGTGAGAAATTTACATGAAAAAGTGAAGGCGAACATTGAGAAAAAGAATTTGCAGTATACAAAGCAAGCAAATAAGGGAAAGAAGAGAGTTGTGTTTGAACCAGGAGATTGGGTATGGTTGCATTTGAGGAAAGAGCGGTTTCCTGAAAAACGGCGCCCGCGCCCGCGCCCTTATTTTGCGAAGAAGAAGCGCGCCCGCGCCCCTTGATCGCGCGCCCGCGCCCCTTGATCGCGCGCCCGCGCTTACGGATGCCAAATTGACGAAGAATTGTGCGAGCTCTCGGCGCGCCCGCGCCTTGCACTGCGCAACAAAGGCGTGCCCGCGCTTAGCCCTAGCGCGCCCGCCCCGATTATTTTACATGCACCGAAGGTGTTTTGTGTGTGTGTTCGGGATTTTTAATATTTTGGCATTATTTTGCTTATTTTAGGTCTTTTATTCCTACTAGGAAACTTTAGGAGATATCTTTGATATATTTTTGATTTATTTTGCATTATCTTTCAATATTTTGGGTTGTAATATAAATACTACAACATTCATTATTTTAAGGGCAATTAAGATTTCAGATTATTGATTATTCCATACAAAATTCTCTCTAGAATTTTATTAAGCTTTTGCTTACCCAAAAATCAAACTTATCAAAATTTTCAACTTTGTGGCGTTTGTCGATTGATTATCCTCGTGGGTTGTCAGAAACAGGTTTTTTGAAGGTCCCGTTGTGATCAATTGTTTTCTTCGTGATTATTGTTGCTAGTTTCGTTGTAAGCTAGAGGTGGTTAATCCAAAACTTTTTTTACTTGTTTTCAAGATCGGGCAATTTCTTGATTTCTTTTGTTATTGGATTGAGGGTACGATTTTAATATAGTCGTGTTTGCCTTCCATACATTACGAATTCATATCAAGAGCTTGCATTCGTGTATCATCGAGATCCTCTAACTCTGTGATCATGGCTTCACTGTATGTTTCCGGAATCAAATGATTTTGCATAGCTATTCGTAATGACGGAACCATGATCTCCATAGGCAATACAGCTTCATGCCCATAAGCCAATGCAAAAGGACTCACCCCGGTTGCGGTTCTCTTTGATGTTCTGTACGCCCATAATGTTTCAGATAATAGCCTAGGCCAATCTCTTGGATTGTCTTCCATCATTTTCTGCAAGATTTGAATTAGCACTTTATTAGAGGCTTCTTCTTGCCCATTGGCCTGAGGGTAATATGGCGAAGAGCAGTGTAGCTTAATGCCATAATCTGCTGCAAAATCTTTGACTTCCGACCTTACAAACATGGTTCCTTGATCTGTGATAATAGATTTTGGTATACCAAATCGATGTATGATGTGCTCCTTGATAAAATCGATCAAATCTTTTTGTTCCACCTTTTTCAATGGTATAGCCTCCACCCATTTGGTAAAGAAGTCTGTGGCCACAATAATGAAATTATGGCCTTTAGATGAAGATGGGTAAATTTTCCCGATCAAATCCATAGCCCAACCTCGAAACGGCCACGGTTTTATAATGGCATACATTTCATCAGCAGGAACCCGTTGGATATTGCCATGTCTTTGGCAAGGTTGATATCCTTTAGAGTATCTAATGCAATCCCTCAACATTGATGGCCAATAATATCCATGCCTCCTCACGAGCCATCTCATTTTAATTCCTGATTGATGTGCACCGCATACTCCTTCATGAACATGTTTCATGACTTCCATTGCCTCGGGGAACCCAATG
Source organism: Henckelia pumila (assembly GCF_033568475.1). Lineage (NCBI taxonomy): Eukaryota > Viridiplantae > Streptophyta > Magnoliopsida > Lamiales > Gesneriaceae > Henckelia > Henckelia pumila. The sequence continues at coordinate 155,764,680 of NC_133123.1, read as the reverse complement.
CATCTCAACAACAAACCATCCATTCCTTTCCTATATAAATCATCTTCTACCAATATATAATTAAGGACTTTCATCCTCAAATTGTAAGGAATTGGTCTCTTGGGAAATTGTAAGGCTTCTTTTAGTTCATCTCTCCAATCACCTGCCAAATTAACATCCACATTAAAAGTCTCAATTTGTAATCCCCTTTGCATGATGGAAGGATGATTCCTTTTCTGAATTAACACTAATCGATGAGTGAGTTTCTCAGACAATCTCAATCCCGAAGCAATTTGCGCTAATTCATTGGCCTCCCAATTTTGCTGTCTTGGTACATATTGAAAATTTATCTCCTCAAAATCATCAGCCAGCTGGGAAGCGGCTGCAAAATAGGGAATCAACGATAGACTCGTATATTTATACTCTCCAGCTACTTGCCGAAGTACCAACTGTGAGTTTCCAATTACTTGAACATTCTTTGCTCGCAAATCTTTGAGCACCTCCAACCCAATTACTAATGCTTCATATTCAGCTTGATTGTTAGTACAAGGAAAATCCAGATTAAAGGACAAGGCTGTTTTTATTCCGGTTGGAGATATAATTACTATGTCTGCACCCGCAGTTCCTTCAGTGCTAGAACCATCAAATTTCAATGTCCATGGTGGTTCTTCTGAAACATCCTAGAACTTCTAGTGAAATTTTTTTTTTTTTTAAATCTCTAATTATAAAATAATGAATATAAATATATATATGCTCATACATATATATATCGTACTTAAAAATAACTTTACTTAATTTAAAATACAAATACACCAAAGATACAATAAAAGTACACGCATGCAATTAAATACTTAAAAATAATTACTAAATAATAATTTATATGAATGCCATAATAAAACTCCTAAATAATATTTCTTTCACAAAAATTCATGAAAACTTAGAAAATAAATACTTAAATCTAAAATCATGCATATACTAAAAATCTATAATAATAAAACCTATGCGGACATAAATATTCTAGTCTCAACATAAAATTCATAATAGAGCGATGGTCACGGGTACTAGCCGCCTGGATACTCATACGCCCTCGCCGCCAGTCGGGAACACATTAACTTCATTAACATTCTGCTCACCTGCACCATTTAAATCTAGTGAGCCTAGAGGCTCAGCACGTTCTATCCTTACATAACAAAATGAAACCACACACAAGCACACATCATATAAAATACGTGAATAATAATTATACGTGCATGATCTTAAAATTATATGCATATAAACATAAATAAATAATCATACTGCTAAATCATCATGCTATAACATAATTCATCATACTTTATAATTTTCGTAAGTTCTCAACAGGTCGTATCCATGTCGGTGGCATCATACTGAGCGATTGATCAATCTATAAACCAACGTACGCGGCGGTGGGGTTTTCAACTCTGTGCTGCCACTTCACCAGTCCTCTCAGCTGGATCCATAAGCTCATCATACTTATACATCATTAGGAAGGTCACCGGGCCCAGGTATCCCGGCCTCCAACCACATCACTTTCCACCTTCACTTCAACTTCCATAAAAATATATTTTTCATAACATGCTCTTAAACTTATCATGAAAATTCTTAATGATGCATGAACTTAAAATTCTCATTTATTTCTTTATTTCATAAAAATTTGTCCGTAAATATATATTTAATTTATTTTCTTAAAAATCATACTTATATATCTAATAAAAATGCATGCATGAGTTAAATATATATTTACGAACATTTATTTTTCTAAGGACTTGTTCGAGCTGCTGACCACTTGACTTAAACCCATAAATTCCTAGACTGACCCAATAAGCATTAAGCCCAACATGACCTGACCCATCAATTCTCATGGACCCCCAGGTCCATGGCAAACTAATGGGCTCACTTAAAACATTAATTAAGCCCATTTAAATTGCTTAACTCAATATTAATTTAATAATTATTAATTATCTCATTAACTCTTAGTCCGACCCATTAACCTAAAAATTAGCCCATTAAATTACTAAACCCAACACGACTTGGCCCAATAATTCTCATGGATCACACGGTCCATGAAAAATTAGTGGCTCACCTCAATAATTAATAAAGCCCATTAAATTAGTCCAATTAATTAATTAATCAAGACCAACCCATCAATTAACTACTTAAACTCTTAATTAATTAAAATAAGAGACCCAAGCCCAAATAATAAAATCTAGACCCGGACTAAAAATATTTTGACCCATCAAGACTTGACCCAACCTGGACCCGGACCCAAAGACCCGAGCCCGGCTCACTTGAAACCATAGAACCCGACCCTAACCTATCCTCAAACCCCGTTGCGGCAGCTGCCGCCTTAGCCCCTTAAACACCTTGCTCCGGCCACCACCGGCCGGAGATCCGGCACCTGGACCACCCCAGGGTCTAGGTGCAATCCCAGCCTGGGGCCTGGCTCGAGCCAAGCCCTGCATGGCTCGGCCACAGCCCCTAAATCCCAAGAAAACCCCACGCAGCCCCTCCCATGGAACAGCCCTTACTCCCCTTAACTTTCTGACCAGCTCAGGCCACCCATGGCCGGAGCTCCGACACCTGGACCACCCCAGGGTCTAGGTGCAACCCCTGGACCAGGACTGGCTCGAGCCAAGCCTTGCATGGCTCGGCCAAGGCCCCTAAACCCCATGCAACCTGTGCAGGCCCCTTTTCTGGACAGCCCATGATACTTTGCATGTTCCGACCAGCTCCGGCCACCAAAGGCCAGAGCTCCGACACCTGGACCACCCCAGGGTCCAAGTGCATCCCTCGAACCAGGCCTGGCCCGATCCAAGCCTTGCATGGCTCGGCCAAGGCCCATAAACCAGACAGCTCCCTCTGCCCGCCTAGCTGCTGTCCCAGCCCCTTTTCCCTTGGTTCCAGCCCTTCCAGCCGTGAACCACCTTGCCTAAACCGACCCCTATGAACCCACCTAGACCCATGAACGATCATCTAGCAGTTCGAACCAAGCCATGTCCAGAAATAGTGCAAAATCGAGCCATGAAGTGCAAAAACGTGAGGAACATGCATGAACTTTAATGTTTTCTTTTCTAGATCATAACACATGCAATATCAGATCTTGTAAGCATAAAATCTTTGTAATATGATTTAAATGGTGGCCAAGAATGGATTCGAGACGTGCCTTGATAATTATTTAGACGAAACGACGTAAACGACGCATATCGGGCTCGCCGGGACGAACAGATCTTCTAAATAATCCAAAAACCTTCAAATATCGGCTATGGGGCTGGGAAAACTCTGATGGAACGTGAAAATGGTGGAGAATATGGTGATGGAGGCGGCTAAGAGGTGAGGCGTGGGTTTGGGTGGGATTTAGGGTATAATATTTAGGATAATCTAGGTTAAATAATTAATAGATAATTAGGATAATTAAATACTCTAATTTTAAAATTTAAAATACATTCTAATTTTCTAAAACTAAGTAAATCCCGAAATTATTATTAATGGGATTTTTAAAGCTTAATAAAAGTCATTAAAATGACTTATTTTGGGTAAAAAACGGACATATAAATATACATATATAAAAATACCATAATTTTCTTAAAATCTTACCTTAAAATAATATTTTAAGGCTCCTAAAAATCTCATAAAATATTTTGGGTGAAAACTAACATCTCGTCCGTCCACGGTCCCGCCTACGCGATCATAAAATAAACTTTCTCAAATAAATTCATAAATCACATCATACCGATTTAAATGCCGAAACAATATTTAAAACATGCCAATAAATCACATAATTCACATAATAACATATAAAATTAATTTAACACATTTTCACATTATTCTAAAATTATTAAATCTCCTAGTTATGCATGCGGATTTACGTGACGAATTTCTGGGCGTTACATCTTCGATCCCATACACAGGGATTTCCACTTCTTCTGGTATTGACTCATCAGAACCTGAATGATGAGCTAAGAAATCTGCGATAGCCTGTACCTTTATGGATTTTTGAGAGCAATAAATCAATGTAAACTCTGTTAATGCTAATGAACATTTGCCAATTCTACCTGACAACACCGGTCTACTAAGCATGTATTTGACCAAATCAGTTTTTGACACAACAAATACAGTTGACTGAATTAAATAATGTCTCAATTTAGTACATGCATAGAACAGAGTAAAACACAATTTTTCAATAGCAGAATATTTATATTCTACCTCATGGAGTGAATGACTTAAATAATATATAGCCTGCTCTTTATTTTCTTCATTGTTTTGGGCTAATAAACACCCTATTGATTTTGGAGCGGCTGCAATATATAATTTCAGAGGAACTCCATACCTTGGAGGCATCAATATTGGTGGTTTGGATAAATATTCCTTTATTCTCTCAAACGCTTCTTGGTGGTGAGCTTCCCACATGAATTCGTCGGTTTCCTTGAGCTTCAATAACTGGGAAAATTCTTTAGTTTTACCTGCCAGGTTCGAAATGAATCTTCTTAAGTAATTTACCTGGCCCAAGAACCTCTGTAGTTCTTTTTTACTCTTTGGTGGCCTAGCTTTTAAAATGGCGTTGGACTTGTTTTGATCTACTTCGACACCACGCTGGTGCACCAAAAACCCCAGGAAGTTCCCAGCTTTAACTCCAAAGGCACATTTCATTGGATTTAACTTTAGATTATGTTTCCGCATCCTTTCGAAACTCTTTCTCAAATGCTCCACATGATCTTCTGCTTTTCTTGACTTTACCACAATATCATCGATATATACTTCAATGAAGTGGTTAATCATATCATAAAAGATTGCATTCATTGCCCTTTGGTAAGTTGCACCAGCGTTCTTTAATCCGAATGGCATCACAAGACATTCTAAAGTACCAATAGCACCTGGACACCTAAAGGCAATCTTTGAGGTATCTCTTTCATCAATTTTTATTTGGTTATACCCAGAATAACCATCCATAAAAGACAATAATTCATTGTTGGCTTCTGAGTCAATGAGCATATCAGTTATTGGCATCACATATACATCTTTCGGAGTTGCTCTATTAAGATCCCTGAAATCAATACAAACTCTCAACTTTCCATTCTTTTTAATCACAGGAACTACATTTGACAGTCATTCCGCATATCTGATTGGTCTAATGAACCCTGTTTTCAACAATTTATCTATTTCATCATTCACCTTTGTTTCTACTTCTTTAGACATTCGCCTTGATGGATGTTTGTATGGTTTGAAATCGTCTTTAATAGAAAGACGATGTTCTACCAAGTGCCGATCCAACCCTGACATGTCTTCATAACTCAAAGCAAAACAATCTTGAAATTCTGTCAATAACTCTTTCATCATGATCTTCAATTCATCTGTGAGCAACGCACTAATATACACAGGTTTCGGATTATCCAAATCTCTCAAGTTCATTTCCTTTAATGGATCTTGAACCTGAGGTTGGTGATCCTCTAACTGTGATGGTGCATATGCGAGATCTCCCAGCTGTAATTACTCAAAATAATCAAGTTCTTCTTCAAAAATAATCTCTGACTCATTCACTTCCCATAATAAACTATCCCGTATCAAGTCAATTGTTTGCTGCACTTGGGCTTTCTTGATGGAGGTTGCAGCTACCTCTAGTTCCACTTGATGGAACTCAATAATCAACACCTTCAATGAGTGGCTGAATCATCGGCCTAGGAGGCGCAATGACCGTGGTCTTGAGAATTCTATTAAACATTTCATTGGTTTCCAGTGTCTCCATATATACGGATTTAGGCTGGCCATTTTTGTTTTTTCCATAGAACTTAATCGGTCCGAAATCACCATTGTAATACCTGGATTCAACCACGCTAGAACTCGCGTGGAAAGGTTGTGAATCTTCTTGCACAATCTCCACATCATCTCCAATCCAAAACATCAGGAACTGATGCATTGACGAAGGTATGGAATGATTTGCATTGATCCAATCTCGGCCTAACAAAGCCTGAAAATTGGCAGAAGAATTGACCACAAAGAATGCTGAAATTGATGTTTTACTTCCCACCAAAACCTCTGCAGGGAATACTCCAATAGTCTTAGTGGCTTTCCCAGTGAATGCTGTCACAGAAACCTTTGTAGGGATAAGATCAGTTTCCTCTTTTCCAAGGTTCTTGAACACCCTTAATGGTAAAATATTTACTGCAGAACCATTATCAATTATAACCCTTGATATTTGGTGACCATTCACATGGGCCTTGATATACAAAGGTCTGATATGCTTGGTCATCTCAATAGCAGGTGGAACAACAAACCTCGGTTTATCTTTTTGCAAATCTCGAGTTTCTTGACCATGGTTTACTTTCGTGGACAATGGTCTATTGGTTTGATGATATACTCTTATCTGTTGTGGAACCAACTTGTTGCCCCCTGAGCATGTTCGTCTGGAACTATCAAAAGAATTCCTTGGCCCATTGGCCATGGTTCTTTCTCTAAGTCCTTGAATCCTGTCATTATTTCTACACCAATTGGTCTTACCTTTGTAATTATCTTTTCTGACCTCAAACAACATATCTTTGGGAACCCAACCTTGCTTCACTAGTTTCCTCATATGCATCTCCTTATCTTGTCGGAACTCCCTTTTTTGGTTGATGATGTTTCTTAGATCCGGAGTACTGACGTTCACTTGAGCCACTGGAGGAAAAGGATCTTCGTCTATCAACATGGTGTCTTTCTTTTCAGGGAACTTCAGTATTCCCTTTGTAATCCTGTCCTGGACTATGTTCCTGAGAGCCCAACAAGCATTGGTGATATGATTAAAAGAATTATGATACTTACAGTATTTTTTTCCTTTCAATTTCTCTTTCGTTGGGATACGATGATCTATTGGAAAGGTGATAAACTTTTCCTTGACCAAGAAATCAAAGATCTCCTCTGTCTTTGACACATCAAACGTGTATTGTACGGCATTCTGACCTTGCATCATTGCGGAACCTGATTTTATTGGTTCTCCTGCCTTGTACTTTAAGGACGGGCATACAAAGGATCCTGATTTACCTACCTCTGCCAATGCAATATTCTCCAAGTCTTGATAATAAGAACCAACCGTGGTTTTCTTTCTTCGAGACTCTTCTTGCAGGAGTTCTTCATACTCAGCCACTTTCGCGGCCATTTCATAAAAATCGCGAAATTCAGTTCCCTGAAACTTCTTCCTTAACTCAAAGTCTAATCCTCTTTGAGCCAATTTGACGAATTCAGGTTCTGGAAAGAACACCTTACAATGGCTTTTTAATTTCTTGAATCGTTCAATGAACAACCATGTTGTTTCTCCAGATTTTTGAGTTAATCGGGACAAATCAGCAATACTAGCCTCTGGTTCCGTTCGGTAGAACTGAGAATGAAACAATTTTTCTAACTCATGCCAAGTAAAAATAGAGTTCCTTGGCAATTGAGTGTACCACATAAAGGCTGTTCCAGTACAAGTATTCGGGAACAACCTCATTTTAAAAAATGGGAAATTTTCATAGTTAGCCAACATACCACATCGAATGGTGAACCGTGCTATGTGTTCTGTAGAAGATTGATCATCATCATCTGAGAACAATGTAAAATCAGGTACCTTGAAACCTTTGGGGTAAGGATTATTAATGTCAATGATCTCTGGATAAGGCTTGCGGAACTCTGGTCTAACCATTGGCCTAATCCCAGGTCCATATAGATCCTGCACCATTTCCCTCAATGTATCCTGATCCATTGGTGCTGGCCCATTCAAAGGGTGAGAATAAGTATTTGCCCCCCGAGCAGTCATCATGGGATAAGGTCGAAGAAATGGTTCCTCATACAATCCCGGCTGAGCACCTGGATTTGTGACTGCAAAGTTCTGAATAAAAGGTCCTTTTCCACTGGTTCGTGGATTCGGAGGAACCCTTCCCCATTGTTCTTCTTCCCGTCGATGAGGAGGCGTATACCTTTCATTTTGATGAACAAAACCAGAATGTCCAGGGCGGCAAAAATCACCTGCCGAAAACCCTCCATTTGAACTAGGGGTGCAAACGAACCGAATCGAGCCGAATAATGATAAAATTTTAAGGCTCGAATTCGGCTCGATAAGAGTATGTTCGAGCTCGATTCGAAGTTCGATAATTTCAAATATTTTAGCTCGAACTCGGCTCGAAATGAAGTTCGAGTTCGGTTCGAAATATTCGAACCTATTCGTGAACTATTCGGATATTATGGTTCGAAAAGCTCAAAAAGTTCGAAAAAGTTCGAAATATATATATATTTATTATATAATTATATTATATTAATTAAATATTAAGGTTCGTGAACTATTCGCGAACTATCGAACAGAGTAATTTCGGCTCGAGCTCGGCTCGAAAAAAAGTTCAAACATGTCCGAATTCAGCTCGAGTTCGATAAGCTCGAATACGAATCAAATATTTATCGAGCGGGCTCGTAAAGCTCACGAGCATGTTCGGTTCGTTTGCACCCCTAATTTGAACCACCACCTTCAATTGGTTTATGGCTCTCCTCAACCATTTTCTTTGGATTAACTGTTGGTTCCTATGTGACAGTAACCTTAGGAACAGATTCCCCACTAGACTTAATCTTGCTCATCTCGCCTCGCATAAAACCCATGGCCGAAATCACCAGCCTATGAGCCTCTTCTAGATGTTCCATGGTGCTTGAAACCACTATATCCATATCTTCAAATTTTTTCGATATTACGGAATCAAACTGCTCAGCAGGAACCAACAACATTTCTGGAATGTTTACAACATTTTCACCCTCAATGTGCATTATTTCTGCATCAGCAACTTGTGAAATAGAACCTCCTGCACCATCTCCTTGTAATGCCTTGTCATCACCTTTCTCTTGATCTCTACGGTTCTTCGGTGCCATAACGGTCCCACTGGGCGTGCCAAAAATATGTTTGCACACAAAAATTGGCTCGAGCGGGTTGATTGTAGGCGTGTCAGGCACGTGAGTGCCAATTGAAAAATAACAAATGAAAATAAAAATCTAACTTCTAACACCAAGCGAAAATGAGCCCCGGTTCCGTCGTCGGTCTCAAGTTCACAGGTAAAACGCTAAAGAACTAAAATAAAGTAGAAAACGAATTATTAATAGCAACCGAAAATTGATTCTTTGCTACTGAAAATTCAAAATGACAAGTGTTTGTCACACTAATCACAAAAGAAAGTGTTGTAATAGTTCGAGGAACCCAGCAAAAACAAGCTAAACATGTACACTACAATGTCTAGAAAATGATAAGATGAAGGTACGAAAATTCTGCAGAAAGATTGCTAAAAAAAGCAGAGTTTTTTGATAGCTATGTTTGTTGTTGAGATGATGTCTGTCTGCTCTTCTCTTCAGATGGCTCATTTGTTCCCAAGTTCATAACTTCCACCCCACTATCTCTCAAAATAGACCACGTTCTTTTTAACTGGTTTTTGACTTAGTCATTCCTTTTAAATATGACTTCCCCTTCATTTCCTGCTGACGGATTTTTGTCTTGTGGGTTTCATTTCTGGTGGGCCGAACCACTTGGGCTGCATGGTTTTTAGAAACTGGGCCAAGGAACTCTAATTTATATAATATTTATTTTATGGGCTAACAACATGTTAATTTATATTTAGATTCAAGGGTCTACCTGATGACTGAAAATTGGGGTGATGAAGACAATATATCAGTAAATTTAAACTGGATGTTTTATATGCTCGTGTTAGAATTTAGATTCGAGCTCAAACTCATGCCACCTTTGGACAGCTCATTTTTCAGATTTTCAGCTGAATTCAATCCAACTCGATAAATCTCACTCAAGCTCAAATTTGAATATGGCATTAAAAAATAGTATTCGACTTATTTAGAATTTATGAAGGAAATTGTGTCAGTTGCCCTTCAATGATGGTTTTAGGACACCCGTCACAACAGGTGGCTTTGAGGAAAAAAAACGATTGTTTTAGGACGAAACTGAATTCAGGTTCATAATAGAAGATTGTCGAATTATATTGTAACAAGAACCCTCTTTTCTGTTAATTTTGTAAGTCGATTAGTCAATACTTTGACCTTTAACCCCGTTTTTGTGCTAATCCGTAGATGTTCACCAACTGATATTGATGATATTGTAGCTCGTGATGCTCTAATTTCTCGATATGTGTTTTCATTTGGTCTCCCGAATAAAAAGGTAGTCTAGCAAAAAATCAGCATTATCTGTAATATTCAGACAAAAATCCGTTCCTCGACAGATCTTGTTCGTACTAAGTTCATTACTAAACCATCAGATACAATCAAAAGTCCCTTTAAAGATTAAATATGGTATATGCTATTTCTTTAGTTGCCAATACAAAAGAGTACACCAACTACCGGCTAACTGATGACAAACTCAACATAGGAAATGCCAATATATGAGTGAATCGAACTTCATTAGCAACTTGGAGCATTTAAGTTCGGAAACACAACAAACTTAATCGACAAAGGACCGATTGTTAACGGAGAATCCAGATCGCGGAAAATGGGAACCAAACTGGGGATGTCACCTTTTTCAGTCAACTCTAGTGGTTGATCATTCAACATCATGGTTTTGCTTCGCAGATCACCATATTCGGGAGTCAAGTGATACTCCTCTCGAACTAGTTTCACATCCGCTGCTTTTTTCCCAATCCATGACACTGATTCCTTGAGACTGTGCACAAAAGATCTTTTTCTGCCCCCGGTTTGCAATTTCACAGGTAACTCACTGTTGTTACTGGATTCGGTTTCAATGTTGTAGACAGTTTGATTGCTTAAATTTATAAGTAGTACAGTAATGCCAGCCTGAAACAAGAAAGAGCTTCATAGATTGAGTGTTTCCTATGAAATGGGAAGAAAAATGTGGAGACTTCGAGATGGGAAGTTTCTTTTTTGGACAAACAAAAACAGAACTACAAGACCGAATGCCTGTCGATGTGCCAAAAAAATATGGTAGAGATGCATAACTAAAAAGTTTTTAGTTGTAAAACCGTGGAATATTATGTTTTAATCACTATGCCATAACAGATATATTCGTTCATTGTAACAAGCAAACAAACGTTGCTGTCCAATAAGAATTGAGATATTTGGCATTCTATCTGCCTAGTCAAAGAAAATAATTGTGGGTTCTTACTCTTTCTTTTGAACAATGAGCATAAGCGCGCAAATGTGGTGATGCATGGCTGTTAACAGCAAGAACTCCTTTCCCCATAAGCCGATGCCATAGAAGTGCACTATATTCCAAAAGATACTTAACATGAGTGAAGGTATACACGTTAAAAAAACGAGTGTGACTCAACTAGAATGGTACTGACCTATAATAATCAGGATTTGGAATGAAGGTAGTTTTGTTAAGAAGCCCGTAGAATCCACCGATCAGAGTCTGCCTGCAATATACTTTAGTATTGTACTTTGCTGCCATTCCAAGTTGATCTAGATACCTACATTGAGACACTATTTTAGTGAACAAGAAATCTCGACTCTGAAATTTCATCTCTTGTTCAGTAAGAAGATCCATTTCATAAAATGAATGAAGCTAGAATAAGATCCAACCAAAAGCTGTTCAAAAATGTGTTTGATATGTCCCAAGCACCATTGTTGTAGGTGCCTCCTGATTCTCCAATCCAGGCAGAAGTCCAGGGACCATTCACTTGAATGGTTGATGTGATATTGCTGAATACGAATGATGCCTTGTTCAAGTGATCAGGATTGAGGATTTTACTTGCAAGAATAGGATCATTTGCTGCAATGTCATTAATGGCAGAAGTCACTAGATTCTTTTTTAAGAAATAACATCAAGAAAAAGACAAACTGTAAGGTTAAGAGATTAAGATATATTAAAGAACCTGGTAAGGCCAACTTGATGAGATCAAGATTTATAATTAGAGATTTTTTTAAAAAGTACTCACCAGGACCCAAATTATACAAATGATGAGATATAACATCAAGTACGTGTGGACCGGAGATTTGAAGTAGTTTCTCGAACCACAACTTATCAAAGAACCCTCCTGGAGCCAAGATATAAGGTCTTGAGCCAAAATTCCTATACAATTCATCAACCATTGCGTTCAGATGGATTGAATCTTTTCCATATTGCTCAGGACCAACACTAGCCCCAATACCTTTGCCACTTAACTCATTACCTGAATGGTGAAAGTGAGACAAATTAGTTGTTTCTAGCATATGATGCTGGCAAATCCTACACAAAACTTACAACAAATGAAAGAATTAGTTAAATATTTTTGAAAGATTTAAAGAACGGATTTGTACCAAATTCCCAAGAGTCTACATGGTACCCTTTGGATATAGTGTAATTAATGAAATCACGAGCATTGCCGGAATTCCAATCTCCTCCCCAAACTCCTCTTTTAATATGACGTCTACCGTATAATGCATTAAGGCCAAAAGTCACAAGAACACTGCAACAAAGTCAGACCTATCAGCTGTTTAATCGCTAAAACACAGACATGCTGTGCACGCACATGCATATATACAGTTACACATATACATACTTGGATCATACCCCATCTTCTTGAAAAAGTTATTCAGCTCATCCCACCTCTCCATATGTAAGCATCCCTTTGAAAATCCAAACAACCCACCCCTCTCCTTCCTAAATTGCCGGCAAGGCGAATTCAGTTTTCCCACGTTATACAGAACTTGGTCTTGCAGCGAACCGCCAACTCTGATTCGCAAATTCTTAAAAGCTATGGAGCAACCAATTGAAACAGAAAGTTACTGGGAACAACATATAATACTATAATTCACGTATAACTTTCCTAAGTTCATCATAGGGAGGTTTATACCTCGAACGGCATTGTTCAGAAAAGGGTGAGATAAGTTCTGACAAAAGAAACGAGTTACAATGAACATTGCACATAAGAAATCACCATTAAACAATAAGCGGAAACAATCTCGTTAACGTAGTTCTTACAAGATTTATAGCGGAAGATGATCCCCATGGGCATCTATTGTAGTTGCACTTATCTTGAGGCCACCAATCAATAGTGGCACAAATATAATTAGCATCTGTTTCAGTAATTATTGTACTTGTGTCAATGATAAGTCTCGCCTCTTCCAAATCCTGGGCTAAAATTGTTGGTAGAAAGGCCAGCAAGATCAAAAACGACGTCGGGAATCCCATTGCCCTGATTCACTAGAAACACAAAAAATGGCAACTCATCCAATTCAAACTACAATACAAAAAATTTTCCGACACAGAGACATGTGCTTTAAATGCCAAGAATTACAGCACCAAACATAAAGATTCATAAAAGAATTCACATTTCTTTACATCTACGGCATCAAACAAGACGTGCAAGCAAAGTTAACTCATAATTCATTTAAGACACGAAATTCCAGCTAAAAGCAACAAAAATCTTCTGAAGAAAAGCCACAGAACTCTCCACGGAACCAGTTACGCGAAAGCTAAACAAGAAAAATGATCTGAATTTGTGTGCCATAAATTTGCTGAACAACAAACAAAATATAGATCACTGCCAATCAAACACAAATTAAAGGAAAAAAAGCACAACCCAGATGAGAACTAACCTCAGAAACCACAGAGATCCACTTTATTACAACTATGAAGCTCAATTCAACACCACCGACATATTCATGCTTTCAAAGAACACTTTTTGAACCAAGATTTTCAATCTAATAAAGATAAACAAACAAAACCACCCAAGAATCAAACAATGTTTGTTTCTTGAATAAGTTAATCTCAGATTTCCCAAAGTTTTGTTGGAATCCGAGGTCTGGTCAGGGAGCATGTGGTGTCACTGTCAGCAATTCAGCATCCAACACATAATGGAGTTTGGTATAGAACAAAACCCTGCTGGGATTTCAATTTATATTTAGATAACGACACTCTCATAAATCTTTATCAAAAACTGAGATTCTTTACTACTTGGTGTACTTGCCTTCCCAGAAAATTTTGACAGCGAAGAATGTTGAAAATTTTCACTTGTGAAAACAGTTATGTTCAGACATTCAGTAACCTCAGCTGTCAATATTTATTGCATAATAAAGTTTTAAATTTAAGGTTGTTGAAAATTATTTAAAATGAATGTTGAATGTTAATGTCGAAAATTGAGTTGTAAAATTTTAAAAATTAGTGTGTGATGATTATATGATTATGTATTAATTTTTGGAATTATCTCTAAGTGATATGTATAAATAGCTCTCGTCATTTGTGTAGAAAAACACAATTTAAGAGAGAAGAATTTTATAAAGAGTAAAGTTTGATATATTTTGAGTTTTGAAATTTTTACTTTTTATTTTTTTTTTCACAACACGTTATCATCACGATCGCTCGAAGGTTCTCTATAATCTTCAAAGCGACGAAACACAAGAAAAAGACAAATATTTAACAAGTGAAGAATATTTATTTTAATGTTTATATATTTTTACTTTGTATATATTTTAATATATAACATCATGTTATTATATAAAAGGATGTCTATGACACCACATTATAATAACGTGATGTGAATTATATATTACTGCTCATATATTTTTATTGTGCATATAATATAATATATTAATTATATCTGTATAATTTCACAATGTTATATAAAAGGAGTCTATGACACCTCATTTTAAAATTGTGATGTGATATACAATACCTGACTTTATACTAACTATTTTTTTATAATTTCATGTTATTATATAAAAGGATGTCTATGACACTACATTATAATAACGTGATATGATTATACTATATATTACTGTTTATATATTTTTATTATCTATACTAACTATATTGTATAATTTCATGTTATTATATAAAAATATGTGTATGACACCACATTATAATAACGTGATATGATTATATTATATATTACTGCTTATATATTTTTTATTGTGTATATATAGTAACGGTCATAAACGTTAATAAAACGGATAATTTTTGCCCTATAAATATGATCACTTAAGCGCATTTCAATCACACCAAACTCACACTTTCTCTCAAAATTATTTCTCCCCGATTTTTCAAAGAAGAAGAAAATGACATTTTCAAGGCTATTTTTTATAACTATTATGATCATCATACGCACGAGTCTTGTATTTATCGATGAATACAATATCAGGTCATGTAGACTTGATTGAAGGTTGTGGTAAAGCACATTTTTTTATTACATAATGGTACAAATTTTTTGATAAATGATGTTTTATATTCACCACAATAAAAAAAAATTTGTTGAGTTTTAATGATATATATTCTCATGTGTATGATACTTAGACAATAACTGAAGGAAATCAGAAATATATGTGTCTTATCACATATAAATCAGAAAAAAAATATAGTTGAAAAACTATCAATGCTCCCTACTCGATTGCATTATACACATATAAGTCCAATTGAATCAAACATGGTGATTAATAATTCTTCAAATTGGCATGATCGATTATGAAATCCTGGTTCAATAATGATGCGAAGAATTATAGAAAATACACATGGTCATCCACTGAAAGACCAGAAGATCTTTCAGAATAATAAGTTTCAGTGTAAAGCATGTTCTCTTGGAAAACTTATTATAAGACTATCACCAGCTAAAATCCAAACTGAATCGCTCATGTTTCTTGAACGTATTCAGGGTGATATTTGTGGGCCAATTCATCCACTATGTGAACCATTCCGATATTTTATGGTGTTGATCGATGCCTCGAGCAGAAGGTGATCACATGTAAGTTTGTCAACTCGGAATGTGACATTTTCAAGATTAATGGCTCAAATAATAAAATTACGAAATCAATTTCCCGATTATACAATCAAAAAAATAAGACTTGATAATGCTGGAGAATTTACTTCCCAAACTTTCAATGATTATTGCATGTCAATGAGAATCACTGTTGAACATCTGGTTGCTCATGTACATACACAAAATGGATTAGTTGAATCATTGATTAAACGTCTACAGCTGATTGCTAGACCAATGATAATGAAAACAAAACTCTCTATTTCTATATGGGGACATGTAATTTTACATGTTGCTGCATTAATTCGCATCAGACAAAGTGCTTATCATAAATGCTCCCCATTGCAGCTTGCATTTGGTAAAAAACCAGACATTTCTCATTTGAGAATTTTTGGATGTATGGCATATGTGTCTATTGCACCACCTCAAAGAACAAAAATGGGACCTCAAAGAAAAGTCGGTATTTATATCGGTTATGATAGCCCATCAATCATTCGATATCTTGAGCATCAGACAGGCGATGTGTTTACAACACGTTTTGCTTATTGTCATTTTAATGAAGAAATATTCCCAATGTTATGGAGAGAAAATAAACACATCGAAAAAAAAATTACATGGTATGTATCATCATTGTTACATTTGGATCTAAGAACTAAACAATGTGAGAACGATGTACAACAAATTATGCACTTGCAAAGAATAACAAATCAAATTCCAAATGCATTTGCAGACACGGTAACAACATCATATATATATATATATATATATGTTATAAATGCCCCTGCTCGAATTGAAGTTCCAAAGAAACAAATTGAAGACACTCATGATGTCATTAAACGTTTGAAGCGTGGAAGGCCAGTCGATTTCAAGGATAAAAATCATCGAAAAAAATTCATAGAGAAACACGATGATCACAAAATAGAGAATGATGTTCCAGAAGAAACATTTGATAATGAAAATGCTCTGTCAGAACCACAAACTAATAAGAATCTTGAAATCTCTATCAATTATATTAATAGTGGAAAAATATGGAACCGGAAAGATGTAGAAGAAATTGATGAGATATTTTCTTACAATGTGGCATGTGACATCATAAATGAGAATGAAGATCATGAACCAAAATCTTTTGGTGAATGTAAAAATCGGCAAGATTGGGTAAACTAGAAAGATGTCATCGAGGTTGAATTGGATTCGCTAAATAAACGTAACGTTTTTGGACCTATAGTCTTTACACCTGAAGATGTAAAACCTTTTGGATACAAATAGGTTTTTGTTCGAAAGCGAAATGAGAAAAATGAAGTAGTAAGATATAAAGCTCGACTTGTTGGACAAGTTTTTTCTCAAAGGCCTGAAATTAATTATGTAGAAACGTATTCTCCCGTTATGGATGCAATTATGTTTCGGTATTTGATTAGTTTGGCAGTTTCTGAAAATTTGAAAATGCGTTTTATGGATGTTGTTACAGCTTACTTATACGGATCACTTGATAATAATATATACATGAAAATCCCTGAAGGATTTAAGATGTCTGAAGCACAAAGTTCAAACCCCAAAGAATTTTATTCTATGAAACTACAAAGATCATTATATGAGTTAACGCAATCCGACCGAATGTGGTATAATCGGTTAAGTGAGCACTTGATGAAAAAGGGATATGTAAATGATCCAATATGCCCTTGTGTTTTCATCAAGAAAACAATATCCGGATGTGTAATTATTGTTGTATATGCTGATGATTTAAACATCATTGGAACGAATAAGGAAATTCAAGAAGTTATGCTATATTTGAAGGAAGAATTCGAAATGAAGGACCTTGGAAAAACCAAGTACTGTCTGGGTTTACAAATCGAACAAACAAAATGTGGAATTTTTATGCACCAGTCAAATTATATAGAAAAGGTCCTTAAATGTTTTAATATGGATAAATCAAATCCTTTAAGTACTCCAATGGTTGTTAGATCATTAAACATAGAAAATGATCCATTCCATCCATGTGAAGATGGTGAAGTTATTCTTGGTCCAGAAGTATCATATCTAAGTGTCATTGGTGCCTTATGTATCTTGCAAATTGTACCAGACCTGATATATCTTTTGCTATCAATTTATTGGCAAGATTCAGCTCATATCCAACAAAGAGTCGCTGAAATAGAATTAAACATATATTCCGTTATCTACGAGGAACGATAGATTTGGGACTTTTGTATTCAAAAGATACCAATCAAAGTATCATTGGTTATGCTGATGTTGGATACTTATCTAATCCACATAAGGCACGTTCCCAAACCGAATATGTATTTACTCGTGGAGGCACTGCAATTTCTTGACGTTCACATAAACAAACACTCGTAACAACTTCATCAAATTACGTCGAGATTATTGCATTACATGAATCAAACCGTGAATGTGTGTGGCTAAAATCAATGACCCAACATATCAAAACCTCATGTGGATTGTCAGTAGACAAGAATCCTGTGACACTATATGAAAATAATGTTGCATGTGTTGCTCAAATGAAATAATGATACATCAAAAATGACAGAACCAAACATGTCCCCCCAAAGTTCTTTGCCTTCACCCAAGAGTTTGAGAAAAATAAAGATATTGATATCTGTTACATTCAATCAAGTGAGAACTCATCAGATCTCTTCACAAAGGCACTTCCTACGACGATATTCAGAAAACATATATATAACATTGGGATGCGCAATATACGAAATATGTGAAGAATCGTTTGTGTTAATATGAGGGGGAGTTTACGTGGATGCACTCTTTTTTTTTACTATGATTTTATCCCAATTGATTTTTTCTAGTAAGGTTTTTAATGAAACAGTATAAAAAAACACGTAATTAATACAGTCACCATATCACGATCATCATCACAAGGGTGAGTGTTGAAAATTATTTAAAGTTGAATGTTGAATGCTGAAAATTGAGTTGTAAAATTTTGAAAATTAGTGTAGAAAAACACAATTTAAAAGAGAAGAATTTTATAAAGTGTAGAGTTTGATATATTTTGAGTTTTAAAGTTTTTACTTTTTACCATAAATTTTTACTTTTTCACAACAAAGGTTACATCTATATAATAATATTTGAATTTTAAACTTTTTTTTATGTGTTGGTGAAGTCTATTTTTCTTCCTTTCGATGATTTTTTTTTTAGCTTCGACTCTCTGTATTATTTTTCAATCAACCAACCAAATAATGCAAATTACTGATGTTTAACATAAATATAAATATTTTTTACTTGAAATTTTTATTTCATTAAATTTCATTGATTATATATGATTAATAAAGTAAAATTTTTTATATATAAATATATGTACACATAATGCGTGTGTATTAAAGATTAGTATATATAAAATGCACATGTTGTGTAATATAATTTTATTTTGAAAAAAAAATACGTGCAAGTTGTTCGGATTGTTATCTAATGAGATTAGTTTAATTAATTAGAAAAATATATTTCGTAAATTTTGTGAGAAGTTTTGGATTTGTATTAGATAAGTTGTCACTTGTCACCTAAATAATTAGTAAATTAAATAGTATTAAGGGTGGTTTTGTAATTTTGAAATGATCATACCAAGATAATTTTTCTGAGATACTTTCTTTATATTATGTATATCGTGAATACATCACTTTTATTTTTAGATTCAACCAAATATCTTGTATATATTGTTATAATAATGTATGTGAACATTAAATTTGGATATATATTGTATACAAGAATATATGATATTAATATTTATATATACATGAAGAGTCGTTTTAAGAGAGGATGTAAATAGTTTTTGAGAATCTAATTGTGGATTTATCAACCACTTTGAGAAATCAAATATATCAAATTAATACAAGTTATAGAGAAACTTGCTGTCAGGAAGTATATTTTAGTATTTCTTAATGCTATATTGGTTTTTATTTCGATTTCGAATATCTGTTTATCAATACAACAATTATATTATTGCATGCTGTTAAGTTTCACTTATATTATTCATTATGCGTGGAGGGTTTGTGTTATTTAAAGATTATATTACAATTAAGGATTTATGGACAAAAATTATTACCTTTTTTATTAAAATAATTAATTAAATAGCATCGTTTTTGTTATTTTTAAAATTTATGTTTCTTTATTTTTTCTGAAATAAAAATTTAAATATTTTTGTTTTTTATGGACAAAATTTATGTTTTATTAAAATATTTTTTTGGAATTTTTGTGTTTGGTATGGTATGATCAATATGCATTCACATGGCATCACTACTAATTCAAAATTAAAAAATTATTTTTTTCCCAACCAACTCGGTATCAAGGTTGGGTTCAAAGAATGAAATTGTCTTCTATTCTGACCTTAAATAAATTACAACAGATAACGAGTGAAATTCTACAAGCCACAAAGCATGTCCAAAAAAAAAATCATGATTATTCAAGATTTGTCTTTTTCGATTTTCGAAACTTCCAGAGCTGCATCTCTCAGAAAAGATAGCTGCGCAGAAATAGACAGTTTACCATGTTCTTCAATCCCATTTTTACCGGTTATCACCTCAGATTCTACATTGCAATGAACATATACGAATTCTGACGGATCACGGGGATTTTCGGATTCTTGGCACTGTCCTTTCTCGTCAAGAACTGGAGTAAACTCACCATCCACAGGGCAGATGATGTGTGAACATCGATTATCAAGTAGTTCTTTCGATAGATTTTCGTCCTTGGTTGTATTCACATTTGCTCCAGAATATGCACTTCCAGGAATATCGATAAGTAGATCATGCTCTATGTTGTTATGTCGGAACCTTAAATCAGAGCCCTGTAGACAAGATAATGACAAAATATCACTATACTAAATAACGCGACCATTTCAGATCATGGCAAGTTGTTAAAACGTGGAGTTTGCAAATTAGAGAAGACAATTTAAAATCCTGCGAGAAATATACTATAATGAAGGAACAATATTTTCGGTACTTGCTTTTCTAGTCTAAATAAGGCAGGCATTTCAGATCATGCCAAGGTGTTATACGCATAGAGCTTGCAATTATGAAATCATAAAAGCTGGAACTCTGATCGAAGAAATGTAACATACTGAACACGATTTTGGTACCCATTTTCTAGTCTGAATACTGATTGATCATGATACAGCAGAACTAACTTCCAAATACGAGAAAATGCAAATCCTAAACTTTATCAAGATGAGTACTGATAATTTGTTGTCCTATTAATTATTATACTCTGTTTTCTGATTTATCATGGTAAGTCTTTTGAGAGTGAAGCTTAAAAGTTAAAACTTTCAACAGCATGAAAATGGTTTCTATGTTATCATCATATTATAATCTGTTTTCTGATTTATCATGGAACGTCTTTTGAGAGTCAAGCTTAAAAGTTTCAACAGCATGAAAATGGTTTCTATGTTATCATCAACCCAGTAAACACTTCTCGACAAAAAACACGCTAATTTTATTTGGACTATGGCATCACCTGTACTACATTATTGATATGCTCAGATTTGTGGGCATCTGTGAGGCCATTCATGATGTCTTTGAGTTGTTTCTTAGCCTTGTTTCTAGCAATACGTCGTTCTGCACATTGTGCAGTGGTAACAGCAGCATGACAAGCAACACAAAGAGTCCTCATGTTCTCTAGTTTGCATTCACCTGGAGAACTCAATAAAGAGAATTCATCAAATCAAAGGTGTTATTTTGTTCATAGTTCATACATTGGAAACATGAGTTCATGCTTCAAACGGCATCAACATTTTCAAAAAAAAACAAAATAAGGCACTGACCTCCCCCCTTATACACGGGTATAATGTGGTCTGCATGCCAAGCATTGCCTTCTTTTGGGTCATGAACAAGCTTGTCCAGTCTGTTAAATTCCAAACAAAAACTTGATTCTAACGAATGAAAGATGGAAATACAACAGATGCATAGCTCTTGTACCAGTTCTAAACAATTGAAAGAACTTAGTTTCCCTGGCACCCTAAAAATTAAAATCATTTACTCCACAAATGGGAAAATAAATGGAAGGGGCTACAAGCTTTTGTTGGAGGCACACCAAACATATCATGAACCTTAAACAGTCATTTGCTCATGCATAACAATACTATCCAGCCATTAATCCATTCTTGCACTTCATTCACATTGAGAATAGATCTACATCAAAGTTAAAACAATCCACAGAATAACCAGCAAAACTCCAAGTCAGCACAAGTGACCAAGATAAATATGTCCAAGGCCAACAAACCCTTAATACTGTAGGACATGTTTGATATCCATGATAATTTGGTCATCCTACTCAATTCCATGTTTAGTATGATAGTTTGGGCCCATCATAAACCAGTCAGCCATATTAGTATTCAGTGCTTTTGAATCATTAATCACGTGGCACTCGAGAATGGAAAAATTACAAAATCTGGTGTCAAAGAAAGACAAAGTTTCTTCAGCATGAGAGCTTTACAAGCGACGGGGGCTTATTCTTGCAGCGGCTAAAAAGATAGAAAACAACTAAGCCCATTTGTCACTCGCTCGTTAACCACAATATTAGTCAACCTGTAACATATCTTCTGCCATCACTTCTAAAACATAGAGATTAGATTATTTGCTAAGAATGAAAAGAAAAAAGATTTTTTTTAAAGGTAAAAACAAGATATTTAAATCAACTAGTGTTGGAAAAAAACTTAAGGAAAAATGAACCAAAAAAAAAAGGATGGGGGTGGCCGGTGACGACAATGAACTCTCCACTCTGTAGGGTCCTTTTCATAATTCTCTGGAACTTTTAGCCCAAAAGTGGGATGAAAGATATTTGTAACTAATATTATTATAATAAAAGGTGTAAAAAACTATGACATACACTTTCCAACATTCATCTTGAGTAAGAATAACTTACAATTTTTTGTGATCTGCTATTTTTGGAGCCACTTTCTTGATATACATTGGCCTCTTTTCAAGTGATAGAGGCATTAAGTTTTCAACAAGTCGATGACAATCTAATTGACAACACGTGCAAATTCCTTTCTCAATTTGGAAAAGACCCTACAAACCTCATATGTTAACTTGATTTACATAAGAAATAATAAGCAATCAGACATGATTCTAGATCAAACCTCACGAAGAAATCTGCTGCTAGTTCGTGAGCGATATTCTTCAAAGCAATTCAAAGTGCAAAAAAGGTCCTCAAAGAATTGAGGCGATTTAGAGTATTTACTCCTGCGATCAAGAATTGATCAAAACCTCATTCCATGTTTCACCAACAAAAGAGAAAAATGAACAAGACCTACTTGCAAGGAGTTTGACATAGCTTGCAGAGTGGTTCATCCATGTTAGACCAACCCTGCGTATAAAGTTGCTCTTTCTGATCATTACCACCAGAGAGATGAACTTTTCTCCGGGAAGCATTTGAGGGTAATGAATGACTTATCTCATCCATAGGTGTTTTACGCCGTCTACTTCCACCCCTCAGTAGTCCCTGAGAAATGAAAAATAATTATGAAACAAATTTTACCCGCACAAACAATTCAATGGTGACAATTGGTAAGACGTCTAGGATAAATTCTACAATCTACATACATACCCCATCATTATGATTGATGCTTTCATTTAAATAACATAATTCACAAGACAGTGGGAGCTGTAAGGGCTTGCCAATCAATTTCCTCTTCTCAATAGGCCTCAGCTTCTTCCATTCATTGATGAATTCCATAAGAGCTCCTCTGTATAGTGGATCATCCTTGATAGATTTATCAGACATTTTATCAACATCATTTGCAAGTGGGCAGCACTCAACTTCCTCTAGCCGGAAATTTTCAAAAAATGGCCTTGGTCTAGAGTCTGTTCCTGGGATGCAAGAATACAAGTGGATCCTTCCAGTATACTTGCTAACCTGAACGGAGAACAACTTCAGGAACAAACAAAAACTTCTATAAATCTACAATATGTGTTTCAGTGCGAGCAGCGAGTTTAAGCTACATCGCAATCATTTTAATGTGGACAATAAGCATTCCTCAAGAAATGTCCTAGCTAAGGAACTTTATAAGGTGAAAACATGAAAACAACACGATCGAGGAATAAACTAACAGCTGGTAATAGTCCACCTAAAATACAAACTTTGCTATCCAATAATAAGTGTCTGGAGAAAAAAATTGTTATCATGAAGGCTTACCTAGTAACAGGTCACCAATCAAACTTTCATATAAATGTATGCTAAAAAAGTGAAATGAAATGTATTCACCTCCAGAGAGCAGTTAGGATCTCAGTATTCCCATACTGTCAAAATAATGAGCATTTGGCTAACATGCCTTCAAAAAGGACTCAACAAGTATTACATCCAAGTTGGGAATCGACAAGATTCGTTCTCGTGCTTGAGAGGGAGAATTGAAAACATGAATCCTAACAGATAATTTGTTTTAAGTAAATTTTTCATTTTTGTTTGAGAGATTTGTTAGCTGTGTGTTTAGAAAAGATTGTAGCAATTTTTGTACATAGAACATAGATAAGCTACTTCCACCATATATATACTCCTTTGAGATTATTAAAATATCAGTTTTCCGCTTAAAAAAACTTCACATCTATAACTACACAGTGAAGCAAAACTCAGAAAATTACCTCAAACCGGAGAGCAGTTGATTGGATGGAACTATTAGCTCCAATATCGACTTCATTGATGCATCCCCCTTTGGTTAATGTGGTTTCGTTGAACATAGCGTCAACCTACAATCCACGTTGGATAAATTCAAGCAATCATTACAAAAGTGATAAATCACAAAATTCTTAAGCAACAAACGTTAAATAGATCATTGGATCGTCAGTTGCACAAGATAAAACGACATCGTACCTTCATTTCTTTACTTCTGCTGTCAATCTTTTCTACAACACCAAGAGGACAAACAGCAGCTTCATGTTCAGCTCTTGCAGCAAATTCCTCATCTCTAAGATTGGCATGCTTTCCATTTAGCTCAAGTAATTCATTCTGAATCCATATGAAAAGAGAACAAGCCAGGAACGTAAAGTCAAGAGCTAGGTTTGAAGAAAATCCAATTAAGAAGACAACAATGAACTACCTCACGACAACGCTTGTCCCTCCATGACGAAATAGCAGTATGATATTGTCCACCACCACACCTATCCACCGGTATATGCAAGTCACTGGATGCCCCTTCAGGCTGTGAATCTTGATCAGTGCAAGCAGTATGGGATTTCATGATCTTTTCTACGGGCCTATCCTCATTTTCTATCTGGCCAAGCATTAACTGCTTGTTTTTCTCTCTTGTTTTACAGGCAGTCTCAAGATTAGAAACACTCTCAACCTGTGTAACATGGACACAAATAAAGCCTGGATGTATAGTCCTCAAACTTTGAAGACAGAACTGAGGGGGTAAAACGTAGATTTAAAAATTAAGTACAAGCCTTTCCATGTAGAGGTCCAAAAGAAAATTAAGACCGTGATATCCATATCATATACAAAGATGTCAAACAAGTAGCCTTTTATATTAAAAAATGACGGAATAAAGAAAGAAAGAAAATGGAAAAACGTCCAACAAGACTTTGGTTATCTAGAAAAAACAAATTTGATTTTTCACATAAAGCTAAAGATCATAGTTCCTGTTAAAGATATGGAAATATAATCAGAATCAAATCTTTGATATTTATAGGAAATTATGTACCAATTGTAAATTAGGATAATTAGGAGATCCCTTAATTAAAGGGATTACAATTCTGTTTCTATTTTCTGATTATGTTAGTGTATCTATATATTGATTTGTTAATTATTGTAAATGGTAGAAGTGATATAATAAAAAGAACGTTCTTCTTTCTCCAGCAATTATGTTCTTCTTGTTCATTTCACATGGTATCAGAGCCGTAAGGCTTGATCCATTCGGATCTGATTCGCAATTCCATTGTCACTATTTTTTAGCCTGGTATTGCAGTCCTCTGATTTATTATTCGGACAATTATCGATGGCTGGAAAAGCCGAAACTTCTAAAACCCTTCCAGTTCCTGCTGTTGGAGAATTACAGCAAATCCATTCTGCCTATCGGCTAAATGGCAAAAACTATTTAAAATGGTCCCAGCTCGTCAGGACCACATTGAAGGGTAAAGGAAAGCTCAGCCATCTGCTTGGTAGTGGGCCTAACAAAAAGGACCCCAAGTTTGCTGCCTGGGATGAAGAAGACTCCCTTATTATGGCTTGGCTCTGGAATTCTATGATGCCCGACATCAGTGATACATGCATGTTCCTCACCACTGCCAAGGAGATTTGGGACAGCATTCGCCAAACATATTCCAAGAAGGGAGATGCTGCCCAAATCTATGAAATCAAAGTACAAACAGGCTTGGCTACTCAAAGAAATAAATCTGTTACAGCGTATGCTAGTACTCTGAAAAATTTGTGGCAAGAGATATATCATTATCGATGCTTCGAGACCAAGTGCCCAGACGATGCGACAATTCTGAAAAATTACATTGAACAAGATAGGGTCTATGACTTTCTCGTGGGACTCAACCCTGAATTCGATCAAGTCCGCGTTCAAATCCTTGGGAGGGACCAAATTCCATCTTTGAATGACGATGCGACAATTCTGAAAAATTACATTGAACAAGATAGGGTCTATGACTTTCTCGTGGGATTCAACCCTGAATTCGATCAAGTCCGCGTTCAAATCCTTGGGAGGGACCAAATTCCATCTTTGAATGAGGTTATAGCCATCATTCGATCGGAAGAAAGTCGGTGTCATGCTTAAACCACAAAGTGTGGAGAGCTCCGCATTGGTGACTAAAAAGAACATTGATCATCTACCAGATTCTGGAAAGGGTACTGCTCTTAGAAATCTACCAGATTTTGGAAAAGGTACTGCTCTTAGAAATTTGTCCCAAGGCTCTAGAGATGAATTGTGGTGTCCCAAATGTCGCAAAACAGGGCGTACTCTAGATCGATGCTGGAAAATTCATGGCAACCATCATACAAGGATGAGGGCAGCAAAGGAAAGCAACTGAGGAATAGGAGCCAAGCCCATATGACTGCACAACCGGAGCATATAGATGCTCCATCTCCAAAAAATTTCAATGAGGAGGAAATTGAGCAGTTAAGGGCTTTCTTGACCACTCTTGGGAGGTCGTCAGGTACATGCTCATTGACACAATCTGGTAAGTTCCCTATTTCCATTGCATTCAATGCTTCCACTAGCCATTTTGCCAACTCTTGGATCTTAGACTCCGGCGCCACCGATCACATGACACACTCATCACAAATTTTCTGTTCGTATACCCCTTGTCCTAGTACTAGAAAAATTACTACTGCTGAATGTTCTTTGATCACAGTAGCAGGGATGGGCGATGTCGAATTAAGTCCTTCCATTACCTTAAAACAAGTGCTTCATGTCCCCAAACTGTCCACTAACCTTATTTCTATACAGAAATTAACACAAGACTTGTCTTGCCATGTGATTTTTTACCCATCTTATTGTGAATTTCAGGACCAAGCATCGGGGAGGAGATTGGTCATGCTAAGGAAGGGGATGGACTTTACTATCTTGACACACTCAAAAAATCTGCCCAAACAATCTAATTCTGCCTACCTCTCCTCAAATCAAGAACAGATTTGGCTTCAACATCGTAGATTTGGCCATCCGTCCTTTCAAACTCTCAAAGTCTTGTTTCCCAGTTTATTTAAAGGATTAGATATTGGGTCTTTTTCATGTTAAAATAGTGAATTCGCAAACACAAGTGTGTATCTTTTTCACAAAGTAATAAAAGATGTTTGAGTCCTTTCAATTTAATCCAAAGTGATATTTGGGGTCCATCTCCTATTCCAAATGTTACTGGAGCTCGCTGGTTCATTTCTTTTATTCATGATTATAGCCGCATGTGTTGGATATTCTTGCTCAAACATAAATCGGATGTTAGTTCTATCATTCCAACGTTTCATGACATGATTCAAAACCCATTTGGGGTAAAAATAAAAAGGTTTGGGTCTGATAATGCCAAATATTATTTCAATCAGGTTCTTCACTCCTATTTTCAAAAAGAAGGCATTATCCATGAGTCGTCGTGTGTACATACTCCACAGCAAAACGCACTTGCTGAAAGAAAAAATGGTCACTTGTTGAGCATTGCTCGTGCATTTTTATTTCAGAACCATATGCCTAAGTATTATTGGGGGACGCTGTCTTAACGGCCACACATCTTATTAATCGGCTTTCCCTCTAAAGTCTTGGGTGATAAAAGTCCTCTCGAGATGCTCACGATCTCCTTTCCTGATCTACACACTAATCAATTGCCACCAAAAGTGTTTGGGTGTGTGTGCTTTGTTCATGTTCATGGTCATAGTCGTGGTAAATTGGATCCTAGATCTCTCAAGTGTGTGTTTGTTGGGTATTCATCAACACAAAAAGGCTACCAATGTTACCATCCTCCTTCCAAGAAGTTATTTGTTTCAGTTGATGTCACATTCCATGAGAATGAATCTTATTACTCCATTCCCCAACTTCCAGGGGAGCATAATCTGGAAGATAAGGAGGATCCTTTCATTTTTCCAGCCTTACCTAACTTCTCTGGTCCTCCATTGTTAAGCCATCAATCTGTCCCAGAAAATGTTTACCAACCTGATCATGTACCAAGTTCTCAACCAGTCCCAAGTTCTCATGAGATGAACCCTATTCAAACCAATATCAGATTGTTTGGTCAAACATATTCAAGGCGGAAAGGTCCATCGGTCCCTGAACTTGTGCACGCCCAAGAGTCCAAAACTGAGCTCTACACCTGAGGTAACAATTGAGAACTTCATTATACACAATGAACACACACCTCACTTAGTAGATGATCATAGCTTGCACGTTCCTATTGCCCTTCGCAAAGGAACCAGAGATTGCACAAAACAACCACGTTACCCACTGTCCCATGTCGTAACATTTGACAAATTTTCACCATCACATAAAAACTTCTTAGTAAGTTTAAACCAGAGATTGCACAAAAACAACCACGTTACCCACTGTCTGAAGCATTGTCTAATGAAAACTGGAAACAAGCCATGAATGTGGAAATGAAAGCTTTGGAAAAAAACAGCACTTGGGAGATTACAGATTTGCCTTTGGGAAAAAGATCAGTGGGGTGTAAATGGGTATACACTGTGAAATATAAATCAGATGGCACATTGGAGAGATATAAGGCGAGGTTGATAGCCAAGGGTTATACATAAACGTATGGGGTGGACTATCAAGAAACATTTGCTCCGGTTGCTAAAATGAACACATTTAGAGTTCTATTATCTTTGGCAGCAAATTATGGATGGGTATTGCACTAGTTTGATGTAAAAAATGCATTCTTACATGGAAACCTTGAGGAAGAGATTTATATGAACATTCCTCCGGGATATGGGAAAAATGTACGAAAAGGACAGGTTTGTCGATTGAAAAAGACCTTGAATGGCCTGAAACAGTCCCTCGAGCATGGTTTGAAAGACTTACAAGGGTAATGCAATCCATGGGATACAAACAAAGTCAGGGAGACCATACTTTGTTTATTAAACACTTGAATTTTGGGTTAGTCACTATTTTGCTTGTTTATGTTGATGATATCATTACTACAGGGGATGATGAGAAAAAGAAACAAGGCCTTCAACAGAGACTAGCTGCTTAATTCGAAATTAAAGATTTGGGAAAATTAAAGTACTTCCTTGGCATAGAAGTAGCTTATTCGAAGCAAGGGATAGTTATATCCCAACAGAAATATATCACTGATTGGCTCCGAGAAACATGAAAATTGGCTTGTAAACCAATGAGCACACCTATAGAAGTTGACAGGGTACTGCAGTACTTGAAAGGGAACCCAGGAAAAGGAATTTTGTTTAAAAAAGGTGACAATATGATACTTGAGACCTACACAGATGCAGATTACGCTGGATCAGTCAATGACCGAAGGTCGACTACAGGGTATTGTACATTCCTTGGAGGAAATCTTGTCACTTGGCGAAGTAAAAAAAAATATGTTATCGCAAGGTCAAGTGCCGAGTCAGAATTCAGAGCAATGGCTCAAGGGGTTTGTGAGTTACTTTGGTTGAAGATTATCTTGGAAGATCTAAAGGTAAAGAGGAGTGGACCTATGAAACTCTATTGTGACAAGAAGTCAGCTATTTGCATTGCACATAATCCAGTGCAGCATGATCGGGCAAAGCATATTGAAATTGATAGACACTTCATTAAGGAGAAGCTGGACAGTGGCTTAATTTGTACACCATATGTCTCGTCAGGTCATCAGCTAGCCGATATATTCACCAAAGGATTAAATGGCCTGTTGTTTCAAGAGATCGTGTCCAAGCTGGGAATGATAGATATCTATTCACCAGCTTGAGGGGGAGTTTTAAAGATATATAATCAGAATCATATTTTTGATATTTAGGAAATTATGTACCAATTGTAAATTAGGATAATTAGGAGATCCCTTAATTAAAGGGATTACAATTCTGTTTCTATTTTCTGATTATGTTAGTGTGTCTATATATTGATTTGTTAATTATTGTAAATGGTAGAAGTGATATAATGAAAAGAACGTTCTTTTTTCTCCAGCAATTATGTTCTTCTTGTTCATTTAACAGTTCCATTCAGGTAAACTCCCTCCTGCTAATTGACGTAATTCCATTATGTAAATTTAATTACCAGTCTACTTTTCTGGTCAAATCTTACAAAAACAATTGAGTAACTCCTTAATAATTACATTCAAAAAAGCACCTACGTAACTACATACATAAGTGCTTCCATATATTTTCAAATGCGCATGTTATGTTTCAGAACATGTCTCTCCAAAAGAATTCGTATTTTTCCAGCATCAAGTATGAATTATATCTATATATAATACCTCCATTTCCTGTATTACGTCATGTTTCCCATTCACAGTAGATGAAACTCGAAGTAAACTTGTATTCAACCGCTGCCAATGTAACTCATCAGAAGTATCCTGAAGGATGAAAAGAATAAAACATAGAGAAAATAGTTTAAAAGCTGCACGTGCCATTCTGGAGAAAATGCAGGAGCAGAGAAACAAAACATTGTTTCTGAGGCACCTTTGCACAGAAAATGTATATGTTCACCAATCTCTTTTGCCCATGTCTATGAGCTCGATCTTCAGCCTTCAGACATTTGAATAATTACTATAAGCATCATGAAATAACTATTTGAGTAATTGACTGAATTAGTTTTTATAGAAAACAGCAAGTATCAATAACAAATGCATTTTATTATTCAAAGGAATTGGACAGTAAAAGCTTATCAATATAATGTAGCGAAAGGCTAGAAGCCAAATATGAAAATAAAATTACGGATAGTATGCTACAGCAAGTGCAATGCATCCGTAAGTGATGCAAATATTACCACTCAAAATTTGTGGAGCTACCTTGAACCAGGCACCGTAAACTTCTCATTAAATAAACCAATGCATTAGTATTGCAACATAGAAAATATACATAATGACCTACTCGGGAGAAATTGAAATTTTGAAAGATTTATATCATCCCCTCCACCAAAATGATAGCAAAATATATAAAACGAACACAATTTCCTGAGCGAATAACTGCGACTATTTGAATGCATTGGGAGATTGGATCAAATGTGAAACATTGCTATTCAAGATCCATGCTTCATAAGAGTAACTGATTGATGAAAACACGATGTTCCATTATTTCATAAAAAAGTTCAACATTGATATTTAAGAGTAACTGATTGATGAAAACACGATGTTCCATTATTTCATAAAAAAGTTCAACATTGATATTTCAAATAAAGTGCCAATAATACGCTGAAATAAATAAAATCACGGTTTACTGAAATAAACAAAATCATGGTTAATCAAATTCACAATTTCACTGCTCTTTTAAGAAATTAAGAACTTTAAAGAAAAATGAATCTAGACAAACAGATAAGATAACTCCTCAATTAAATTTGGTAATAACCATGGTTGGATTTATATAACGTTCATGGACTTCCTAGAAGGAGAGTGCAGAAAGTAGACAGTCGAAGGCACCTGTTGAATTTCACCGGGTCTTGTCGGCAATTCCAAGAATACAACATTGTCAGCTGATGTTAGGTTAAGTCCGGAGCCTCCAGCACGAATTCCAACTAATGCAATTTTAACCTGTCAAAATTCAAGTAAATTTGTTGTCACTAGGTGAACTGAAAGAACTCAATCTCTAGAGCGGGAGTTGCAGCATATATTTTACGGTCTCTTTAATGAATTCATTTCATTAGTCCTTCAGCCAAGCCAGCAAAGAAGTGTAGGAACTAGGAAACCATAAAAAATATCACACAAAGTTGGTTTGGGATCAGATAAGTTGCTATTTTGCTTTCAGATGTAAATACTGTTCAGCATATATTATGGGATACGGTCCCCTTGATTTCAGAAAATATTCCAATAAATCTTTTAATTCTTATTTTAAGGCACATCATCTATTTTGTCCCTCTTGCTATCATCTTTGCAGGTCAAACAGATATCCAACCGGTATGATTGAGTTCATTGGAAAAATTCCAATTATGCCAACATTATACCACCCATGCAATCGAAGCCTGCAAGCAGTTATCCCTCATTCCAAAGTCATCTGCCCCTGGAGAGGCGCGCGTCTTAGGCGAGCCTCTTTTAATGTGTGCGCCTGGGTTAGTACCCAGGCGCGATTGGTGCGCCTGCTAGGCGCAGCCAGGCGCACGCCTTTAATAACTATGTTCCAAACTCACCCTGTTCAATATACATCATTCAATTTGTGTTCACAGATTAAATGGACTAGATTTTGAGATTGGCGTCAGGAAGTTTGATTTCTCACGCTTACTTTGAGATTGGTATCAGGAAGGTAAATTTCATATGCTTAAAACTGCACGAGTCGTTCAATCTAGTATTCGAGTTAAATGGATATCATTTTTTGTTACATATATAGCTTTGAATTTAGATTCATTGTGCTGTATGTGAGAGATTTCCCTCACCGCATTTTGGACATTTGCTCATAATTTCGGGCCTCATATATAAATCTCAAAATCTTTTTGTACAACTCTCTTATATGTTATTTAAAATTTGGCCAAAAGTTATGACGTTAATAATGGGACTACAGTTTAATTCAACAGAAATCTAACATCAAAATTTCTAAAGCACAATTCAATTTTAATAATTTTCAGCAAAGCATAACCAATATTAGGAAGTGTTCATAAGCATAAAACCGGAATGTAAAGATATGGAAGGACTAAGGAGCAGTGCTGAAGAGAACATGAAAACCTCTTTTGATGACTGAAAGGAGTGAATAGCTGATTGCCTGTCGCCACCAGTTATTGTGCAATCAATGCGAACAAATTGAATTCCTTTCTCGCATATAAACGCCTGTATTATCAGACATCAGAAAGAACATCCATAGTGTTTATTCAAAGAAAATATCATATCAAATAAGCCAGCAAAAATAAAGCATTTTTTATTGTAAACCCACCATGTAATGGCTAATGCGGAACCCCATGGAACAAACACAGAAAAATTAATGCCCACGTCCTAAAATATTGACTCACGTGTCCAAATACTAGTAAAATCTAGTTCTTGTGGAATAAGTGCCAAAATACTGACAATGAATCAAATATTGTGATATATGAAACTAAGAATGCAATTCAAGCTTTGCAGACATAGATGGGACCATGAGGGTTTGGTGGGTACAAATAGTCCTCTACTTGATGATCAGAAGCAGTCTTAAGCCACCTGGGTACCAACTACAAAATTTTAAGAAATAGCAAAATAGACAGAAAACTAGAAAATAATTTATAAATTGTCTCAGCCACCAATCGAATGACACAAAAGAATCAAACAGGGTAAAATTCCAACTTACAAGAAGCATATAAAAGGAGAAGACGTAACATACTCCTCAAGTATCAACAGTGATATTAATCTCAGAAAGCAGATAAAAGCATATTATTTTTCAAGCAAAAAAGCATCGCCGACTTATCGAGCAAAAAACTCACTGGCACAACTTCTCAAAATTATGAAGTAAGAAATATTACCTGCACTCCATCAAGCACCTTATGATGAAAAGCAAATATTATCATTTTGTGAGAACCCGAACTTCCTTCATTATTTTCCACTTCATCTAACTCAGCCATGATTGGATGTAGAGAGAGCCACTCAAAGAATCCAGGTAGTTTGGCAATACCTAGTGCTGAGAGCTTCGTAGACAAAATCTTATTCATTTCATTATCTGTGTAGACATGAGTTTCATTTAGATGTATAAACATATGAAACATATCTGAAGTTAAATACAACACATCGAGTGTTTTCATTTTTGCTAGCAATAAAATATCCTGGTGAGATTGAGAGTGGGAATCACAAAAGCTTGATAAGTTTCAGCATATTACACTGTTAGGTCATTCATAAGAGATTAGGAACAATAATGAAGCATCTAGAGTAGTCTGCCAATTTGCAAGCACTCCTGCCTTGGATTGTTGAAATTTTAAGTTGTGACTGGGGAAACAGAATTTATTATACTCTTGACAACTGTCATACAGATATCATGATCTCAACATGTCAGAAGCTAGTTAAAATTTAAGATCACAAAGCTCAGAAATAAGGAATCTTACACGGATTATTTGAAATTAGATTTTTTCTTGACAAAAACTGTGCCAACCAACTAAATAAATTAGTGTACCCGA
The DNA here is from genome assembly GCF_033568475.1 of Henckelia pumila. Taxonomy (NCBI): domain Eukaryota; kingdom Viridiplantae; phylum Streptophyta; class Magnoliopsida; order Lamiales; family Gesneriaceae; genus Henckelia; species Henckelia pumila. The sequence continues at coordinate 155,730,384 of NC_133123.1, read as the reverse complement.
GTTTCATTTCAAGTTCAGGAGAGAAAAGCACAATATAGCCACCAAGGTTAGCAAAGATAAATCCATAGTTACACTGTTCGAAGAACATCTTTCATGATTGTGTACTCAAATATTATCAGCAGATACATCGAAATTATAAAATTTCTGACAGCAGAATATAGAGCATTCTAACTCAAATAAGAAACGAATAACACAACAAGGTAAATTCAAAATAGTTGAGCAGGAACACTAGTTCACAAAAATTTATGTTGACATTATGGTTAAGAACCCACATAATTAGACCAAGACAAAAACACAGATATCAGATGGAAGACAAGTTCAAATTAACTTCCAAAAACAGAATATTTTGCCAAGGGAAAATAGTTAAATAACCCAACCAAATAATGGTTGATTGCAGGGAAAAAACTATAAGCAAAACAGTATATTAGTTTTCCACATTGATTTCATCGCCTACATCTCGACAGCCAGTCTCATTAGCCAGGTTCGACCAAAAAAATTTTAAATTGAAAAGGCATCAATGAATACCTTGATCTTCATCAGAAATATCAGGCAGGGCATTTTCAGCAACACTGTCTGCAGAAACGTTAACATCTTTCAGCCCTAAAGTTGCCATTGCCAAACTAATATCTGATCTTTTCAAAACTAATTTTATAATTTGCCGGCGTTTGGGAGGTAACTGCAGCAAAACATGCTCCTTTAAGCGCCTTATCTGTAGCGTAGTCACAAAAGAAACAAATATTAGAAGAGTATGTTATGATTGCAAAGAATAGCAGAAAAAAAGATTAAAACATGTATGAATAGATACACCAAAATCCAAATTACCTATCACTGAATTTGAGTGTCCATTTTGTCGATGAAAATTGTAAATTAAGTCAGTCGTCTATTTTTTTAAAAATACCAAAAAAAGCTATAGACATTCTTTAGCGATGTGCCTAAATTCTGCTGCACAAATAGGAAAAATACCAAAAAATGATATCGTTTCATATAGTTAGAATCCATATGCTAACTAAATCCAACACTCCATTTTAGAGAGATTTATTGGTTTTTTAGGATTCCATAATGCCTGGATTTTAATGTGATCATTTCCTTCTAGCATTTGGTGTTCAATACATAGAAAGGTTTTCATCTCCACATTTTTACACAAACAATAAATCACTTTCTCCCTGTATTATCTACTTCTAACATATGGAAAACGAAGAAAATTCTAACCAATTGCAAATCTCAACTTACCTGTTCTTGATTTGAAAAAGAGAGTCAAAAAACCAATTATAAATTTAAGTTAACCACATAAAACAGGTAGTAACATTTATTGTACACAAAAGTAACTTCAGCTAGCTACAGCAACCACAATGCCGAAGGCCCCAGATAATATAGATTTATTAGCTCAACCACTTGTTATTGTGCCAAAAATTAAAACCAAAAAACAAAAAAAAAAAAATTTGCAATTCAACTCTTTCAAGCGCACAAAATTTATAGTTGATCTTAATAAAACAATATAAACTTTTTTAACTATAAAGTAGATCAAAAACAAACTTTATGTTTTACTTGTTGTATCACAAAGACAATCACGTAAGACGGGAGTATTTGTCGTTCCCTCAACATGGTGGAATCAAAAATTGGAAAAAGATGACCTAATGCTAGTAAATTTAAAATTATTGAAAGATCATAGTACCACATATTAAAGAACCTATGTTTCGTACACCAAGGCAACTAGCCTTGACATTTGGGAGAGCGTGCACACACTTTGGTTTGACAAAGAACGGATTTCACTATTGGTTGAAAAGAAGATTCTATATTGTGAGGATTAGTTGCCAGATTATCACAAATCCATATCTAGTCAATGATTTCCCACATTAATGATGTTGAATTACCTTTCTCCAAGATAAATTTTACTTGAAAGTTGAAACTCTATCATGTGCATAAAGAAACTAGCTCAATACCAGCTACAACTCTTAAAATTGTGGGGAAAACCATGAACAAAAGAGAAATCCCGGTAATTCTATGGTTCTAGCAACACATAGATACCATACACATAGTATGTTTTGTAGACCTCATGGACAAGATTCAGGTTTTCACAAAGATGCTTTGAGACTAACCTTTTTTTCTTAGATCAAGCCAAAAAATTGTTTTTGGGTAGTGCTATTAACTCATCAACTTCACTATATTCTCTTCATAATTATTTGCCAATTCAGTGTCTAATATCATGATATCATCCTTCACCTTCTTCATATTCCTCTTACTAGTCACAATTTCAATTTAGTATTGTTTTCCACCACCACTCACAACTTCTTAACCAGGGGTTATGTAACATCTCTTCACCTTATGGTACAGTGTTTGAGCAATTTCACACTTAATAAACAATTTCACACCTAAAAAATAAATCTACACATTTTCACACCACTTTTTTTTTTACAGGAAATAAATACACATTTTCACACCACTAAGCAATTCTACACAATTTCATTGTTAAGGCCATACTGTTGAATCAAAAGTGGAATTAGATTATTACAATAAAAGTTGCTAGTTTGAGTTTTATAGTTAAAAGAAACTTACAAAGACTTGAAAACAAGCAACCAACCAACCAAGCAATCTAAATGCGACAAAAATGATGCATTCTAGAAACCCCACTTTCTCTTTGGTTGAGTGATTGGCATGCATAAAAGTAGCATCCGCTAATAGAGTTGGATAGTCATTTTTTTAAAACAATTCTTGCGACAGCCACCAACGGCTATAATCTATATAGTGTCACAGGAACTTAATAAAATATCATTTTGAAGATTTGAAATGAAAAAACAACAATTTCCAAAAGAGAAATTATATTGCATTACCATGACAGTTTCCTTCAGTAAAACATTCAATTCCTCCAGACGTATCCCCTTTGAAAAATCCTACAAAAAGATATTGATCTCAAATTTACTTAAAAATGTGATAGAACTGAAAGTAAAAAATAGTGAAGACAATTTTGCCTCAAGCAACATCATAGCCAGATAAAAGCTAGGTGAAGGCAAACTTGAAAGAAAAATAAACAGCTGTAAGAGCAAGCCTGAAAGTTACCTGGAAAACATTTCCTTGGCTACCCTTGACAAATTTAACAGAACAGTAAGTTTTTGCAAACTCATATTTGGTCTGCCCAAGCAAACCTGGCCTGCAGTAATTATAAAGCATTAGCAACAGGCTAGAAAAGTCAAAAACTATCCACTGCTTAAGAAATGCTTCTGTACTTACCATAACATGTTTACCTGATGAAAAATGTCATAAGGCCTATTATCACCTAGGAAAACAAGAAACACAAAATGAGCATTCATTTAGATTTGATATATTAGTGCTCATATAAAGTCACACAACCCAGGAGACTGACATTTTAAAATCCCATAAGCACAAAAGAAATCAGATAAAAAGTTGGACATAACTAAAGATATTTGATTTAAAGCAAAGATGATTTCAACAACCTTGACAATGAAGGAGTTCCAGACAGTAGAATCAGATGCTTCACCTTCTTAGCCACATCAAGCACAGCTTGTAGCTGGAAAATGGGGTAAATAAGAGTGTTGATTCAATAAAATAATGTTAATATTATTTGATAATGCAAAATTCTGAGAAAGAACTGTCTTCTAAGGAACGGATATAAATACCAGAAAGATTCGCCAAAAGAAAATTAGGCTAACAAGCTGCAAGTTAAAGTAGCAAATCGTCATCTTTTTAAAATCGGTTATCAGCTCCTGATATTGTCATTTTGCCAAGAAGATGAGATTCGCCTTTAAACCTCCACAAACAAGCATAATCTAGAAATCTATCTAATTTAAATAAAAAAAACTAAGGCACCGAAGAGAATTCTTAATTATTCACCTCCTTGAGTTCTTTCTCATTCCCTTGCTAACCTAACCAATAAGTAAAACGATTATCCATCTCAACCAACTTCAGCTTGGCTATCTTCATTATGCCTCTCAATTCTCAAAGACCATAAAATTAACAAATCTATCAAAAAACTTAATAAATCAATCCAGTATACATGCCACTATACTTACAAACACTTGAATGGGTAGGATAGAAAAACCAGACTTACTTCCAAATAATTTCAGCAAAAAGAGGGACAATCAATGGCGGTAAACACATTGAGGAATTTCATATCAATCAAACGGTAAGTTTTTACACATTAATGACCAAATTCCTTCTCAAGAAGATGGCCCCATGAGCAGGGAAAATATACTAACTGAATATGTTTTCTCTCTTACCGTGGCAGTACTAGAAACGTTTTCACAACTCAAATCCTCCCTAACAATGACAAACTCCCTTTATTTATCCTTCTCTCCCCACTGCACGAGCACTCACTATTTTCCCCTGTTTCTGGATCTACTGTTAACCTTTGGTATAGGAGGCTTTGAAATACTTGGGTCAACTTGCCCAATCCACTAGAACCCCCAAGCCTGAGTCCATAACAGAGTATGGCTTTGCAATCTTGTATAAAATGAAACACCTCGTGGGACATTAAGTTTAACCCAAACGAACATGTCATGAGGTAAAAGTCAAAAGTGTTCAGCCAAATCCAACAATATAGGGGTCAATATGCATTTGTTTTATGTCAATCCTTTATGTAAAATTAGCATTAAAGCAGATGTCACCTATTTGTATTCTGTACTTGAGCTCTCTTGTTTCATCTTGTTATACGGTTTCCCCTCAGACCCTGTAGAAGTCAATGCTTACCCTCTATGCAACACCCAACTACTCCAGATTGAAGGAATGATACTGAATTTAACAAATCAAACTTCATGGACCTCCTTCCTTGAGTAGAGTTTGGAGGAGGGGAGAGAGATGTCCTTTGGAATATCAATTTCATCAAGAACATGTGCAAAACATATAGAGCGCATAAACAACAGTAGTAACCATGTGAATATAAACAAACCCCATAGATCCAACATGCTTCAAGTTGGCAATCATGAATACAAGATGGCTAAAGGTTGAGAATGAGTTTCCATTCCATGTTTTCCACATTTTGAGTGGAAAAAAACACCACCACAACACAAGCCAGTTTCAATCTTCACATCTATCATTAGACAGAACATAATTGGAATGCAGTTTACCTCATCCTTTTCTAATGATTTTTTGCTGCAGCGTAAATGATGAGATTCATCTATTATCAAGGTGGCCCATTCCTGTTCCAACATGCTTTTCTGCAGACGGCGGAGCATTGTGTATGAAATCACCACGACTCTTGGTTGCTCGGCTAAACGTGCAGGATTGTCTCGATGACCAAACACTGTCAGGGAAAAAGGAAGCAACATTAGGGCTGGCAAAATTGACAAAATTCCCGACTCTTCCCGATTCCCAACCCGTTCCAATCGCGAATTTTTTCTGTCCCTAATTTTACCCGATCCCGATCAATTTCGGGAATGGGATCGGGATCAACAACCCTACCCGACGGGATTCCCGACCCGAATATAATAATAATATTTTTATTTATATTTTTTATAATTCTGTTTTAATATTAATATTTTTTATAATTATCTCTCAAATAATTATTTTTTATATTTATATTTATTTGTTTTAATATTATTGTTGAGTTATAAATTTTCATTTTGTTTTTTTTTTATTTCGAATAATTATATGTTTTTATTGTATTAACCAAATAGTTGTTTTAGTTTATCTGTAATGTACTAAAAAGATTTTTTAGTTTTTAATGATTATATACAAAGAAATTTTACTTTATTTGTAATGTACTAAGAAATTGTTTGACTTTCTTCATATTTTTCATTAAAAAAAATTTATAGAATTTTTTTTTAAAAAAAATTATTTTTCGGGAATTCCCTCTTTCTACCCGACGGGATCCCGAACATTCGGGTCCCGACACTTTTCGGGTAGGGGATCGGGAGAGAAAAAAATCTCAATTTTTATCGGGACGGGAATCGGGTAAGGGGGTTACGGGACAGTCCCGACCCGATCCCACCCCTAAGCAACATGACTTGAACAAACTTTGAGGAACAAATTTGAGAAGGCAAGGAGTAGTACAATACTGCCATGAACAACTTTAAACCATTGGTGCAAAATAACAGCCTAAATCATAGATTTTTAAAAATGAAAAGCTTTAACACTGTCAATTCTCCGCATACATGAAATATATTTATATGAAGTTGCATGTAAAACAACTGCTGAATATTATCTTAAAAGGTTTTGAAATGAATCGAATGATGACAATATCAATTATGAATTCAACTGGATAAGAGAAACGTACACAGTTAAATTCACAATATTTGGCTAAGGCGATCTCATAACAAGTCGACAAAGAAGTTCAAGTAAAGTGGGCTATTTTAGTATTAAGTACTATGGCTAAGACAAATCAGACCAGCAAAGCAGAAAGTTAAAAGGCGTTAAAGAAATTGGATGTGACAACAGTAGTGAGTAGTGAGAGAAGAGAAAATCAGCTGGGATACGTAGGTCGGTTAGCTAATTATTTTCATGGCAAAAGCAAAGGATCGACCAAGCAACAAATAGGTCAAGAAAATAGGTTATCAGTCAAGACAAGCCTGCCAAGTGCAACACCTCAACTGGATCAGCTAACTCAAGAAGGAAGTGAATCAGTACTAAGAATATAATACAACAGCAAGTATCCATTGACCCATCAAAGCATCACAATCATATCTTGCTCCAACACACAAAATCCAAAAGCAAGCAGAAGATTTGATGAACTGGTATTTAGACTAAGATTATTATTGTGTTACCCAGTTTAAATTGTTACTGTTGGAGGCATATATCTATTTAAAGAGACTGAAGATAGAAGGTATTGATCATGAGAAAATTCACAAAGCTTTGAATACTAAGAGCATACAAAGTTTTGCAAACAATGTACATCAAATAAATCAAGCTCGCTCGCAGCTCAAGAACAATTTGTATGTAAGAACACACGAACTCGATAGCTATTAAATATGTTGCACCTATTCAAGTGATTTATTGGGTCTAGTACCCAATTGTTGTACGGAATACTCTACTTAATCTGATTGGATCTAGAGTATTTCGAGCTTAGAAATTTACTGAGTGGTGTCTAAGTGTCTGCAATTAATTTAGAATGTGAAATGATTATAAAGGATTCAAAAGAATCAAATCTTTTAGTGAGTTCTTTTGGCGTGGAAAATAAAAAGAAGACGTTGGAACATTAAACTGCCTTTGGACCTCAATAAATTATAAATCTCGTCTTTTTCTGCATTTCTATTATTCTGTTATACTATTGACTATTGTTGTTTGCTCATACGTTCTCTTAACCAGATTTCTTTTAAATCTTCTGTAGTATAATTTACCACTTGAACAAAATATAATTTTCATAGAAATAACGAAATTTTAAGCGTCTTAGCGAAAAATCAGTTCTTGAGCAGATATATGATTTAATTAACTGTTTGGATCTAAAATGGTTTGTTAGAATTTAGCCCCCAACTCAAGTCTGTTGAGTTAAGATTACACCCTTAAACCCAAAAAGAAGAGTGAAGGATGAGGGAACGCAACTTAAAAGTCAATCGTCCATTTTGAAAAAAATTATTCAGAAACAAATAAAAGGAAAATATGTACCCCACAGAGAGAGAGAGAGAGAGAGAGAGAGAGAAAATGGGTCAAAAACAATCAGTTACATTAAAAATACATGGACGCGATCAAGACAAATAGTTTATGCCATGGATGTGTTTCAATACGAAAAGGTGGAGAATGCAAAAGGAAAACAAAAAAAAAAGAACAATTTCGAAGACCACGAGCTGCATTCCCTGAGTAAAGAAATAAAGGCGAAATAAAATGATGAATATCAAGACGTTACCTAGGTGTATATCAGAAGGCGTACAAAAAGGAAACCAACGCTCCAACTCTTCTGCCCATGAATGTCTCAAAATTGCTGGGCAAACAACAAGTATGGAACCTTCCTTCAAGAAACAACCTGCAATTGCAATGGCCTGTGAAAAACCAAGAGTCGTGATTAATAACAATTAACAAGTAATAGTTTCTCTGAGACAAAGTTGGAGCCATAAGCTTAGTTCATAATGTACACATGAACTAACATGAAAATCTAGCAACCACACAAACAAGAGATAGAAATACAAGATAGCATGATAAGCCAGGCACCAACAATGGTAAATATTATCTGGAAATTTAACTATAGCACAAAACGGAAAAGGTAAGAATAAATAAAAACACTCTCGACTCTTGAGAAACCAAAAAAAACTACCCTCAACAGAAATTTTCATATCTTAGAAATTTAATTTTCATCATTTTCAATCTTAATCAAACTTCTATGTAACCTTGTCAACAGATATTTGACAAGAGAAAAATATTTGTTTTGGTAAACTCAGTACCTTAAGCCAACGCTGAACTATAAGCTACTCAAGATACTTCTGTAACTTAAAAACCAAGAGCAATCTTGGAGTTCTGCGCATTAGTGGGCAAAGCAAGCCCCTCCAATTACAAGAATCTACATCTCACATTGTTACAAATCATTTCGTGAAGATACATCATTTGTACCCAAGTTCGTTGGCATCCTAAACACTACAAAAGCTTTTGCAAACCATTTTCCGAATCTTGACTCTTGAGCTTGAATAGAACTAATTTCGATAACAGATAAGCTGTGGGGCGTATGAGAACCTAGCTGTCCTTATGCTCGCATACATTAGCACTATTTTACGGCATTATCTTCTGTTATATATGTAATGAATCCATTGTTTGCACACTTTGAGCACGATTAACTTTCTTTCTCATTCAAGGAAAAAATATAACGATGGAAAATAATGCAATGTACTTTAGAAGGCCCAATAACCCACCAATTCTTTACCAACAACTAGTGTATAAATGGCACAAATGAAGATACCTAGAATAAGAGTAGAAGAAGGAACACATATCGAAGTGGTTCACATAAATGATCATCAAGAAAGCAGGTCAATGAGAATTGAATTCAACAATTACCTGCAGAGTCTTTCCAAGACCCATTTCATCCGCAAGAAGACACCGACCGCCCCTCCTCAGTCCAAAACGAACACCGTCTAGTTGAAAAGGTAGCAACGCACTTAACAATGTTTTTGGAAGCTCTGAAATCAATTCATCAACCTTCTCATCAGGTACATGTTCTGGCCTGCAAGGTATCCATTTCCCAGCGGCAAATGAATGTGAAAGCCTCTCAATGACATTGAATGTTCCCCATGGTATCTCTTCACATTCAATACCTTTCCAACTCTTCAAAGACTTTAGAACCAACTGATAATCCTGAAGCCTATAAACACAAGCTTTTCCTCCACCAGTATTTTGGGTGTAGTGTGATAACATGACCTAATCAACCACGCAAATAATAAAATATAAAATAAGGATTATCCAAACACTTGATAACGAATTCCATTTCCAAGCATAAGCCAACAACAATCACCAACCATGCGAAACTTCAAAATTCAAATTTGAATTGATAATTGTTCGAGAAATCCACGAACCACCAGTTATATCGATAACCACACCAAACTTTACTATTCAATTTTGAATTGAGGGTTGTTCAAGGTATCCAAAACCCACCAATTATTTCGACCACAACCTAAAACTAACCATCCCTTATCTTTAAATGTCCAGTAAATAAATCGATAAACCAACAAAATCCAACTACATTACTCTTCGACAATCATCTTACATTAGAGAGACAATCCCTGAGTTTCTCAAAGCAAAGGGCTTCACCGGGAAACGTAAACCCCTTAACAGCAACAGGGGTCACGGAAAACGAATCGAGGGAGCAGATTTCGATCCGGGCCAGGAATTCCTCGGACGGGCCGAGTATGTTTGGGACGAAGGACTGTTTGGGAACGTGAAGATCGGCGGCGAGCTCGGGAGAAGGTTTACGGCATCTGAATAGTTTCCACGGGTTCTGGTGGGAGGATTGTTTGCCGAGGGAGGCAATGGCCTGGCGCTTGGAGAGGGCCGCCGCCCGATTGGCCTCGGCCCGTTTCCTTTGTTCTTCTGTAACTTCTTCCATTTTTTGAAAAGAGGGCGGGGAGAGGAGATACTGAGTGCATACAGTACACCTTCACATGAATTCTAGGCCGCTTTGCAGTCGACCGGTCTGAGTCAGTTTTGTCCATGCTACCCCAACGGGCCATGTTTTTTGGAATTTGATATGATCTCAATTCAAATGAGATTATATTAAATCCCAAAAAACATGGGCCCTTGAATGCAGCACATGGGCAGCATAGACAAAACCCTGAGTCTGACCGTGCTGGCTGGATTTGGTTCGGTTTTCGATTTACGGTTCTATGATTAAGTACATGATTCGGTATTTTTTGTTTGGATTTTTTAGTCAACTGAATCAAAAAATTAGTTGATTTAAAATGCTAATTAATTAATTAAATAATTAATTAATATTGTTTAAAAAATACTAGTTAATATTGGTTTAGTCTATGCTAGCATATGGGCTGTATCATAGGGCCCAATTTTTTTACATTTGAGATGTTCATAATTTTGTCCGTTGAATCCCCATTCGGGCAGTCATTCGGGCACTGCTCGAATGGGTTAGCATAAACTAAACCGTTAATATTGTGTTGCTTCTAAAAATTAAAACAAATTCTTTTAAAATATTTAGAAGAATAAAATTTTGTGTATTTGGAAGAAGCGGAGAAAATGAAATACAAATTGTCAATTTGAATAATGAAAAATACATCTATAAAACTAGAAAAAATTATAGTGTAAGTTGTTTTGCTTAACTCATCGAAGCTTAGGTTTTTTCACACTCAAGCGCAACTTAGCTCACCTCGTTAATTTTAAGACAAAACTTATTTTGACATATATATATATATAGTAATTTTCAGCTGTCCAACCATTTCTGTTCACCTCGTCCCCGATCATTAAAATCTGGTATCGGGTTTTAGTTGTTTTTTTTTATTTTTCGTATCACTAAACACGGTGCCGGATTTTAGTTGTCGGGGACGAGTTGAGCAGCATTGGTTGGGTAGCTGAAAATTTTATATATATATATACTCTTCTCGTTCCATATATTTAGGTTAGTGTATGTTTTCATACTGATTAAAAAAAATTTAAAAGAAAAACACATTTTAGAAAGAAATTTTTAATTTATCCTTATTTTAATGTTTGTTTGAGAGGATAAAAAAAAATATAGAAAGTAATTAATGTATTTCATGACGGAGTTTATTAATAAAAGAGCCCTATAAAATAATACTAAATACGAAAACTTAACTTGCATATCTGAGATGGATAAAAATGGAAACGAAAGTGGATAATTTATTACAATTTTTTTGATAGTAGTTGATGCGATTATCATAAAATGGATATCTGGGGTGGGTAAATTCTCGGGCGAAAGAGCAGGCGAGTTCCTCGTCTTTTTGGAGATGAAGCATGCACGCTGAAAAACAAGGAAACTCATAAGTGGGGAGCCGGAATGGTTTTCGACGTCGCCACTCCGATGCTTAAGTCAGACTAAGATGTATGGAGTCGGCTTATGATGTTTGAGAAAGTGAGTGTGTGTGGGAATGATAATGATAAGTGTGAGATTCTAAAAAATATAACCTAGGCCAGGCTCGGCCCGAGCCTGGTCTTTATACTCGTCCGCCCGGGTCATCAATGATTACTGGGTATGGACTTACTGACAGCTTTTAGGGCGATGGGACGGTTACCACGTGTGATTTAGACATCCCGTAATCTCAGGAAATAGCTCATTCCATTGAAACGTGATTAGTAATGATTTGGTCTGTGCTTAGAACCTGAAATACTCCAAGCGGACGTGGCCGCTTCCTGGCTCTAATTATAGAAAAACTCGAGTCCCACCAGCTTTCCTTTTTTTCCTACCTTCCGAAGGCTTATTCCTAGATGCCCGGCTCCCATGCTTTTACACGGGCTCCTCTCGATCTCATGGGATCCCCAAGACTTCCCGGGTCTTTGAGATGGCCCGGGTGCTTAAACCCTCCGGGTTATTTTATCATCCGGGTAGAACCCGGGTTATCACCACTGTCATTGTGGTGCCTTTGTTTTGTCCCGGGCTTTCTTACTCAACTGGGTGTTGAAACTCTCCCGGGCTTTCTCACCACCTGGGTTATCTTACCAGTATATAACCACACTTCCTAAAAATAGTCGAGTTAGGACCTGCTCCGCTGTCCCGATGAATTAGTGTCATTGTGGTGCCTTTTTTTTGTCCCGGGATTTCTTACTCACCCGGGTGTTGAAACTCTCCCGGACTTTCTCACCACCCGGGTTATCTTACCAGTATATAACCAGTAATATATAATTTATTATATTAAATTCAAGTCCAATTCATCTCTAATTTCTGGATTTGTATATGCTTCTAAATCTTATTTCTCGAAAGCCTAAACATTATTTATTCAATTGTTGTAAGTTTGAAGACATCTTTGGGGCATTATTTTTATAACCAGATCGGTGATCAAACCGGTCTACCTAAAAAAACGATTCAACCGGTCCAACTGAAAAATCGTTTATATAATATAATATAATGAATAATATATTTTGAATTTTAAAAACTCAAAAAAATGTATATAAATAGACAAAAAAATATATATGTACCATAGTTTGAAAACTAAATAAATATGTAAATATATTCAAAATATTTATAAATTATTTAATTAAAAAATCTATTATTATTAAAATAATATTTTTAATGAAATACAAATTCCAAATAATCATGTGTATATATAAAAAATATTAAATTTAAAGTTTGTTTTAAAAAAAACAAATTTTCAAAATAAATAAATAAATAATTCAAAAAAACCGGTTCCACGGGTTCAACCGATCGAACCGATTTTCCGATTTTTGACCGGTTGAACCGATTTTTCGGTTCTTGGAGGGGTTTCGGACCAGACCCGCGACCGGTTCCCGGTCGAACCAGCCGGTTTGGTTCTAAAAAACACTGATATAGGGTACAATATAACCCAAAAGTTAAAAAATTTCATTTTTCATTTCTAAAAAAGAACAACAAAAAATATGATTTCTAGAATCCAAAACTCAAACCGATCTAATAACTGGAAAAAATCAAACCCAAAAAACTGAAAATTATGGTCTGATCGGTCTTTCATATTTTATCCGGATATTGAACACCCCTGCCATTATCGTTGTATCGCATACTTTAGAACTTGATAAATAACAATTTTGATACCCCGCATCCTAGGGTGCGGGGGATCCATGTGTACCCGTGCCCAAAACAACTCCGATTATCTTGAAATTTTCAAGGTAGGATCGTCTCAAAAATGCGAATCCAACGATATATCATAATATACAAATTTCAATCTCAGTTATCGGAATCATGAGGATGGCCAAAAATTAGGTGAAATCTGTAATTTCGGCCATCTTCACATTTCCGACCACCGAGATTGAAATTTGTATCATATGATACATAGTTGGATTCATATTTTCGAGACGATCCTACCATGAAAATTTCGAAACAATCGAAATTATTTTAGGTACGGATACACAAGGATTTCTGCACCTTAAAGTGCGTGGGATCAAAACTATGATAAATAAATCATATACATATGATTTAAATTTTAATATTGTCTATGTGATTTCTTTGTTATCATATATATAGTTCAATTTTCCTATTTAGTATTATTTTGTATATTATTTGACAAATCTATTCTCATCATTAGATACATTAACTATTTCAATAAATTTTTTATCATACTAAAATATTCATTAAATACAGTCAAATGAAACATTTTTTTGTCAAATTGATTTTTCCAATAAATTTATTTAATCTATATACGTAAAAGCACACATAAGCCTGAATATATATATATTGGCAAAAAATTTTATGAGACGATCTCAAGGGTCATATTTATGAGACGGATCTTTATATGAGTTATCCATTAGAAAGTATTACAATTTATGTCAAAAGTATTACTTATTATTATAAATATGGGTAGAATTGACCCGTCTCACAAGAGTGTTACTCATATATATATATATATATATATATATATATATATATATATATATATATATATATGCACTCAACCTTATTTTATTGAGAGACGTTGTTTATAAGGACTTTAATTTGCTTCAATTTAAATGTTAGTGAAATTTTTGTTAAGAAATAAAAAAAAGTTTGTGTAATGTCATGGTCAACTAGTCATTCTTATCTCACACACACACACATATATATATAGAATTTTTCAGCTGCCCAACTAATGATGGATGTTCAACTCGTCACTGACCACTAAAACTCGGTACCGTGTTTTAGTTATGCGAAAAATAAAAAAAAAACAACTAAAAACGAGATGAAAAAATATTGTTGAACAACTAAAAAGTCCTTATATATATATATATATATAGACACACAAACGGATATACCAGTCCTCATAAGAATGTGCATTGTGTTGTGTGACTTGTGTCACCGTCTTTTTTTAATTAATTTATTTTATATTAAAATAAAAATTATTTTATAATATAAAAATAATTAAAGGTCATACTACAATTAAAATTAATAAGGATCATTTTAATAAGGGTCAAACGATAAATATCAAAACAAACATAGATGCTTGTGCAATTAAGAAAAAAACCATACCAACATAAGGTTTTTGTCTCTATTCCCCAACTTTAATATACAGCATAGATTAATATGATTAGCATGTTATATTTCACCCGAAGTCTAAATTTTAGAAATGTTATAGTTTACAATAAATTTATTAATTCAAATATAGTTTACAATATTTATCAAATTAATTCTTAAATATAAGAAAAATACATTATCCAAATTACATCCCTCGATTTAACCCCGTATGAGCCAACGTGCATCTGACTCATGTGAGATGAGGTCTCATTCGGAGTCAATCATTTTAGAATATAATGTACAATTTTTATTTTATTAATTAATCCCATTAAAAAGTTACCAATGCATTTATTCAAGAAAAAATCCCAGTTATTTTTTATTTACGATTTCAAAATAATTGTTAATACTAGGAATGATTTTTTTTAAAAAAATAATAATATAAAGAACCCCACTAAGGCACTAATTAAGCCTTGTCGTACCACTTTAGCGAACTCCTAATAGTTGTTGTATGTAGTGTGAGATACCGAAACAAAATATTGAGTTTTTGGGATATTGTATCGAAATTTTTTTGATAAATAGATATTTTTTTGGTATATCGAATTTTTTTTCGGTATCTATACGATATTAGTATGAATTTTTTCCATACCAAAATTTTGAAATTTCGATATCGGTATCGTATGAATTTTTTTCATACCAATATTTTTTATACGGTATACCGAAAACCTACCCCTAGTCGTATGGACCTAATCACGTTTGAGTTAGGCACCGTTTGGTTTGATGTATGGTATAACTAATATATAGATAAGTAATATAATGTAATAAAAATAAATAAAAAATGATAGTTAAAATAGTATTGGATTTGATTGATAGATTATGATTTATTTGATTTGATTGATTAAATTTTATATAAAAATGTTAAATGACTATTTTGTCCTTTTAATAATAAATAAAATAAAATTTATATTATTTATAAATGATAATATAGTAATTTGAATCCAATGATTTGATTGATATGAGATAAATAATTAATAATTTGATTGATGTAAAATAAATAGTTAATATATGGATAAATAATATGATGAGAAGAACGTGAGATAAGATGAGATGAGTTATACATATATTAATAATATGGTGAACAGAACGATGTCTTAGGTTATTATATTTGTGTTAACATCTGCTCGCCTTTGCACAAATCTCAAGAAATGTGTTGTCTAAAAAATGTTTGAAATGTTTATGTGAATATATCGCAATGCCCAGTAATTGGTGGGCAACATATTATATTAACTATTTATATATATGTATTATTGTGGACACCTACATGAGCACCCACTAACGTCAAGGGCGGAGATAGATCATGTCGAGTGTGGGCTTTTGCCCATACTGGGCCCAACATATATATACATATATATTTATTTATTTATAATTTTTTTTTAAAATTTTACTTATTATTATGGCCTTAGTTTATTAAATTTGACTAAAAAAGATAAGAATCTTTTTTTACTTTTTTATAATTTTTACACCCAGGATTAGGTTTAAATTTTAAATTTTTATATGTTATTATTTTCAAAATATACAAGTCTATATGATTGACACATTCCAATTTGCACTACATATTTTCTGACTATCTATATTCTCTACAAAACCCATAATTTCACCAAATTTTAGGTTAATTATTTTTCAATGTTCATCGACCATTCAATTATTTTTTAAATTATTATGTTCCCTTATGGTGACCGAGAATCAATTCATGTTCCCTCTTTTTTTTTTGAAATGTAGGATATATAAAAATTTTTCCAAGTTTTATTTTGGTTGTGGGTTTTGAATGTGTTGTTATTCGTCATTTTTTTAATGTTATCACAAAAACTAACTGGTGTTTTTGATCGCGTGTATCTTGTATTCAAAGCTTATGACACATTATTCTGAATGTCGATTAACCAGTGATTTCTTTTACTTTATTAATTATATTATATTGTCGCCTACACCGAACCAAGATCCTAGCTCCGCCCTTGATTAACGTGACATTCACTCACTAGATGTACAAAATATCACATCGGTCGTTGTTCACGTAGTAATCCACTATAGTTGTCCAAAAGATCATAAATTTACATGTATATATATACATACATATATATGGTCCACAAGGTGTGAATGCATGCTGCCAAGAAGAAGATTTAATTCGATAAATGTAGAACATCAAATTCAATAATTGATATATTGACGAACGTATAATTTATTTCTTTGTCAAATTTAAATCAGTTGTGATCATAACGTGGGGCGCAATTTAAAATAATTGTGGCGAAGTTGTGATATTATTCCATACATTTACATTCGATTTAGGTCGAGATCATATTTTAATTTAAGAAATGATTTTAAACCAGTATTTCAAAAGCACGTACTCACGTTTGATGCAGTTGAAATCCATAATAATTATCGATTAAAATAGTTAAAACTAGCCGTGAGTGGATTCGAAAACCACAAAAAACTAAATCTTCCACAAATTCATTTAATCGAGCGAATTCGCCGAACGAAGCTTTAGCAAAAAAAATATAGAAAAAAAATATAGTTTACAAGGAAGATATATAGTTACGATATGTTAACTCATGAGGACTTTTTAGCTGTCCAACAATATTTTTCCACCTCATCCTCGATCACTAAAATTCGGTATCGGGTTTTAGTTTTTTTTTTTTTTTTTTTTTTAATTTATCGCATAACTAAAACACGATACCGGATTGGTCGGGAATGAGTTGAGCATCATTGGTTGGGGAGCGAAAAAATTTTCGTTAACTTAAATCATCTTGTCATACTTAAAAAGAAAATATGAAGTTTAAAGTGCAAAATTTGAGCCAAATGTCCCCACAATACTATAAATAAGGTTTTGAAAGTATTGTAATTAACGAGATGAACAAAATATGTCAATTTTTAATATGATCATATAAGACAAACTATATGTATCGATGAACCAAGAAAATATCTAAAATATTTTTCAGTCATAATATATATAAAAAAAAATGGAAAGTGAACTTATTCAGATATTTGCTTCTACAAAGTTTGATGACTCCAAAATTGCGAAATGATTAGTTTCAACATTCAATTTGAGCTTGATCATGATATATGTCTACACTTTTTAACAGTATTATGATTATTTTTTAATATATTGTACAATATATTATAATAAATAATATTTGAATGTACTGTTCATATACAAAATCATTTCTAATCTCAATTTAAAATCGATTTGATTATATATGGGGATCCAACAAAGTACGAAAATCCGTGTGCCTCAAAATGGACCCAAAAATGAATAAATATTTGACTTGAATTCGACTCATTAAATTTTTTTTTTAGAATCGACTCATTTAATTTACATTGCCGACGATATCCAAATTTCATGATGGTCAAGTGCATTATATATATATATTTATATATGTGTGTGTAATATATATATATACCTTGCACAGTGGTGCAAAAAAAAACAAAAAAAAAACCCACTAAAACCCAGGTCGCACATAGTTTTTCTGCATCCTAGGGTGCAGGGGATCGGATTTGTATATATATATATATTATGATTCAATTGTTGAATATGCATATACATATATAAATATATATATATAAATATGGCGTTGTGCCTCAAGAAATGAAATTAATTAAGAGCTAGGGCTATAATTGGAGCAAGATTTATGTATAGAATATAATTGGATGTGACTTTGAATTAAATTTGGAATGATTGGCATGGCCACACCATTTAATTTCACTGGAAACGTCGATCCATATAGTAGTAGTTCAATAATTGGTGAATTTGATACTATATATTTTGTTCGTAGATAAGAGGCACAATATTTTACACATATAAAGGATTGAATTTTATAAAATATATATCGTGTCAGAATTGCACAAGCTAAATGACTATATATAATATAAATTAAAATAGTATGTCTCTCGTAAGATGATCTCACGGATCTATATTCGTGAGAGGAATCGACTAGTCAATATCAGCTAACAATAAAAATTAGTATTTTTGACATAAAAAGTAAAAAAAACTGTAATTTTGGTCATTTATGTTTGTCACTTTGAGATTTCGGTCATTTATATTTTTATATTTCAGTTTTAGTCCTGCATGTTCCTATTTTTTGCAATTTCAGTTTTTTTTCTTCGAAAATGCTGACATGACACTATACACGTCAGCTCCACATCAGCGCCACATCATAAAAAATACTAAAATTGCCAAAAAAATAAAGATAGCGGACTAAAACAGAAACATGAAAACATAGATGACCAAAATCACAAAATACCAAACCTATAGGACCAAAAAAACAATTTTCCATAAAAAATAATACTTTTTCATAGGGTCGAGTCAAGTTCAAAATCTCACAAAATTAACATGTGAGACTGTCTCAACTCTCAATAGTAATATTGCTGAAAAACTCGAATCTCCAATGTTAACTCGTAATTTTTTTTCTCTATATTAAATGTCGAAAAAATAGTTTTTTTTAGTTCATTAACTTAACTAATTTTTTAGTTTTGATGCATGAACTTTTCAAAGTTTGGTTTTGGTATACTAACTTTTAATTTTCAGTTATTTTAGTCCAACGGATGACATGACATAGGAAAATATTGACGTGACATCGAAAAATATGTTGACATGTCAAGCCACCACATCAAGAATTGGACCAAAATAATAAAAAATTAAAATTTTATGTATCAAAACCAAACTTTGAAAAGTTAATGTACCAAAAACAAAAAAAATGGACAAGTTAATGAAAAAAAAAATCATTTTCCCTTAAATGTCAAATTTTATATATATTTTTTCTAATTTAGATCAAGATGTCATCGACATACATTGTACACTTTTTTTTTCCGCCGATGATGATACACTTACTATATATCTACGATCAAACACAATTTAATTTGTCGCATCACAACATAAACTTGTTGAAAGTGGGATCAAATTACATGATTCACATCGCACCAATATAAGTTCAGTCATACACAATTCCATATCCCTAGCCTGTTCAAGAAATTATATATGAAAATGACATTTGTTTGATCAAAACTCTGAAAAATAACCCAAGGATGATTGGCCGATTTCAATTTTCAATCTATCTTGTGAATCTCTTGTCAGATAATTCAGCGATAAATTCACAAGAATCTAACTATATATACTCATGATTTTATTAATACATGACGTCGATTTTTCAATATATGTAGCTGATTGATCAAAACAAATCTCGAATTCACATTATAGATTGGATTTGATAAAAACTAATCAAATTAGTATCTTCATGATCAGATAATATATTCAATTCATATATATGGTCCTAGAAGGATACGAGATGATCTTAAGTTGTACCCGACTTCATTCACTACATATCCTTATTTTCAACTACCTATGAACCAATCATTTGCCACTTGCATGATAGGAGGACCCCTGCATTAACATTCTTCTAGAGATTTCTTTAATTTGTCAAATAGTATTAAATTTCTTTTTTTTTCCGTGGACAAATTAAAGCTCGGTTAGACTTGCTGTTAAATGAAATCTTATGCTGTATATTGTGACACATTTTGTAATAGGAAAAAAATATAGTTTTTTGTCATATAATTAACATGTTTTTTTTTATATGTTTTGTCTAGTTAGGGTTAATTCACAGTCTTAATCCAACAATCTGCATTTTTTTCTTCGGTTTTAGCAATTTTCATTGAGTGTTGGCGTGATATCGGACACGTCGGCAAAAAGACCAACATCGGAGAAAAAACGCAAATGAGCTGAATAAGTCTGTAAATTAATCGATTACATGATGAGAACAAAAATTAAAGAGCGTAAAGAACCAAAAATGTAATGCTTACTTTAATAATATCTATATCAATATTGTTTATTAAACTTCAACCAAGTATATATACAAACCAATTTGGTCTGTCATTTATGGTCCTCCTACTTTAACTAAAAATATACAAATATCAATAAAGAAGAAGGAAAAAAATAACCACCTTAAATAAAAGAAAAGTACTATTCTGTTAATATAATATAGCTGGAAAAACTATTATATAAGTTTGAAAATTAAAACTGTTTTTTCAAAAACAAAAAATTGCAGATGTGTGAGTCGATCACTAGTACTGTTAAAATTGACATGGGAACAGCGATATATACAACACAAATACATAAAGGAACAAATATATATATGAATTTAGTTTAAAATACATTAAAATATACAAAGGGAGCCGATCCCAGCCCGTCCCTGTGTCGACTCAGCACCACGGTGTCCAAGAAGCAGGAAGAGTGGTACAACACAAAAACTTATCCTTAGGGCAACATTAATGTTTAAGATGCCTTGCTACCACATGTATCATGTCAAGATCTCAATTAACTTGAAGTTGATATAACCAAAGGGGACCAATTTATTGCATTCAGGAATATTATAAAATATAATTTGTATAAATTATTCCAAACTCCCCATTTCACATTATTATATGTGTATAGTACTCCTCAAGCTAGAAAGAGGGAGAGAATTAACTCATGATGAGTCATTGTATAGTACCTGATTGGAATTCAAGATCAAAACAAAGGCAACAAGAAATTGAAGGTCATGAAGATGATCATCAGAGGAACAATACAAACATTATATCCTCCCAAGTACAACAATCTCCTCCAAACCTCAGTTTTATTGTTCCCATGTATGAATATCATATCCTCCATATCCATTTAATTGTCTGATATATGTATGTGATTCATGTTGATTTCGTGTGTCTGCGCGTGCGTGGGATGGTACAAATTACATGGGATTAATAGCTAGGAAATAAATACATATATTATTTAATTCACATGTCTTATCTTTGAGATCGTCCTAAATCTCGAAAGTCATTTTTTCGTTGATTTTCATGCATACAGCTAGCCATAGATTCAGAGTGTAATTCAAATCCATATATAGATGAGAATACAAAGACATATACAAGAATTTGATCGAAAAATTATGTGTTTTTATATTAGAATTTAAAAATTTATAGATTAGATAAAAATGTAGATTAATTATTTCCGGCCTTTAATTAGAGGGTATTTCTTGTGACAAATTGATCCCAACTGATTAACCATCTTGTGCTACCTAGGTCTATAAGCCATGAAGTAGGAGAGTTAGCATGGGACAATTACGACAAGCAACAAGTACTGCCCTTGCATGGGCATGGAGGGATCCAGATCCCTCCCCTGACAAAGCCATGGGGCAGTACTAGGACGGGTGACACCCTCGAATCGCTAGTTCATCAAGCTACATTCAGCAGCACCACACAATTACGCCACCGAGGGGATTTAGGCCCGACATATTCGGCCTCAATCCCCACATCTTCGACAGGAAAATGGGTCGTTGGAAGCTCCAAATCCGCATCATCTTCCGGTGTAAAATGGAGGGAAAACTCCGCCCATATCGACATGGCCGGGCAGAACCTCGCAGCGAATATAAGCTCCATGACAGCATCCTCAGCTGGAAAGTGGAGGGAAAACAGTACTTCCCATATGCAAATGGAGCCAAATGATCATCATGGGGTAAAAATAGGGTCCATGCCTACATATTCCGGGCTTAAAATAAGCTCCACGGGGGACTACTCCGGGGGAAAGAGGGCGGAGAACTCGAGCTCGGGTTTGGTAGGTAAGCGGATAAGATCCGAACCCGAAAAATATCCGGGAAAAATTTGTTTTCAGGTGGAAGAAAGGGGATCATCAGCAGGTGGGGGTGTAGGTGCAAGTGCAAATTTCTGCAAAGAGAATACAGACACAACCATGATGACTTGGGCTTCATTTGAATCAGCTCCAAGCATGAAAACTCCAAGAAATGTCGACGATGATTCCGCATGTCAAGATTTCTCGGTAAAAAAATATATATTACATTACGTATATTCGTCGTTTTTACTAGCTATAATTGGTTAAAAGTTTGATGGATGACATTTTGGATGGAAAATCAGGATGAGGAATTCGAAAATAAAGAGGAAAGCGCTCGATCCCAGTCATCAGCAAGACGCAGCCGTGCTGGTGTGGTACACAATCAGTCGGAACGGGTATATTTTATTTTACATATACACATAATATTTTTTGATGAAATGATAGATTTCATTTGTATTCGGAACCTAAATATTGACTAATTAAGGTGCAAGGAGGGTGGACCAATATTTTATCATACGCATTGATTAGAAAAAAGTTTTCATTTTAATATGTCTTCGAGTTTATGGCTAGATATAAATATTTGATGCAATATCGTGTTTATGTTGGGATTCATTTCAGAATAAATTCAAAAACAAAATAATATTCGATTAATCGACTTGAAATATTTCTTAATTGTTCGTCTTAAAAATCAAAGAAATTAAAAATAAATTATATTCGATTTTGAGATATTGCTTTATCGCTTGTCTTCAATATAATGCATGGTACTAGAGACGTAGAGACAGGATCAACGAGAAGATGAAGGCTCTGCAGAAGTTGGTGCCTAATGCCAACAAGGTAGGTATTTACAACTAAAACTATTTATTATATTATATTATATTATATATATATATATATATATATATATATAATAGTGTATAATTTTAGATATATATTAAACTTATATACTTGAATAGCGACCAAGTCTTTTTCAAAACACAAAACTCGATCTTATAACCATTTTATGAGTCAATTTTGTGAGACGGGGCTCCGAATCGACCCATGAAAAAGTATTGATATTTACTACGGATTTGGATCGGGTTAATCCGTCTTATGAATATAGATATGTTGAGACTGCATCACAAGAGACCTCATTTCTAGAATACAATACGCAACTGATGTAAAGTAAGAGAACACACAGATTTATGCAAAAAACTCTTAAATGGGTAATTAGTTAAAAGATATGCAACTTATGTAAAGTAAAAGAACACACAGATTTATTCAGAAAACTTTTGTACTAAAGAATGAGTACAAAAGAGGAAAAACAAAAACGACTCCCTTAAAAACTATATATCTTCAAAAACCTAGCTAATTAAATACACGTAATTATCTGAGCGCGCAGAATCCCTTCGCTTCCAATATAGACCCCACAAAATTCATTTTAGTTAAAACTGCATTAGTTCATCTGACACTAATATTTTAAACAGAATATTTTGACTTTCAATTGCATATGATCTATTAAATACTCACTCGATGAAAATTCTCTCTCACAGACTGACAAAGCATCGATGCTAGATGAGGTAATCCAGTACTTAAAACAACTCCAAGCACAAGTTCAAATGCTGAGCAACGCAAGAGCCATGCCACCCCAAATGGTAATGCCTTTGGGGATGCAACAACAACTTCATATGTCTCTTTTGGGACGAATGGGAATGGGTATGGGAATGGGAATGGAGTCGGTTGGCATGGGAATCGTCGATGTCAACAATCTGACGCGAAACATGCCCCAACCTTTTACGTCCCTCCTCCACGGAGCCACGCCTCTCAGCAGTACCGCCCCATCATTTGTATCACCACCCTTCTCCGTGCCTTCTCTAATTCCCCCTCTCGCTCAATTGAAAGCCAACGTTAATACCGCCGATATCAATAGATCTATGCCTGATTTCAACAACTCTTACGGGACATTTTTCGCACAAGTGAGTAAATTTTGTTCTTGGTAACAAGACCACCTTACTATATAATAATACAGTAACCCTTTAGAGTAGATAATTTGGTAATTTAATAATAATAATAAATAGAAAAAATTGTCTCTGCTTTCATATTTCAATATATTATCATTTATCACTTATAGCCATCATTTGATTTTAATTTTTTTAATTAAAAAAATCAAATATTATTTATGCAATTTAATTTCCATTAATTTAATTAATTGTTTATCTGCTTTAGCAATCTATGAACATGGATTTCTACAACAGAATGGCGAGTTTCTATAGGCAACAGGCCATCCAGCCGGCCTCCAAGAAACCTGATAGCTTGTCACGCCAAAACAATGTACAAGGAGATTAATGATCGATATACTTGTATAGCGCGATCAATGGTTTTGTTTTCGACTCTTACCAACATCTTTTCGGCATGAGTCTGTCTCACATGACTTATTTAGTGCGGTTTAACTTTTGCCTAGCAAGATTTGAAAGTTACTGTGTTAGCCGGGGGTTTACAGATTGGTAGTGGTCGCAGATCCTCAAATTATAAAAAAGATATTAGTGTATATAAAAATATAATATGTATATATGTATGCATGTATAGTACTGCAATGTATGCGTAAATGCAAATATATTGAAAAGAGATTTAGCAATAGTTTTTGTTTGTTTGTTTGTTGTTTTTAATGACATTCAAGCATTCAACGATTGTTATTAAAGAAATCATGAAGATATTCGAAAGTCTAGTCCATTTTCATTATGTAGAATATTATTATATATATCTTTACTATATTATACTACATAAACCCCAAAGAAAAAAATCATATTTGGTCATTTTAATGTATTTTCAAATTTACCATTTATCATTCTTCTAACATGTTTAATAATGTAGGTACAAAAAAGTAAATTTCTTGTTTAGAAACTTCCCACATTTTGTTCTATTATCCCCTTTATCCTAACCAATATCACATTATCCTAACATTTAAACAAAAAATTATAATTAAATTCAAGTTTATAAAATAATATTTAATTTCAAATTAATAATATATATTTTATGCACATACAACGCATGTACTCTGTGTACTGTCATATTTTAACTTTATTTTTTTCAATTTAAAAGAATAAAAAAATATTTATAATTTTTAGATATGACATAAATTATTTATACACGCAAAAATTCACGTGCATGAATTACTAATAGGAGAATGATATTTACACTCCAAAAGTTTATAATTGCACTCCACTTTTGATTATTAATGTATTTTCTTACAATATTACCCTTACTTAATTATTCCATATTTTATTAGATTAATTAATATACCCTTTTATCAATCATTCAATCTTACTACTTATTCACTTTTCCTATTATATTATATTTAATTAATTTAGATCATTTCAAAATTTTAATTTCTTTTTTCGTCTTTCACTTTCCTTAACATGGGAGAATGATTATATTATTCAAAATTTATAGTTTGTTGACGATATTGAGAAAATGATAAAGTAGCATTTGCAACAAATATTAAAATAAAGAAAATTCTTACGTCGATTGTTGTCACTATCTCAAAAATAATAATAATTTAATATTTGAAGTAATTTTTTTTATTTTTTGGACTAGTTTATTGCTATCGAAATTTAATTTAAAGATGAGATTTTTCTGAAATTTTTTATCAAAAGATAATGAAGATAAAATTGACAAAATGTAAATATTCATGTAGATATTTTCAAGTTTTAAAATTTGTAAAAAAAATTATATTAAAATGTGATTAAATTTTCAATGTTAAATGAGCCACGTTTTTGTTTGTTCATATAATAAGTTCACAAAAATATACATTTACATGCTTTTAAGATTACTGTTATTCTAATTAATTCTGTTTAATTCAATTTTTATACATAATTTAATTATAGTTTGAAATTTTTTTCCAAATGACATGTTATATTCTTTTTGTCGTCTTTGTTTTTTTAATTAGTTATGCACATATTATAATTTATTGATGTTCATACAACTCAAAATATTTATCAAGCAAGTTTTCAAAGAAATCCCCACACTTTATTTATAAAGTTTTTCCAAATTTATGATTACATCTTATGATTGCAAATCAAACTTTGTAAATCATTAATCTATTGCATTTTAAAATCTTATCAAAAATAATTTTAATGAGGAAATGTGAGATGATCTTTATAACCCATAAATGTAGTGAATATTTTTGGAAAGAGACATATATATAAAGAAGGTTATATTAGTTAGACTTAAAAAATATGAAATAATTAAGTGGGGGTAATTTTGTAAGAAATCACAATAAAGATTAAAAGTGCAGTATGTTTATAAATTTTTCGGATTCATTTCAGAATAAATTCAAAAACAAAATAATATTCGATTAATCGACTTGAAATATTTCTTAATTGTTCGTCTTAAAAATCAAAGAAATTAAAAATAAATTATATTCGATTTCGAGATATTGCTTTAAATCGCTTGTCTTCAATATAATGCATGGTACTGACTTACTAGAGACGTAAAGACAGGATCAACGAGAAGATGAAAGCTCTGCAGAAGTTGGTGCCTAATGCCAACAAGGTAGGCATTTTACAACTAAAACTATTTATTATATTATATTATATTATATTATATATATATATATATATATATATATATATATATATATATATATATATTGTTGTGATAAAGTAAAAATTTACGGTAAAAAGTAAATATTCCAAAACTCAAAATATATCAAACTCTACACTTTATAATATTTTTCTCTCAACTTCAATTGTATTTTTCATCACAAATGAAGACCTATTTATAGATCCACATTTGAGATTAGTCCAAAAATTAAAACATCATCATCTACATCATCACACACTAATTTTTCACATTTTACAACTCAATATTCAACATTCAATATTCAATATTCAACATAATAATAATATATTTTTCAACACTCCCCCTTGTGATGATGACCGTGATATGATGACTGTATTCATTACGTGTTTTATACTGCCTCGTTAAAAACCTTACTAGGAAAAACCCAGTGGGATAAAAACCATAGTAAGGGAAAAAGAGTGCAGCCACGTAAACTCCCCCTCATGTTAACATGAGTGATTCTTCACATATTCCGTAGATTGCGCATCCCAATGTTGTATATATGCTTTCTGAATATCGTCGTGGGAAGAGCCTTTGTGAAGAGATCTAATGAGTTCTCACTTGATTGAATGTAACAGATATCAATATCTTTATTCTTCTCAAGCTCTTGAGTGTAGGCAAAGAATTTTGGGGGGATATGTTTGGTTCTGTCACTTTTGATGTATCCTTCTTTCATTTGAGTAATACATGCAGCATTATCTTCATATAGTGTCACAGGCTTCTTTTCTACTGTCAATCCACACGATATTTGAATATGTTTGGTCATTGACTTTAACCATACACATTCACGACTTGCTTCATGTAATGCAATAATCTCGGCGTGATTTGATGAAGTTGTTACGAGTGTTTGTTTCTGTGAACGCCAAGAAATTGCGGTGCCTCCACGAGTAAATACATATCCGGTTTGGGAACGTGCCTTATGTGGATCAGATAAGTATCCAGCATCAGCATAACCAATGATACTTTGATTGGTGTCTTTTGAGTACAAAAGTCCCAAATCTATCGTTCCTCGTAGATAACGGAATATATGTTTAATTCCGTTCCAGTGCCTCTTTGTTGGATATGAACTGAATCTTGCCAATAAATTTACAGCAAAAGATATATCAGGTCTAGTGCAATTTGCAAGATACATAAGGGCACCAATGACACTTAGATATGGTACTTCTGGACCAAGAATAACTTCATCATCTCCACATGGACGGAATGGATCCTTTTCTATGTTTAATGATCTTACAACCATTGGAGTACTTAATGGATTTGATTTATCCATATTAAAACGTTTAAGGATCTTTTCTGTATAATTTGTCTGGTGAACAAAAATTCCACATTGTTCGATTTGCAAACCCAGACAATACTTGGTTTTTCCAAGATCCTTCATTTCGAATTCTTCCTTCAAGTACATCATAACTTCTTGAATTTCTTTATTCGTTCCAATGATGTTTAAATCATCAACATATACAACAATAATTACACATCCGGATGTTGTTTTCTTGATGAAAACACAAGGGCATATTGGATCATTTACATATCCCTTTTTCATCAAGTGCTCACTTAGCCGATTATACCACATTCGGCCGGATTGCTTTAACCCATATAATGATCTTTGCAATTTTACAGAATAAAATTCTCTGGGTTTTGAACTTTGTGCTTCAGGCATCTTAAATCCTTCAGGGATTTTCATGTATATATCACTATCAAGTGATCCGTATAAGTAAGCTGTAACAACATCCATAAGACACATTTCCAAATTTTCAGACACTGCCAAACTAATCAAATATCGAAACGTAATTGCATCCATAACAGGAGAATACATTTTTTCATAATAAATTCCAGGCCTTTGAGAAAAACCTTGTGCAACAAGTCTAGCTTTATATCTGACTATTTCATTTTTCTCATTTCGCTTTCGAATAAAAACCCATTTGTATCCAACAGGTTTTACACCTTCAGGTGTGAGGACTATAGGTCCAAAAACATTACGTTTATTCAGCGAATCCAATTCAACCTGGATGGCATCTTTCCATTTGACCCAATCATGACGAGTTTTACATTCACCAAAAGATTTTGGTTCATGATCCTCATTTTCATTTACGATGTCACAAGCCACATTATAAGAAAATATCTCATCAATATCTTCTATGTCTTTTCGGTTCCATATTTTTTCAGTATTAATATAATTGATAGAGATTTCACGATTCTCGTCAGTTTGTGGTTCTGACAGAATATTTTCATCATCAGGTGATTCTTCTGGAACACCATTTTCTATTTTATGATCGTCGTGTTTCTCTATGCCTTTTCTTTTCCGAGGATTTTTATCCTTGGAACCGACTGGTCTTCCACGCTTCAAGCGTTTTATGACATCATGAGTGTCTTCAATTTGTTTCTTTGGAATTTCAATTCGAGCAGGGGCATTTACATCATGTATATATGATTTTGTTACCCCTTTTGTGTCTGCAAATACATCTGGTATTTGATTTGCAATTCTTTGCATGTGCACAATTTGCTGTACATCTTTCTCACATTGTTTGGTCCTTGGATCCAAATGTAACAATGATGGTACATACCATGTGATTTCTTTTTCGATGTGTTTCTTTTCTCCCCCTAACACTGGGAAGATTTCTTCATTAAAATGACAATCAGCAAAGCGTGCTGTAAACACATCGCCTGTCTGAGGCTCAAGATATCTAATGATTGATGGACTATCATAACCGATATAAATACCGATTTTTCTTTGAGGACCCATTTTTGATCGTTGAGGTGGTGCAATAGGCACATACACCATACATCCAAAAATTCTCAGATGAGAGATATTTGGTTCTTTACCAAATGCAAGTTGCAATGGGGAGAATTTATGATATGCACTTGGTCTGATGCGAATTAATGCCGCAGCATGTAAAATTGCATGTCCCCATATAGAAATAGGGAGTTTTGTTTTCATAATCATTGGTCTAGCAATCAGTTGTAGATGTTTAATCAATGATTCAGCTAATCCATTTTGCGTATGAACATGAGCTACAGGATGTTCAACAGTGATTCCCATTGACATACAATAATCATTGAAAGTCTGGGATGTAAATTCTCCAGCATTATCAAGTCTTATTTTCTTGATTGTATAATCTGGAAATTGATTCCGCAATTTTATTATTTGAGCCATTAATCTTGCAAATGCCACATTCCGAGTTGACAATAAGCATACATGTGACCATCTGCTAGAAGCATCGATCAATACCATAAAATATCGAAATGGTCCGCATGGTGGATGAATTGGCCCACAAATATCACCCTGAATGCGTTCAAGAAATATGGGTGATTCTGTTTGGATTTTAGCTGGTGATGGTCTTATAATAAGTTTTCCAAGAGAACATGCTTTACATTGAAACTTATTATTCTGAAAGATCTTCTGGTCTTTCAATGGATGACCATGCGTATTTTCAATAATTCTTCGCATCATTATTGAACCAGGATGTCCCAATCGATCATGCCAATTTGTTAATATTGAAGAACTATTAACCACCATATTTGATTCGATTGGCCTTATATGTGTATAATGCAATCCAGTAGGGAGCATTGATAATTTTTCAACCACATATTTCTTTCCTGATTTATATATGGTAAGACACATATATTTTTGATTTCCATCAGTTATCGTCTCAGTATCATACCCATGAGAGTATATGTCATCAAAACTCAACAAATTTCTTTTCGATTGTGGTGAATATAAAGCATCATTTATCAGAAATTTTGTACCATTAGGTAACAAAAAATGTGCTTTTCCACAACCTTCAATCAAGTCTACAGGACCTGATATGGTATTCACCATTGTTTTTGTTGGTTTTATTTCCAAGAAATATCTTTCATCTCGCAGAATAGTGTGTGTTGTACCACTATCTGGTATGCAAATTTCCATGATATTATTTCCATGTTTGCACATAGCATTTTCCATATCAAACTTCACAAAAAATGCAATAAAGAAAAATTAAGTACAATACAAATGCAAAATATAACATGCTTTATAATACAAGAATGCATTAAAAATACAAATTTGTTACAATATAGTCCCACCAATCTTTTAATCAATGTCTTCGAAATTATTCAAAAAATCTGCAGCATTGAAACTAGTTGAGCCAATTAAATGGTCACTATTTTCAACAAAATTGGTCTCTTTTCCTTTCCCTTTTGTCGATTCTTTATAAAGCTTACATAGATGCTCAGGGGTTCGACAAATATGTGACCAATGTCCTGGAGTGCCACATCTATAACAAACACTCTCAGATCTTTTTGAGTGATTTTCATTTTCACTCGGGTTTCATGCTGCCTTTTTGGTGGGTGGTTCGCGACGTTCTTTTGAGATGAGTTATTGAAGTAACTATCTCTATTATTTTCATATCCACGGCCGCGACCACGACCGCGATCATTTTTACGTCCACGTCCACGTCCACGCCCACGTCCTCGACCTCGTCCACGACCAAAATCTGGTCTATGCCTTTGATTTTGATTTTGATTTTTCATTACGACATTTGATTCAGGAAATGCCGTTGATCCAGTGGGTCGGGATTGATGATTTCTTATTAACAATTCGTTGTTCTTTTCCGCCACAAGAAGACATGCAATGAGTTCGGAATATCTCGTAAAACCACGTACTCTATATTGTTGCTGTAGAGTTATATTTGATGCGTGAAAAGTGGAAAATGTTTTCTCAAGCATTTCCATCTCTGTGACTTCAAGTCCACAGAATTTTAATTGTGAGACTATTCGATACATTGCAGAATTATATTCACTGACTTTTTTAAAGTCTTGGATTCTCAACGAATTCCATTCATCACGGGCGGTCGGAAGTATCACTTCCCTTATATGCTCAAATCTTTCTTTCAACCCTTTCCATAAAATCATTGGGTCTTTTTCTGTGAGATACTCACATTTCAACCCTTCATCAAGATGTCGGCGTAAGAAAATCATTGCCTTTGCTTTATCTTGTGAGGTTGATATATTAATTTCTTTGATGGTATCACTTAGACCCAATGACTCAAGATGCATTTCTACATCGAGAGTCCATGGCATATAATTCTTTCCAGTGATATCGAGCGCAACGAATTCAATCTTTGCCAAATTTGACATGGTGGTACTAGAAAAATAACAATACATTTTATTAGTTAATTTCCATTAATATGACAATACAAAATAATGGATAAACGAAGATTACAAGTGCGTATACAAATAGAGAAAAAATAGGTGGTGGAAAATCGCTGGTGAGTACAAAACTCGTGAACATGATGATCATAGTCGTTATGAAAAATATCCTTAGAAAAGCCAAAAACTCCATCTTCTTTTTCGAAAAAAACCGAGGAGAATGTTTTGAGATGAAGAATGAATTTTGGTGTGATTGAAAATGAGTTTGAGTGAACATATTTATAGGCAAAAAACTAGCCGTTTATGACCGTTTGTGACCGTTGAGGGTAAGAAAAAAATGATTATGTGTTGAATAAAAATTCGTGATAATCATGTGATGCGTATAATGATAATTATAATTAAATATACGCAATAAAATATATATCATATCACGTTATTATAAGGTCAGTGTCCTAGACAACCTCTTATATAATAACATGAAATTATATATTGATATAGTCAGTATATATACATATATCATATCACGTTATTGTTTAAAAACCTTAGAGGCTTTTATACTTGTCGTATCCCTTACCGGGAGTGTGGGATGTCGTCTTAACATCCTCCCAGGATTTATAACAAGTTTTTAAAAACTAATTTTTTTTTCATAACATGATAATATATATTAAATATATACACAATAAACAATAAAATAATTATTCTTACTTGTTGAATATTTTTGACTTCTTCTTGTATTTTGGATCGTCGGAAAATATAGAGAACCTTCGAGCGATCGTGCTGATAACGTGTTGTGAAAAAGTAAAAATTTACGGTAAAAAATAAATATTCCAAAACTCAAAATATATCAAACTCTACACTTTATAATATTTTTCTCTCAACTTCAATTGTATTTTTCATCACAAATGAAGACCTATTTATAGATCCACATTTGAGATTAGTCCAAAAATTAAAACATCATCATCTACATCATCACACACTAATTTTCCACATTTTACAACTCAATATTCAACATTCAATATTCAATATTCAACATAATAATAATATATTTTTCAACATATATATATATATATATATATATATATATATATATTAAACTTATATGCTTGAATAACGACCAAGTCTTTTTCAAAACACAAAACTCGATCTTATGACTGTTTTATGAGTCAATTTTGTGAGACGGAACTCCGAATCGACCCATGAAAAAGTATTAATATTCATTACGGATTTGGATTGGGTCAATCCGTCTTATGAATATAGATATGTGAGACCGTATCACAAGAGACTCATTTCTAGAATACAATATGTAACTGATGTAAAGTAAGAGAACACACATATTTATGCAGAAAACTCTTGATGGGTAATTAGTTAAGATATGAAGCTGATGTAAAGTAAGAGAAAACACAGATTTATATATGCAAAAAAAATTTGTGCCAAAGAATGAGTACAAAAAGAGAAAAAACAAAAACAACTCCCTTAAAAAATTATATATTTTCAAAAACCTAGCTAATTAAATACACGTAACTATATGAGCGCGCAAAATGATCCCTTCGCTTCCAATATTATAGACCCCACAAAATTCCTTGTAGTTAAAACTGCATCACGTACGTTGATAACTTATAGCTCATCCGAGACCGATATTTTAAACAGAATATTTTGGCTTTCAATTACATATGATCTATCAAATACTCACTCGATGAAAATTCTCTCTCACAGACTGACAAAGCATCCATGCTAGATGACGTAATCCAGTACTTGAAACAACTCCAAGCACAAGTTCAAATGCTGAGCAATGCAAGAGCCATGCCACCCCAAATGGTAATGCCTTTAGGGATGCAACAACAACTTCATATGTCTCTTTTGGGACGAATGGGAATGGGTATGGGAATGGGAATGGAGTCGGTTGGCATGGGAATCGTCGATGTCAACAATCTGGCGCGAAACATGCCCCAACCTTTTACGTCCCTCCTCCACGGAGCCACGCCTCTCAGCCTTGTCCCATCATTTGTATCACCACCCTTCTCCGTGCCTTCTCTAGTTCCCCCTCTCGCTCAATTGAAAGCCAACGTTAATACCGCCGATATCAATAGATCTATGTCTGATTTCAACAACTCTTACGGGACATTTTTCGAACAAGTGAGTATATTTTGTTCTTGGTAACAATCACCTTACTATATAATAATACAGTAACCCTTTAGAGTAGATAATTTGGTAATTTAATAATAATAATAAATAGAAAAAAATTGTCTCTGCTTTCATATTTCAATATATTATCATTTATCAATTATATCCATCATTTGATTTTAATTTTTTCAATTAAAAAAATCAAATATTATTTATGCAATTTAATTTCCATTAATTTAATTAATTGTTTATCTGCTTCAGCAATCTATGAACATGGATTTCTACAACAGAATAGCGAGTCTCTATAGGCAACAGGCCATCCAGCCCTCTAAGAAACCTGATAGCTTGTCACGCCAAAACACTGTACAAGGAGATTAATGATCGATGTACTTGTATAGCGCGATCAATGGTTATGTTTTCGAGATGACTTATTTAGTGCGGTTTAACTCTTGCCTAGCAAGATTTGAAAGTTACTGTGTTAGCCGAGGGTTTACAGATTGGTAGTGGTTGCAGATCCTCAAATTATAAAAAAGATATTAGTGTATCTATATATAAAAATATAATATGTATTTATGTATGCATGTATAGTGTTGGCCCCAGGTGCGACATTACGAGATAAAAACTATGGAAATTGAATAATAAATAGACACCAAGATTTACGTGGAAAACACCCAAAAATTATTAGGATAAAAACCACGGGCAAGACCAAAAGATTCCACTATAATATTTGGAGAATTACAACCTCTCTCTGTGTTTCCAAAGAGACACTCACTCTCTTAATACAGGAGAAAACCTATCTCACAAATATATATAGAAGCACACTCAAAATATTTGAATGTTATTAAACTGAAAAGGAAACTCAGAATGGGATACTCTGAAGAATGAAATGAGAGATCTATATATAGGTTCAAATCTTCGGTATGAACATGAGAAAGACAATTCTATATATAGATCTCTCATTTCATTCTTCAGAGTATCCCATTCTGAGTTTCCTTTTCAGTTTAATAACATTCAAATATTTTGAGTGTGCTTCTATATATATTTGTGAGATAGGTTTTCTCCTGTATTAAGAGAGTGAGTGTTTCTTTGGAAACACAGAGAGAGGTTGTAATTCTCCAAATATTATAGTGGAATCTTTTGGTCTTGCCCGTGGTTTTTACCCTAATAATTTTTGGGGGTTTTCCACGTAAATCTTGGTGTCTATTTATTCTTCAATTTCCATAGTTTTTATCTCGTAATGCCGCACCTGGGGCCAACAAGTGGTATCAGAGCCTTGGCATAAAATTTCTTAAAATTCTGAGTATGCTCTGTGGTTGCAGCTGTGACTGATCTTCCACATCAGAAAAGATTTTTTTGAAGATTTTATAAGGCAGGATTCTTGTAGTCAAGATGTCGGCAAAATATGAGATAGAAAAGTTCAATGGGAGCAATTTTTTTGCTGTGGAAATTGAAGGTGCAAGCAATTCTAACAAAAGGAGCGTTGCTTGATAGCTATTGGAGATAGACCGGCGGATGTCACGGACGATCAAAAGTGGAACGAGATGAATCACAATGCTGTTGCCAATTTGCACTTGACTATAGCGGATGAAGTTTTGTCAAGTATCTCTGAAATAAAAAGCGCAAAATTTATTTGGGATACTCTGACAAAATTGTACGAGGTCAAGTCACTACACAACAAAATTTTCCTAAAGAGAAAGCTCTATACTCTTCGGATGGCGGAATCCTCATCGATGACTAAATACTCTATTTTCCCGGCTCACGTCTATGGGGCATAAAATAGAGGAAAAAGAACGTGTGGAGCTTCTACTTCAAAGTCTACCAGATTCATACGATAAGCTCATCATCAATGTTACCAACAATGTTATTTCGGATAATTTAAATTTTGACGACGTCTTAACTGCGGTTCTTGGAGAAGAGAGTCGTCGAAGGAACAAGGAAGATAGGTTGGCAACGTCGAAGCAAGCAGAGGCTTTACCGATGACGAGAGGAAGATTGACGGAGCGTGACTCCAGTGGGAGCCACAGATATGGTAGATCCAAGTCAAGAAGTAAGAAGAAGAATATTTACTGCTTTAAATGTGGCGATAAAGGGCACTTCAAGAGAGAGTGTACGAAGAGCATCGAGAAGGGATCTCAAGGAAATGTGGCCAGTACTTCAGGTGGTGGTGAAATATTATTCAGCGAAGCAGCAACGGTTGCAGAAGGCAAACACAAATTTTGTGATGCATGGATTATGGATTCAGGAGCGACGTCGCATATGACATCAAGGAGAGAATGGTTCGACCAGTATGAACCAGTCTCGGGAGGATCTGTATTCATGGGAAATGATTATGCCTTAGAAATCGCTGGGGTCGGTACCATCAAAATCAAAATATTTGATGACACTATTCGCACCATACAGGAGGTACGACATGTGAAGGGCCTGACAAAGAATCTTTTGTCTTTGGGGCAATTGGATGATATTGGGTGCAAAACTCGTATCGAGAAAGGGATCATGAAGATTGTGAAAGGCGCGATTGTCGTTATGAAGGCGGAAAAGGTTGCTGCAAATCTGTATGTACTGATGGGAGAAACACACAAAGAGGCGGAACTAGCTGTTGCATCAATTGGTTCGGGAGAAGAATCGACAATGTTGTGGCATAAAAAGCTCGGACATATGTCAGAACGAGGAATGAAGATTCTCTCAGAACGGAAGCTGTTGCCGGGGCTTACAAAAGTGACTCTACCCTTTTGTGAGCATTGTGTTACCAGTAAACAACACAGATTAAAGTTTGGCATATCTACTGCCAAAAGCAAAGGCATATTGGAGCTGATTCATTCTGATGTTTGGCAAGCACCAGTGGTATCCCTAGGAGGAGCGAGATATTTTGTCTCGTTTATTGATGATTTCTCTAGGAGATGTTGGGTGTATCCAATCAAGAAGAAGTCAGATGTTTTCGAAGTCTTCAAAGTTTTCAAAGCGCGGGTTGAACTTGATTCTGACAAGAAAATCAAGTGTTTGAAGACTGACAATGGAGGAGAACATACCAGTGATGAGTTTGATGCATTTTGTCAGCATGAGGGCATCAAAAGACAGTTCACGACGGCGTACACGTCTCAGCAGAATGGAGTGGCAGAGCGGATGAACAGAACTTTGTTGGACAGAACAAGGGCCATGTTGAGTACTGCGGGTCTACCAAAGTCATTTTGGGCAGAAGCAGTCAAAATCGCTTCTTACATCATCAATCGTTCTCCTTCAGTGGCGATTGATTTGAAGACTCCGATGGAGGTGTGGACTGGAAAGCCAGCTGATTATTCTCGGTTACATACATTTGGAAGTCCGGTGTACGTTATGTACAATGAACAAGAAATATCGAAGTTGGATTCCAAATCCAGAAAATGTATCTTCTTGGGCTATGCTGATGGAGTAAAGGGGTTTCGCTTGTGGGATCCTACTGTCCACAAGTTTATCATCAGCAGAAATGTTATCTTCGAGGAAGATAAAGTGAAGGGAGATAAAGGCACACAGAATTCAGAAACTACTACAGTTGCGGTGGAAAATAAGACAGACGAAGATCAAGTTTCTTGAGAAGCAGTACCAGAGCACGAGGTACAAGAACCAGTTGAGTCAGAGGTTTCCAAAGTGAGGCAGTCAACTCGAGAGAGAAGACCACCAGGTTGGCTTTCAGATTATGTCACTAAAAGTAACATTGCATATTGTTTATTAACAGAGGATGGTGAGCCATCGAATTTCTATAGTTTCTATCTCGTGATGCCGCACCTGGAACCAACATATAGTACTGCAATGTATGCGTAAATGCAAATATATTGAAAAGAGATTAGCAATAGTTTTTGTTTGTTTGTTTGTTGTTTTTAATGACATTCAACGATTGTTATTAAAGAAATCATGAAGATATTCGAAAGTCTAGTCCATTTTCATTATGTAGAATATTATTATATATATTTTTACTATATTATAATACATAAACCCCAAAGAAAAAAAATCATATTTGATCATTTTAATGTATTTTCAAATTTATCATTTATCATTCTTCTAACATGTTTAATAATGTAGGTACAAAAAAGTAAATTTTTTGTTTAGAAACTTCCCACTTTTTGTTCTATTATCCCCTTTACCTTAACCAATATCACATTATCCTAACATTTAAACAAAAATTATAATTAAATTCAACTTTATAAAATAATATTTAATTTCAAATTAATAATATATATTTTATGCACATACAACGCATGTACTCTGTGTACTGTCATATTTTAACTTTATTTTTTTCAATTTAAAAGAATAAAAAAAATATTTATAATTTTTAGATATTACATAAATTATTTATACACGCAAAAATTCACGTGCATGAATTACTAATAGGAGAATGATATTTACACTCCAAAAGTTTATAATTGCACTCCACTTTTGATTATTAATGTATTTTCTTACAATATTACCCTTACTTAATTATTCCATATTTTATTAGATTAATATACCATTTTATGAATCATTCAATCTTACTACTTATTCACTTTTACTATTATATTTTATTTAATTAATTTAGATCATTTCAAAATTTTAATTTATTTTTTCGTCTTTCACTTTCCTTAACATGGGAGAATGATTATATTATTCAAAATTTATAGTTTGTTGACGATATTGAAAAAATAATAAAAGTAGCATTTGCAACAAATATTAAAATAAAGAAAATTTTTACGTTGATTGTTGTCACTCTCTCAAAAATAATAATAATTTAATATTTGAAGTATTTTTTTTTATTTTTTGGACTAGTTTATTGCTATCGAAATTTAACTTAAAGATGAGATTTTTCTGAAATTTTTAATCAAAAGATAATGAAGATAAAATTGGCAAAATGTAAATATTCATGTAGATATTTTCCAGTTTTAAAATTTGTAAAAAAAATTATATTAAAATGTGATTAAATTTTCAATGTTAAATTAGCCACGTTTTTGTTTGTTCATATAATAAGTTCACAAAAATATACATTTACATGCTTTTAAGATGACTGTTATTCTAATTAATTCTGTTTTATTCAATTTTTATACATAATTTAATTAAAGTTTGAATTTTTTTCCAAATGACATATTATATTCTTTTTGTCGTCTTTGTTTTTTTAATTAGTTATGCACATATTATAATTTATTGATGTTCATACAACTCAAAATATTTATCAAGCAAGTTTTCAAAGAAATCCCCACACTTTATTTATAAAGTTTTTCCAAATTTACGATTACATCTTATGATTGCAAATCAAACTTTGTAAATCATTAATCTATTGCATTTTAAAATCTTATCAAAAATAATTTTAATGAGGAAATGTGAGATGATCTTTATAACCCATAAATGTAGTGAATATTTTTGGAAAGAGACATATATATAAAGAAGGTTATATTAGTTAGACTTAAAAAATATGAAATAATTAAGTGGGGGTAATTTTGTAAGAAATCACAATAAAGATTAAAAGTGAAGTGTGTTTATAAATTTTTGGAGTGTAAATATCATTCTCCTTACTTATATATATATATATATATATATAATATATCTCTCCCTATATATAAAGAATCTCCCCCTTAGACACCATATTTTAAATTGCCGAAATTGCCCTTATATAATATAAATATTATAATTTTATTTTTATTTGTTTTTTTTTTTTGAAATTTTGATATTTCAAATTTTCATATTTTTCTCAACTAAACATTGTAGATAAGATAAATTAATAAAAAAAAATTTAATTTATTTTTATATTATTTTATAAATGTTAAAAAATAAATTTAAATATTATTGAAAAAATAATATTTATATATAACATACAATATTAAATATATTGTATGATTTTATACACACGCAACGCGTGTGCGATTGTTGCGTGTGCGA
Organism: Henckelia pumila; assembly: GCF_033568475.1. NCBI lineage: Eukaryota > Viridiplantae > Streptophyta > Magnoliopsida > Lamiales > Gesneriaceae > Henckelia > Henckelia pumila. Next base: position 155,690,521 of record NC_133123.1, on the reverse strand, counting down.
TTATGCTAGTATATATAATATATTTGTGTGCGTGCATGTGTATGGTTTTTATGACATCAGATTTTCTAGACATCAATTAATACCGTTTTATATATCTATATTATATTATATTATATTATATTATATCTATATATCTATATTATAAAAGATGTGTAGGTTAGAATAACTATCTTGAAGACACCAAAATAATTTATTCCAAAATTATCCTTTGCTAACTATTATTTTACTAAAAACTTTCCACTACTCCATGATTTGTTTTTTTTTTTAAAAGAATTTTTTTTACACGCACAAAATGTGTGCATTTTTTACTAGTTATTATTATTATTATATTATAATACATGAAACCCTTATAAAAACTGTTTTTGATATGGTGTGAGAACACCAAAATTTCTTTCCACTTTTGCCCTTTATTCTCCCATTTTCTCTTCATCTAACTACCCACCCACATACATTTTCTGAGCACAAAATTTTAATATCATACATTATATTCCACACGCAACGCATGTGCTCGTAACTAGTTCTTATAATAAATTTGCTTTCCTCAATTAAAACCATAATTTATTTTTATTCACCTTGCCCAAAGTTCATTTCCACCCACCGGCCTTTTTTTTTTTAAATCTTCAGGCATAATTATTACTTTTATTACTTTTAGCAAATTTTTCGTCTCTTCATAATAGAAAACTGCAGATTTGGTCTTATAATTTTATTACTTTGCGATTTTGATATTTTATATTATCAAATATTAGTTTTGGTCATGTACCTTTTTTTTTTTTGCAATATTATTCTTTTTTTTTTCATTGGGAGTACTGATGTGATACTATGTACATCAACGTCACATCATCACTGTATTAGTTCCACGTAAGTGTTAAATTTGAAAAATGGCTAAAATTTTCAAAAAAAAAAAAAAATATCGGACTAAAACTGAAATTTGATAACAAAAATTAAGGATCAAAATCTCAAAGAAACAAACATATATAAAAAAAAACCAATTTTTTCTCCATAATATTACTAAATATTTTTTAATAATATATTATATATGATCCAAATATAAAAATTTTCCAAAAATATTTCCACAAAACTTTTGGAATATATATATACTAAATGCCCCGTTTGTGCGTGGATATAATACATAGAGCAAATAATTATTATAAGGTAGTCTTATGGATTTATATTTGGGACAATGCTATGTGTACATAGAGTTATACATAAAGGGTTACACGTCAATTAATTAGAAAAGTATCTTAAATTTTTTTTTTCTCTTCAACCTACAATTTTTTGTCTTACTCTAAAAACTTTTCTCTAAAATATTATTATTTTTATTCTATTACTTACTTTTAGAATTAATTTACCAAGTTCAACAAAAATAATTATTTTATAAAATTTTAAAATTTAGCTTTCAAATTTAAATCATATATAAACGAGATTTTATTATTATGTATTTAAATTAAAATATATTTATTATTATTATGTGTAATAGTTAATATTTTGTTAAAAAAACAAAATCAAAACTCAAATCATGTAGGTTTGAGTTGATCGAGTTAGTCGAGTTTGGGTCGGTCGCTATTGATTTATTCGGGTATTGATTTTTAAAAATAATTTTTATTTTGTGTAGTAAGTATATTTTAAATTTTGTACAATTAAAATTTCAATTTAAATTATATAAAACTATATAAGTGAGATTTTGTTATTATGTATTTAAATTGAAATATATTGATTATTATTATTATGTGTATTTAATTATTTTGTTAAAAATAAAAAAAATTCAAATATTTCAGGTCAACCCGAATCCCAAAACCTCAAAACCTTGATCCGATAATTTTTTGGTCAGCTCGGGTCGGGTTCAATTTTGACACCCCCTAAAACTGCACAATAAATAATAAAATAAAAAATAATAATATTTTCGTTAAAAGTTTTTTTGAGCAAGACAAACTATTGAAAATAAAGATATTTTAAAAGATTTTTGATATACTTTCCTAATTTATAGGACGTGTAACCCTCTATGTACAACTCTATGTACACATAGCATTATCTGAATCACATTTGTAATAAAAAATAATATTTAAATATAAAAAGTAATATTTTTTTGAGTTCATCACTCCGGTCGAATGAATATTTGTATTATAAAAGTTAACTTGTCAAATTGCCCATAAGAATTTTATGCTATATATTAGGGTTTTTTTGTGTTTCGGTTTTAGTGTGATTTTATTTTGATAATAGTATACTATACAAGTTCTTGTATGCGTTTATCAATTGATTGACATTGACTTCCTACCGATCTGCCCATGACCTTAAGAAATCAATGTTTTTCAAGATTTTATATAAATGTCAACTTTATGATCATGGGCAAGGATATATGAATATCTAATGTTCAGTGCGACCAAAAATAAATAAATAAATAAAATTAATATTAGTAATTAAGATTACATGGAACAAATATAGTTCGACATCTTACTATTTTATTAAATTAGAGACCATTTAATTAACAAATTTTCAATTAATTGATGAAACTTGATTTGAAATTACCATTATCTTCTAACTTAATTTTTAATAAAACCAAAATTATTGGACAAAATAGTCATTTTATACAGTTTCCTCTTTTTTAGCCATTAAAAGCTCATTTTGTGCCCTTTGATATTATTTTAATTATAAATATGATACTCACTTTATAAATATATATTTTTTGTGAATATGTGTTTAAGAAACGTTATATTTTTATTATTTTTTATTTTACAATTTATTATTTATTGTTTTATTATTTTTTAATTTTTTAATTTATTATTTATTGTCTTTTAAAAAAAAAACGAAATGTACAAGCACGCAACGCGTGCAGTGGAATACTAGTTATGATAAAGACACCGCAGTTTGACTAAATAAAGATTACGAGATATTTATATAAGAGATAATTGCATACTCTATCTCTATGAAATATCGAAATTATTAAAAACTCTTTATGAAAAAAAAAAAGATCTACTAACTCCTCGTGTTTTTGAATCTTGAGCATACACGTTCTCATGTTTTCGAATTTTGAGCACACAAGTATACAACCTCTTTTTCGTACTTGATTTCATGGGTTTGTGTGCTCAAAATTTAGAAACACAAAGGGTTAATAGTTATATTAGATTTTCAGCGATATCATGATTTCACATAAATAATGTATACACGATATAATAACCTCTTAATATAAACTCACTCACATGTTTGAATTTTTGAATTACGTAACATAACTATTTTTAACTTCATGAATATCGTAAAATTCGAACCAAATGTTAGAAGAAACAAATATGGTGAATCTTATATCTCATCAAATGATGGTGTGTTACATACAACTAATCATCACATCACTTATTAATAAAGATCAACCCCCGTGAGATTGTGATCATGTATTAAAACTATATCTGTATATATATGGGAACCACTATATGTCTCTAAAGAACTCGTTTTCAACGAACGGGACCAATAAAATCATTATGCCAATAGATTCTTACCGATATTGATTGAAACTTGGTATCATTATCATTTGCAAAATATCATAAACGTATTTTGAATTATTTTTTTGTAAAAGATATCATCTAATATTACGTTCACATTAGTACATACATATAATCATATCTTATCGGTACTCATTAACATAAAAAGGTTTGACCCCGAAGGGAACCCCATCCCACATGAGTCAGAGGCACATTGATTCATGCGGAGGTTAAATCGAGGGATGTACATGAGCGACAGTTCTTCTCGGATATATTTTTGCGATATCATGTTAACATGCATTTTCGATGCTACATCGATATTTTTTGATACAACATCAGTAATTAAACAAAAATATTAGAAAATTAAGATTTGGAAAAATTGATTTTTTGGTCTTGTATGTTTATCACTTTGCGATTTTGTTTCTCTAATTTTTCAGATTTCAATTTTAGTCTACTATCTTTGTTTTTTTGGCAATGTTTAGTCTTTTTTTCGATGTGACGACGATGATGTAGTACCAATGCAGTGCTGCTGTGGAGCTGACGTATATAGTGCCGCGTAAGAATTTTCCAAGATAATAACTAAAATTTCCAAATATCGGATCATACATGACTAAATTAAACTACTGAAATCTGAAAATATAGAGGACCGAAATTGCAAAATGACAAACATACAAGATCAAAATTACAATTTTTCGATATCATGTCAGCATTGTTACATCAATATTTTTTTTATACAACATCAGTAATTAAACCAAAATAGTCGTAAATTAAAAGTTATAAATGTCCCAAAACCAAACTTTGTTAATTAATCGTCATCACCGACACTCTTCATATTTTTGGCGGAACTGGAAGAAACCTGAATTAGTCAAGATGACTTAAGTTCTTCTTCATTATCAGCATGCATGGACCGCTTGCTTCCCTGGTCACAACCTGGAAAAATAAATTTGATTTATTTACCCATTTTGTATTGATCTTGAAAGCTATGGCTACGATTTAATTACTTGTTATTTTTTAAAAAAGATTACGTTATTTATTTGATTTCAAGTTTTTGTTCGATGCTAATTAAATTCAGTTAAAATATAATTTGGTGACCAAATGATTAAATTATTCAAAGTCGAATTTGCACGCATTTTTTATATTTTGAAATATTGTAAGGAATGGAATCTGATGGGTATTGATATGTGTAGCTCATTTTAATTATTTTAATTTAATTTAATTATGATATAGTTATATTACATTATCCTAATTTCTTTAAGGTTAAAAGCCCAATTCATCTTTTTTAAAGGCCTTTCAAGTTTCAAATGGGCCGGTTACGAGTGCAGAAAAATTGTTGGGTGAGACCAAAATGCAATAAATTTCAGGATAATAAATAATGTATCTACATTTTTCCTCCTTAAATTTAGTAACTTTATTCAATATATAAAAACATTGTTCATGGTAATTCTATTTCCTATCAAAATGTTCTTTATGATTTTGTGTAATGTGACTATGTGAGTATGTGACCTTTGATCTTATAATCACTGAATCCCTAGCTAAAAAATGGCTAGGCTAGTCCCCTCATCTATTTGGGTTGAGATATTTTCGACACGCCCCACCAAATATTGAGTTCGAACGGCTTATTAGTTAGTTCTTCTCGTCAATACTCAGTCCGTTTGGACAACTATAAATTCTAATCTTCTCCACACTTGTAATAATAATATATACAATAATAATAAAACATGGGGAACCAAAGTGAACTTTAACCTAAACTTATTGCAATGTATTTAATTATTTGTAAGAATCAAGCCGAAGAGCGATAAAAACATAAGTTGAGACGGGAGTTAGAGAATGGTGTTTTTTCTTTTTAGGTTGTCACCTAGCAAACAAAACACGGACGGATCCAAGGTTCAATATTAGGAAGAGCCGTAGCCTTTTATAAAAATGACGAAAATAATTATTATATGTTTGTATATGTCTTTCAAAAACAAGAACACAATAATTAAAAAAACAATGGTTGAAAATTTTGAGGTAAAAAAATAACAAAATAAACATCAAATGCAAGAACATATCAACTCGAGTTGAAGTCGAACAAATTATTAAAACAGCTTGCTCCCCGCCAGAAATAACAAATTTAATCATGACTGAATGATGTCAAAATCATGCCTCGTACACATTACAGTTTTTTTTAAACAAAAAACCGAAAATAAAGTAGAGAAAAAATTTGAAAAGTGATTTTTTTTGTAAATAAATAACTTAATGGCATTATCATAATTAAATAGTGAAATATGGTCATACCAACATATCACCCTCTTATACTTAATAATCAAACTGCTCGCGTTTTGTGAATATGCATGCACGTTGTATGATCTATTTTTGTAATAAATAATTATAAAAAATAAAAAAATATTAAATAATTGTAAAAAAAACAAACAAACAAAAAAGCCACACCAATGTACCATGATAGGTTCGGTTGAAAGTCTAGAAGGGGGGGGGATGAATATACTTTCAAGCAGTTTTTAGCTAAGTACAATGGAACTCGATCCTTTTAAGAATGAGTTCAAGGTTTATCTTAGTGTCAAATGTAGTTTGGCAAACAAAATGTGTGCGGAAAGATGTCAAGCTACAGATTTAAAACACTTGGTGTAAATCAGTTTAGGAGTATGAAGTATGAGGATGAATGATAAACTGAAATGACACAAGAAATTGTTTATGGATGTTCGGAGATTTCAAATACTCCTACGTTACCCCTACTTCCACTTCGGAAGGATTCACTAGAAGATTTTGATTTATACAAGCAATTTGCACAAACTCAATCCGATTTAGGACTTAAAACTGCCTAAATTAGTATATCACCTTGGTTTCAGTACTAGACTGATTTTACAGTAGAGTAAATACAACTCGAAATCTTTTAGCACAAAGATCGACCCTTCAATGGTCAGAATGATGCTTATCAATGTGTGAGCTTTCGAGTTTCTTGATCAAGTCTTGAGCGTACTCTTGAAGTATGGGACACATGTCAGTAGCATGTCCCACTGCAGCACAAATTACACATGTCTTTGCAGTTTGTCCATTCCCTACAGCAGTGTGTCAACCCTTGAACTTTGATCAAGATCCCTATTTATAAGCTTTGGTTTGCAACGGTCATAATTTCAAAATGTTCTTCAGATAGGATTCAAATTATTCCCGTTGGATTTGTCACTATCATCAACGATCTCTGATGCTGACATTCTCTTGGTATCGCGGTACTACATTCTGCAGATGTGTCAGAGTACGGACTATCTTTATCTGTAAATACATTTGCACAATCAGTTGAGCAACGGTACACTAAACATGCGCAATCATTTGAGCAATGGTACACTGAACATGACTGCTGATAGATTCAGTTTAGTAGGGTAAACTGCTTTATTCTCTGAGATGATCAGTTGAGTAAAGATGTACTGATGAATTCAGTTTAGCAAGGTAAACTGAGTTTTAGTCGAGGTAGACTGAATCTTTCTTTGCATTTCAGTTTAGTGCTGACGTCATCATTTCTTGAATATCAGTTTATAGTTTGGCTTTCTTTTATAAATACCAAAACTAAATTTTCCAACAATTTTCCCCTTTTTGGTGTTTATCAAAACATTTCAGTTTGTCATATCATAAGCTGATATTCATTTGTTATGCAGATTTAATCATATGGACTAGAACTCGTAAGAACACTTCGTAAGAACTCTTTCCCCCTTTTTGATAAACTGAAAGATATAAGAGTAGATAATATAAATTTTTTGATGTAAGAAAAGCAAATTATCGCCGATCAAAGGATGGTCTGTGAAATGCTGAACTACGAGCTGTTGGATGAGCCGCTGAATGAGAGCGTTGTAGAGCCTGAGATTCATGTTGAGCTCGCAATATATTCTGAGATAAGTCTGATAACGAGTTCAGCTGCCGAGAGATCCCTTGGAAATTGGACTGAACTGAGTTGTGAAATGATTGAACAAAGTTATTCAAGTTGTCAACTTTTGTCTCCAAAGACTGATGAGAGTTTTGCAGATGAGACAATGAGCTAGTTGATTGAGTTGTATCTACTAGGAGCTTATCCAGTAGTGCAAGTTTTTCCTGAAGTTTTCCAAACTCAGCATTCATTGTTTGTCTCAAAAAGAAGATGTTGCTGTCTGTAGTTTGTTGATTTTCTTTAAGACTTGTGATAGTCTTAGACATGGCATAAACTGAGTTCTCAATTTGAGAAAGTGTTTGATACAAATCATCTTCAGCTGTGGAAGTTGGAGAGTGAAGTCCTTTGTCAGTGACTGAAAGGAATTCTTTGGAAAAATCTTGTTTCTATCCTTTAGGAGGAGAGGACGGAGTAATTGCGAACATTTCAATCTTTTCTTTGCCCTTATCCAGATGATTTGATGATTCAGGAGCTGTTTGAACAACCATTGCTAGAGTTTGAGATGAAGTCTCTGTCTCAATAGCTTTGGCAGGAGGAGATGAATCTTTGATAATTTGATCATGTGGGGAAGATTCATTCATTGGTTCTTGCAACTCCTTGTCCTGAAGATGCACTGAGTAAATAAAAGTATCATTAATTGAAGTGAGTTTAGAAGGTGCTTCCTCTGCAGCAAACTCGGTTGGAGTAGGTGTGTCCTTGAGTGGAGATGGATTGTCCAAGGGCTGAGTGACTTCCTTAGGTTCTGTCATAACTGATTCGATGGGGATTGATAACTCATCTACTTGAGACAGATGTGGTTCTGAGATTTTCATCTGAGTTAAAGTGAGTGACTCGTCTGTTTGATCATGAATTGGAGAAGATTGTGCTTCCAAGAAGAGTTGTTGAGGTTTTTCAAGTTCTTTTTGAAGGAGAGCGGAAGACACAAATTCTTCTGTAGCTAGCGCTGATATCATCAGAGTTGAGTTATTTTCTTCCTCAATGTGAGAGATAACTTCATCAACGTTCATAAGTTGAAGCTCAGGTAGAGCTTTATCAAAATTTGAAGGGTGTAGTTGCTGCTCGATGGTTGTATCCGGAGCAATTGAAGTTTCTTTTTGAAGTTCATCAAATGCCTGATCAATAGACTGATTGGAGGATTCAGTTGAGGCATGACTTTTCTTGTTCTTCTTGTGTTTGGATTTTGATGAGGAATGATTTTTGTGTTTCTTCCATTCAAATGCTTATGGAATCTCCAATTTTTGATCAGTTTCCCAGAATTTGACTTCTGTTTGGATGTTGATGAGATCAGTCTGTAGTTGAGTGAATACAGCTCTGTCTTCATAAGAAGTTCTAGCCCGAGGATCATAATTTTGTTGGAATTCATCAACAATTTCTCCTAGCTTCTTTATCCGCAGAAGATCATAGAAATACTTTCTTCTCATCAAAGCTTCTTGAATATTGGCAGTCTTGACTACTCTTAGCACAATCTCTTCAGTTTTGACAAACTTAGAGAGCTCAGCTTTCTTGGTGAAGTGCCTGGCTAAGGTAGAAGTCCTGTATTGATGCCAAGTATCAAATATTTTAGCAGTGCGTTTTTCAGCATATTCAATTACTTCATCCATGGTCAAGTCAATCTGTAGTTGAATGGCATTGGATGGTCTGTCAGGATCTGAGGATGAAGCGATTTGTGAACTTCCTGCTACCAATTCCAAGCCAGAGTGAGTGTATTCAACGATTTGTTTCGAGGATAGACCACTGATTGGTCTTGCTGGAGGCAGAGCAATAATTGGTGAGATAGACTGCAGGGTGGATTTCTGAGTTTTAACAATAGTGCTCAAATCTTCGGATGTTGGGATTTCTAGCGATGATTGACGACTTCGAAGTGGTTCAATCATCAAAGGTTGCTTTCCCTTTGGATCAGTTTTGGTTGTTAATTCCTCAGCTGTTTTATCAGTGAGATGAGTATCTTCAGTTGAGACCAAACTAGCTGGTTTAGGAATAATAGGAATGATCAGTTTAGAGGGAGAAGTCACAGCCTTTGCTTGTAATGTTCTTGTTCGCTTGATTTGAGGCAATTTAACCACTTCTTCACTGTCATTCTCATCACTATCATCAATGACAAAATTTCTTTTCTTTTTGGTGGACTTCTTCGTTGGTGTTTTCTGTACTTTTGCGTTTGTTGAGTCAGCCGATTCTCTGGATGGAAAGTTTGTGAGATATTCATGATTCAGAATTCTGAACTTGTGCAGTTGGGATGAAACTTGGAGAGAAATTCCCAGGGCTTCGAGAAGTTGACTGGCTTGAAGAATATAACCAGAGGATTGCTTTGTAGGTGTCATCATTTGAACAAAGATATTGAACAGAATGTTACTCCAATTGATCTTTACACCTTTCATGATAGCTGTCATTACTTTAAACTTTCTAACAGTTAGCCTAGCAAAGGATCCTCCTTTGGCCAAAATACTTTTGGCAACAATATCAGCTAACATTTGATATTCAGGTTTAAGATCTCTTTTGAGTCCAGATAAAAAAATCGGTTGACTAGAGCCCGAAAATAAATGCTGCATCTCGGTGATATCAGTAGTTGAGATAATGTTGAAATCAGTGTTACCTGAGGTAGGTAAACTGAAAGTGCTGGAGAAGAATGCTTCACTGATCTGAACAGAATGTCCTCTGAGAGAAACCAATAGAATTCCATCATCGCCGAGCTTACAGTGATGATATAGTGACAATAGATCGTTTTGGTAGATGCTCAACTTTTTGATATCTAAAAATTTGCGAAGTCCAGATTGTTCCAAAGCAGTGCAAACCTTGGATATCTCTGGTTTGTCCATTCCATATAGGGATTCAAAATCAACGGCGAGAGCATTGAGAATGTAAACTGCAGATGAGGTAGCCATTGATATTCTTTCCTGTGAATCAATAGAAGAGAAGTTAGACTGAAGTTAGGGTTCCTTGAAGAACTTAGTTGTTTGTAAAATGAGATGAAAGACTTGGTCAATACGACACAGGAGTGACGTGGCTTTCAGAGGAATTTAAAATTCAAATTTAATAGTACAGTAAGGCGGGAGAAAGTATACGTATTTCCCTCTAAACACGCTACAGATAATCCTATAAAAAGGTGAAGCTTGTTATACGATAGCTATATAGAACAAATGAGTGATAATATTCCTTTGTTTGGTTTTGATCAAAATCCGTATGTGGTATGTGAAGCATGTCGTGACAAATATTTTGAAGCTGAGAAGAGGAAGATTGAAGAACGTGTTTTTGAAAAAGTAATGAAAGTCTGGCTAAAAATTGAAAAACTTCATATGTATCATCATGCTCAATTTCCTCCGAGAAAATTTGAGGATGCTGAGGAGATAGGTCAAAGGGCAATGTATTACATGATAGCACTGGATACTTTTGCACCCAGAGATATTTTCAAGGATAAACATATTCTCTATATGATGCTTAGTAAAGAGTACATCACGTTGGTTTGCATTGCAACTGATGAGCTAACTGATCCTGCTGTTGTTTCTCTTCGAGCATGGGTGACAAGCTGAAGTTATGAAGTTTTTCTCATGATGAGGGAGATAAAAAGTGTGTGATTGTAACCTTTTTTATTCTGAAGTTTTAATAAAAATAGTTAATTTATCTAGACTGATTTTGTTCATCAACTGATTTTTCCTAAACTGATATGGTGCATCGTAGTTAATTGAGTGAAGGTAAACTGAACCACTAAAGGGCACGAGAAACTATGCTATCAGGTGATGATTACATGCAGTCAGTATTTCAGAGATTTTCTTGTCATAAACAGTGCCTTATTTTTTGAAAATTTATACGTGAGAGACTCTCGAAATTCCAAATACTTAAATTTAACATATAATAAATGTGAAAAAAACTCTTCGATAACTAGACTTCTAGTCTATATATGTATAAACAAAATAAAGAAGTTCAGATAAACACTAGAGTAGAAGAAATGGAGAGCTGGAAAATTGCTCATGATGATTTTATTGAAGAAAAAGTTGCTCGACTGCGAGCAAAGCTGATCCAAATGCAGTTCAGAGGTCCAGATGCACTCGATCCTGATGAGGTGCTACGTCTGGAGAAATACAAGCAAGTGCTTGGAATAAATGATGCTGCGTACGTCCTTGGCCGGGAAGGCATATGACTCCTGCTCTTGAAGAAGGAGTTAAGGGTGGTAATCCTTTTCCATGACCTGGAATAGGTGGAAGACGGCCCATTAGAGGAGCATCTTCGCCTGTTGAAAATGGCTGTGGAAATAGAAATAGATATTGTAAAAAGAGTTTATTAATAAAATGAGTTTTTATTTTGAATGTGTTTTTTTTTGTTGTTGTTTTGTTTGATGCAAGTCTATCTGATGTCCTGCAGAAGAAATTCCCCCTTAAAATATGCATAAACCTTTTAAGATAGAGAAGAATTTATCAATACTTAAAATAACAACTAGAAAGTTAGTTTAAAGCCCTGCAAATAATTCAGTTTAGGTCATACTAATCTGTTTGGACAAAATAGATAAACTAATTTTACTCTAAATTGATAAGTCCTAAAATATTTCGAAAATAAGAAAACTTAGACTCTGGGAGAGGTTTTGTGAAGATGTCTGCTGTCTGTTGTTCTGTTGAAATGTACTCCAGTCGAATGTTCTTCTTGAGTGCATGATCTCGGATAAAATGATGCCTAACTTTGATATGCTTCGTTATTGAGTGAAGAATAGGGTTGTAAGTAATTGCAATTATGCTGGTGTTATCACAGAAGATTGGTGAATCCTGTTTTTCAATTCCATAGTCCCTCAACTGTTGTTGAATCCAGAGCAATTGAGCACAACAACTTCCTGCAGCTAAGTATTCAGCTTCCGTCGTGGAGGTTGCAATGGATGTCTGTTTCTTGCTAAACCATGAAATCAGTCTATCCCCAAGGAATTGACATGCTCCACTGGTACTTTTTCTATCCAGTTTACATCCAGCATGATCAGAATCTGAGTATCCAACTAGATTGAATGAGTTGTGCTTAGCATACCATAGGCCAACATTTTGAGTTCCCTTTAGATACCTCAGTATCATCTTTCCAGCTATGAAGTGGGATTGCTTAGGATTTGATTGAAATCTTGCACATAAACATACTGCAAAAACAATGTCAGGTCTACTGGCTGTTAAATAAAGCAATGACCCAATTAGACCTCGATACATTGTAGCATCAACTGATATTCCCCCTTCGTCTTTGTCAAGTTTGATTGATGCACCCATGGGAGTTGTTGTAACCGTGCAATTTTCCATACCAAACTTTTTGATTAATTCCTTGGTATACTTAGTTTGGCTTATAAATGTTCCACTGTCCATTTGTCGAACTTGTAATCCAAAAAAGAAATTCAGTTCACCCATCATGCTCATCTCGAATTTTTCCTGCATTAGCTTTGAGAATCTAGTGCATAATTTGGGGTTAGTTGACCCAAAGATGATATCATCAACATATATTTGAACTAATAGAGTGTGATCACCTTTCGTAAATTTGAACATTGTTTTGTCAACTGTGCCTATAGTAAATTCGTGTTCAAGAAGAAATTTGGTTAGAGTGTCATACAAAGCTCTAGGAGCCTGTTTCAGTCCATAAAGAGCTTTATTTAAATGATACACATGATCTGGGAATTGATGATTTGTGAATCCTGGTGGTTGTTCAACAAACACTTTTTCTTGGAGTTTTTCATTCAAGAAAGCACTTTTAACGTCCATTTGATAAACCTTGAAGTTCTTGAATGAAGCATAAGCAAGAAATATTCTTATTGCTTCCAGTCTAGCTACTGGTGCATAAGTTTCGTCATAGTCAATTCCTTCTTCTTGTCTGTATCCTTGAGCTACTAATCTTGCCTTATTTATAACCACAGTTCCTTCTTCATTTAGCTTGTTTCTAAAGACCCATCGAGTGCCAATGACTGATTGATGTGTTGGTCTTGGAACGAGATCCCAGACTGCATTTCTAGTAAACTGATTTAGCTCTTCTTGCATTGCATCTATCCAACAGCTGTCAGCCAATGCTTCTTCAATTTTCTTTGGCTCTTCTTGAGATATGAAGGCTGCGTGAAGAAGTTCTTTAATAATTTGTCCTCGAGTCCTTAGAGGTGCTAAAGGATTACCAATTACAGAATTGAGTGGATGCTTTTTGGACCATTTCAGTCTAGTATTAGACTGATTTCCACTGATTACTTGAGTTTTTGGATCTTGACTAGTTATGTTAGTTTGGTCAAGCTCTGTGGTCTCATGGTGCTGTTATCTAATATCCTCAATTGTTGGAGTTTGGTGAGTATCAACTATTTGATCAATGTTAAGATCCTCAACTACTGGATCAACTAGTTCCAGTTCAGGAGATTGAAGAGTTCTTGTGGGTGGTGAAGTTTCGTCTTCACTTTCGTCCTGATTATCGTTGTCCAAATGTATTTCTTGAAATAGATCTGAGAGTTGATGAGTATTAGTTGTAACATCAATAGTAAGATCTTCATAAAAAATAACATGGATTGATTCCTCAACATTTAGAGTTCTTTTGTTGAAGACTCTGTAAGCTTTACTGATTGAGGAATACCCTAGAAAAATACCCTCATCTGACTTTGCATCAAATGCAGTCAGATGATTTTTACAATTGTTGTGAATGAAGCATTTACTCCCGAAGATCCTAAAGTATGATACATTTGGTTGTCTGCCATTCCAGATCTCATATGGGGTTTTAAAAAGTTTCTTGCATATCATTGATCTATTCTGAGTATAGCAAGCAGTGTTCACAGCTTCTGCCCAAAATTTTTGAGAAATCTTGGAGTCAACTAACATGGTTCTCGCAGCTTCTTTAAGAGTACGATTTCTCATTTCTGCAACACCATTTTGTTGTGGTGTTCTAGCTGCTGAGAATTCATGTTTGATTCCATAATGCTCTAGAAATGAAGATAAAGTATGATTGAAAAATTCAGTTCCTCTATCACTTCTGATTCTGTCAATATTACTTGATCTTTCGTTAAAAAGTTTTTTAAAGATTTTTATGAGTTGAGAAGCAGTTTGATCTTTAGATTTCAAGAAAATAACCCAGGTAAAACATGAGTAATCATCAATGATGACAAGTGTATACTTCATTCCCCCTAAGCTTGTTACTGGGATTGGACCAAATAAGTCCATATGTAGCAGTTCTAAGCACCGGGAAGATGAGTTATAACCCTTTTTTTTTAAAAGATGATCTAACTTGCTTTCCAAATTGACAAGCTGAGCAGATTTTGTCTTTTGAAAAATCAATTTTGGGCAGTCCTGTTACTAGCTCGAGCTTACTCAGACTGGCAATTAATTTGAAGTTAAGATGATTCAGTCGCTTGTGCCAAATTCAGTTGCGCTTAGAATTGGAGGCTACTAGGCAAACTGGTTTGCTAGACTGAATATTCCAGCATACTTTATAAGTATTTCCATATCAATTTCCTGTCAGAATAATGTTACCAGAGGCATCCTTAATAATGCAGTTTAACTTTTGAAATTCAACAGAGTGCCCATAGTCACACATTTGACTAATGCTGAGTAAGTTATATTTGAGAGTTTCAACCAATAGGACATCTTGAATGATAATGTTGCCGTGGATAATCTTACCCTTACCCACGGTTTTACCCTTTGAGTTGTCACCAAAGGTGATAATGAGACCATTGAATTCAACAAGCTCAGATAATAGCTCATCATTTCCAGTCATGTGTCTCGAGCATCCACTGTCTAGGTACCATGATTCTTCTTCCCTTTTATTGATACCTGCTTTTTGCATTCACAAAGTTGAATAACTTTTGGTACCCATATCTATTTGGATCCACGAGGGATTAATCCTTTAGGAACCCAAACCTGGAATACTTTAACCAGTTTGCCAGTTTGTGTGTTCCTATAGGTATGCACTAAGTTAGATGCTCTAGATAGTAGAGTGTAATGTGCTTGTGAAACTGTATGTTGTTTGCCTTTTCCAATATCCTTGATATTTCTATATCACTTTTTAACTGGATGTTGATTATGATATTGACCCCTATTTCCTCTCATGAGATTAGGTTGAGATGCATTAGTCTGTTCAGGACTTTTACTAATCTTTGCCTTAGATTCATGAGGATTGAAGCCAATACCAAATCTTCTTCTGTTCATCTGCTCTATTTGTTGCCAAGTCATCAGAATAGGTTTTTCATCTTCATGTTCCCTAACTGCTCGTACAAAGTTTATGTATTTACCTTTGCACATATTCAGTTTAGGTAGAGTGCTTGATTCACCAGTTTCCACTGTCTTACCAAATCCAAGACCAGTTTTGTCATGGGTTGGTCTTTGTGAATCATTCATTTCTGTCAAAAGTCTTGAAGATTTATTCCATGATTTTATTATTTCATCCATATTATGTTTTTCGATTGTAAGATTCTTGATATTGATCTTGAGCTGTTCATTCTCAGTTCGGAGCTCAGCAATCTCTGTTTCAAGACAGCTTATCTCAACTGATTGTTCAAAGGAGAGTTCAGTTGAGTTGTCTTGCAGATCCTTTTGCTTGGCTCTAACTTCATTGAATGCTAAGGACAGTTGATGATATTCATTTACCATATCATGAAGAGCTTTGATTAGTTCTTCTCTGGTAAATTCCTCAGGACTAAAATCAAATACCTATTCACTGGTGGATGGAGATTCATGATCATTTGCCATAAGACATTTGACTTCTTATTCATCATCACTTGAGCTAGAGGAACCATTTGATTCCTCTGAGTCACTGTCTGTTTCTGCCCACTTGGTCTTGCTGTCCTTTGCAACCAATGCTTCATGCTTCTGTATTGAGGTATGTCTGTCATTCCTTGAACTTTTCCTTTTGTCAAAGTTCTTTGGTTTGGGGCAATCGGCAATGAAATGTCTTGTTTTTCCACAGTTGAAACAACTTCTTGGTTCTTGAGCTTACTGAGATGTGCCAAATAATGTGGCTAATATAGTCGTCAGACACTGAAGAGATAATCCAATAATCTTTCATATCGGGTCGATAGAGAGTCGTCAAAAGAGCCAATATTGACTATGCCGCTCAATAAGAAGTTGGGTCAAGATACCAAAACTAACACAAGACTGAGCATAAGAAGGGATCCAAGAAAATACTGATTCCCGTAAAAAGTCTATAAAGATCCCAACAGAAATATAATCTGATATAAGGATGACCCGAGCCGTTTGATGTAAGAAATCAAGAAACAACCTTTATTCAACATATCAAATCTGGTATGCATGCATTTACTATTGCTCAAAATTCTGACAATCCTACGATAAGATTTGAACACGAACAGAAGGAGAAAGGGAAAATGGAATTTAATGTAAACAAATTTACCAGCAACAACAGAGATTCTCATGTCTCTGTATCTGTCAACAAATATGTCAAAAACATCCTTGAACGCCGTGTGGTTAGACACAAGTGTCGTTATGTCTTGAAACATAATCCCTGAAAAAAAAAACCACAAAAAACTTAAGACCAAAACAAAACAAAAACACATGTCAGAATCACAAGAACGAACTCAGATAGCCCTGCAACTTAGAAAATCAAAGAAAAAGACAGGTGACTTATGGCTCATGATGAACAATCTTTTATTCAAGCACAAGAGCAATAATTTGATCTACCAAATGCCAACAAATATGTATTTGACTTTAACTCTGAAAAATTCACTCGGGAAGAGTTATCTGAAGCACTACATGAGATGGCGAATGAATATAAAAAACTCTGCTTGGTAATTGAAGAAATTAAGACTGAGAAAAGTAATCCGCTGGACTGCTCAACTGAACCATATTGGAAAATGCCAGTTGACAAATTTAATCTAGAAGAAGAAATTGCAAAGCTCAGAATCCAAAATGAAGAGCTATATGTTGAAAATCAACAACTAAAAGCAAGAAATTGGAGGATGACTGAAAAATTCCAAACATGGAATAAGTCATCAGCTCTGTTGAGTGAACTGCATGAGACACAGAAATCCAATAGAGACAAAACTGGTCTAGTATTCAGCAACAAAAATTAAAAGCCCACATCAGTGGTATCAAAAGCCCACATCAGTGGCATTAAAAGCCCACATTAGTGGCATCAAAACTCCACATCAGTGACATAAAAAATTCACATCAGTGGTATAAAAAGCCCACATTAGTGGCATTAAGAGCCCACATCAGTGGTATCAAAAAGCCCATATTAGTGGCATCAAAAGTCCACATCAGTGGCATTAAAAGCCCACATCAGTGACATCAAAAGTTCACATCAGTGGTGTTGCGAAATTTACGCTCGCAAGCGCACGGTTGTCAAGTTTTAGTAAAGAGTAAGTGAAGTGTCGATCCCACGAGGAGTAATACGAAAATATTCAATACTTGTAATTAAAATAGTCCTAATTTTATTTAAAAAATTAAACTTTAGAGATTTGCTGACAATTTAAATAAATATTAAAGTTTGTAAAGCACACGCGCACACAATCCTTACGAGATTATCAAACAGAGAAAATGGTTTAAACTTTAGAGATTTGCTGCCAATTTAAATAAATATTAATGTTTGTAAAGCACACGCGCACACAATGTTAGATAACCGTCGATCAGATCAATCAGGATTGATACCCGATGCAGCGAAAGTTTAAAATTTTTATATGGAACGATTCCATAATGGGTATCAAAACTATACGATTAAATTGTGTGTGTAAAAATTAAATAACAATTATAAATTTTTACCTCCAATCTCGAATCGAGATTATGGACACCAACAGATTACTCTGCTCTTGTTGTATCTCCCAGGAACTGATGGACGAACTGTTCTTCAATCAGGTCCACGAACAGAGATTTAATCCCTCTGATAGATTGCAATAGAAAATCTATCAGAAGTTTCTACGAAGAGAATTAACGAATTTGACCCGTTAAACCAGACTGCAAATTCAAAATTCACAGGCTGGATTTTACCGACAGAGAGAGGGAGGGGGACGGCCACTTAGAGAAAACACAGCTAGGGTTTTCGAAAATATTTTGTGACCTCTGTTGTCTTATTTCTGTACTGCAATAACTTATTTATAATGTGGGCTGCTAACAGCTTAGGGCCCATTAGTCATAAGTTCAAGCCTGACAAGCAAAGCCCGCATGTTCAGAAATTAATATAAAATTCATCGTGACTCAGATTGATAAACCAATTTCACCAATGTTCACAGAAACCATTTCTGCATCTTTTAGAGTCAAGATAAATTTTCTGAATCCGAATTCAGTGGTTTCCAAAAATGCCCATCCCTATGTCATTTTAGGAAATCTTACTCCTCTACTCTTAAATAAGAAGTCACACTTCTTTGTTCATTAAATTTAACTCTTTAAATTTAACTATCTCAACAAGGATTAAAAATCCATTACTCTGTGTGACCCGCAATGGTTCAGGGATACAGCTAGCCGTGGGCTCACAACTCCTTGTGACTCGGAACAACAATTTCCGACTTGCCCATCGAATCATGGTAAGAGCGCCTAGCAACATCGCCCCATGATTCCCTAGGTATCATTGATAGAGATTCGTCACACTAATATCTCCTCAAATTGCATAGGATATCCACACTCGCAAGTATGTGGTGAATCCTTGACAACAAAGCATCGACTCCTATATGTGTTGTAACTGTACCCAATCCCGACACCTGATGACCCCAATAGTGTCGGTAAACGAGTCAAAGTACAGTACTAGCATATAGAGTCTCAATGATGTTTCAAGTAGTAAGGACTAATGGTGTAAAACCAAAACCGCGGACTTCATCCACTCGATAAGTGATAACCACTTGGAAAGTCCGGATAGGGTAGTTCGATCATTCATCGTATGAATATCCATTTGCATGCTTTGAACATCTCTATGTTCCATACCAATGAAACGTGGTACTCGGCATCGCAAATGCTAGTCTCAATCTCGAGCGATCCTTATCCTTATTAACGGACGACTCAATCGACTAGGAACCATTTAGAATATACAGTGACTATAAGATGTGTTTCATGATAGACATCCCCATGTACTACCACATCTTACATACACTATAGTATATTCAAGGTCTTTATCAAAACAACAATAGTATATCACAATATAACAATATGAAGAAAGATAAAGTCATTGCCATTAAAAAAAGTGTAAATTATATTAAACAAAAGATTGTTTATACAAAGAGTCATCAAAGCCCTTAGCCACAAGTTGGCTCACCGGGCACCCACTCTTTCAATCTCCCACTTGCCCTAAAGCCAACTAGTCATACTACGTAGACCCATTTCTTCGCGATGTTTGTCAAATAATGGTCCTGGCAAGGGCTTAGTAAGTGGATCAGCGATATTGTCTGCAGAGGCCACTCTTTCGACAGTGATGTCTCCTCTTTCCACAATCTCCCGGATGATGTGGTATTTCCTCAGTACGTGTTTGGATTTTTGATGAGACCTTGGTTCCTTTGCCTGAGCAACGGCACCCGTGTTGTCACAGTACACCGGGACTGGACCAACAACTTCAGGAATGACGCCCAACTCTTGGACGAAATTCCTCATCCAAACCGCCTCTTTAGCAGCAGCTGATGCTGCAATGTATTCTGCCTCAGTGGTGGAATCCGCTGTGGTGTCCTTCTTGGAACTCTTCCAAGAGACAACACCGCCATTGAGCATGAACACAAATCCAGAGGTTGACTTCGAGTCATCCACGTCACTTTGGAAGCTAGAGTCGGTATAGCCTTCCAATTTTAGTTCTCTTCCTCCATATACCATGAACATATTCTTAGTCCTTCGTAAGTACTTAAGAATGTCCTTCACGGCTTTCCAATGCATTTGACCGGGATTAGCTTGATATCTGCTCGTGACACTCAGAGCAAATGCTACATCCGGTCTGGTAGATATCATCCCATACATGATACTACCAATGGCTGACGCATATGGTACATGTGTCATTTTCTCTATCTCTTCATCAGTCTTGGGACACATAAACTTGGATAGAGAAACTCCATGACACATAGGTAGATGTCCTCTCTTGGACCCATCCATTGAAAACCTTTTCAATATGGTTTCGATGTAAGTAGCTTGAGTAAGTCCTATCATTCTCTTAGATCTATCTCTATAGATCTGTATCCCTAGAATATAGGATGCCTCACCCAAATCCTTCATCGAGAATCTACCTGATAACCATATCTTTGTTGACTGCAACATCCCTACGTCATTCCCAATGAGTAGGATGTCATCAACATAAAGTACTAAGAATGTCACAGCATCCTTAACTACTTTCTTGTACACGCATGGTTCCTCCGGGTTCTTGATGAAACCAAAATCCTTTATTGTTTCATCAAATTTCTGGTTCCAACTTCTTGATACTTGTTTGAGACCATAGATCGATCTCTGAAGCTTGCATACCTTATGCTTGCTTCCCATGGATGTGTATCCCTCAGGCTGCGTCATATAGATCTCTTCCTTAATGTTTCCATTAAGAAATGCAGTCTTCACATCCATTTGCCATATCTCATAGTCATACCAAGCAGCTATGGCAATAAGGATTCTTATGGACTTGAACATTGCAACTGGTGAAAAGGTTTCATCATAGTCAACTCCTTGTCTTTGAGTATAACCTTTCGCCACCAATCGCGCCTTGTAGGTCAATACCTTACCATCAGGCCCAAGCTTTCTCTTGTAGATCCATTTACACCCTATTGGAACAATTCCATCAGGAGGATCTACTAAAGACCAAACTTGGTTTGTATGCATCGAATCTATTTCCGACTGCATAGCTTCAAACCATAACTTTGAATCCGCATCAGAAATTGCTTCCTTGAAGTTTCTTGGATCACATCCAACATCGGGTTCATCTTGATCCCCTTCAAGAAGAAGACCATATCGAATAGGAGGTCTAGAAGTCCTCTCGGATCTTCTAGGTATAGGCGTGTCCATAATTGGTTCCTGAGGTGTAGGATCATTATTTTGTATTTCGGGTTCTTCTCGAATTTCTTCGAGTTCCATCATCTCGCCTTTCTTATCCAATAAGAACTCCTTCTCCAAGAAGGTGGCATTCCTTGAAACAAACACCTTTGTTTCATCAGGATGATAGAAATAATATCCGATTGAATTCTTCGGATACCCTACAAAATAACATAAGGTGGATCGACTATCCAACTTATCTCCCACTGTCTGCTTCATGTAAGCAGGACATCCCCAAATCCTCAAGTACGAATACTTAGGAGCTTTGCCATTCCATAACTCATATGGTGTTTTGTCCACTGCTTTGGTGTGGACGTTGTTCAATAACAACACCGCCGTTTCAAGCGCATAGCCCCAAAACGAAGGTGGAAGCTCAGTGAAGCTCATCATGGATCGAACCATGTCCAACAAAGTTCGATTACGACGCTCCGATACACCATTTAGCTGAGGTGTCATAGGAGGAGTCCACTGAGAGAGAATCCCATTCTCTTTCAGATAGTCCAAAAACTCGGTACATAAGTATTCTCCACCTCGATCCGATCGAAGTGCTTTAATACTTTTACCTAGCTTGTTTTCTACTTCAGCCTTGAATTCTTTGAACTTTTCAAATGCTTCAGACTTATATTTCATTAAATATAAATACCCATACCTTGAATAATCATCAGTAAAGGTAATGAAGTAGGTGTGGCCAAATTGAGTACCAATTCTAAATGGACCACAAACATCTGTATGGATCAAATCCAACAGATTTTGACTACGCTCGGGTTTCCCCTTAAAAGGAGATTTAGTCATTTTTCCTTTCAGGCAGGACTCACAAGTAGGTAGAGAGTTAATATCAGACATATCAAACATGCCCTCTCCCACTAGCTTGTTCATCCTCCTTGAGGAAATATGACCTAGCCTGACATGCCAAAGGTTTGCCGGGTTTTGACTATCAATTTTCCTTTTGTTCGTTGTTATCGGTTTATCAACATAATTTATTGGAACGTCTTTTAATTTTAAGTTATATAGATCGTTTTTAAATTGTCCACTTCAAAACAAATATTCATTCTTGTAAATATTGCAAATCCCATTCACAAAATTACAAGAAAACCCATCTCTATCAAGCATAGAAATAGAAATAATATTTTAATGAAATCTTTGGCATAAATAAAAATATCTTTCTCATAATACAACTTAAAATTGGTTTGCAAAATTTAAACAAATATTTCCCATAGCTATGAATTTAACTCTGGAACCATTTCCGAGCCTTGACTGGGTCTCACCCATCCTTAGCCTATTACTTCTTGTCATCATTTGCAACTCATTGCAAATGTGAGATCTACATCTGGTATCCAATACCCAAGAAGTAGTATTAAGAAAAACATTTATTTCAATGTAAAACATACCCTTTGCAGTTCGCAACTGCTCGAGGCATTCCTTGCAGTTACGTTCCAATGACCGGATTTCTTGCAGTGATGGCAAACTTGTTTAGACTTGTCCAATTTTGCATGTAACATTTGGCCTTGAGATCATGGTCCAACCATTTCTCTAGTTCGGCCAACCTTTCGGCAGTTACATCAGCCGGGGCTGTTTTCGGAGAAGCCTTTTCTAACACTTAGAAAATCTTTTTCGAACTTAGGACAATCTTAACTTATGGAATCATTCTGTATTGTTTGCGCCAGTCAGTTTATTTTGTTAGAGAGTAGAGAATAGTGGATTGCGCGAATTCATCTTAATGAAATACTGAGATGAAACAGACAATTATCGGTGATTTTTTAATTAATTTACTAAGACATAAAATCGGCAAAATTTATTTTATGAATCTCAGTCCCACTATTTTAACGGTTTCACTACCCTCTAGTGAAAACGGGAAACTGTTTTCCTTAGTGGGAACATGGAGTCCAATTGACAAACTATGGTCCCGAATAATATCAGCCAACCATAATTTTCAAAAGGTAGAGCCCAATTGCTTCCAAAGCAACCTCCACGTTTTTACCTCATGTCCAATTAAGGGCCCAATAATATGACGCCGTTTATTGTGACATGTCAAGATGACCCATCAATATTAAGTTGTGATGGACGGTCGCCATGTGGATTCCCCAATAATATGAGCCGATCCCATGGGAGTTCCACCCAACTTACAACATTTGTCGATCCAATGTACAGCTTTCCGACGAACGGCCCCCCCCAATAATATGAGCCGGACCGTATCCGCGGGTAGCATCTCATACATTGATCGTTGATGGAAGGTAGGAACATTTAAACAATATTTAAATTTCCTTTATTTATCTTGATATCAATTTTAAATCATATTTAAAATGAGGGATTTTAATTTTGAAAATTTGTCTCATCATTTTAAAATTTGTATGCTTGCGAGATTCATACAATTTTGTCTAAAACATGCATACAACTATAATATCATATATTATATAGGATGATCGATTCCATTTCTAATCGACCCGTGGTTGCCAATCACGAGTCTAAGTCCAATCCTAGGTAATATGCAGGTATGCAATGCAATCCTATTACATTGAGCTTCCAATTTACATTTCTTCTGTCTTTATTGTCTGCTGGGCCCACCTCCGTCTTCAAATCTTCATCTCCCACTAAGTCTAATGTATTTACAATAAATAACCATGACAAGTAGGGGATACATTTTAAGGGGTGGGAACGGGCCATAAACCAGGCCCACTTTTATTACATATGACAATTCATATTGGGTCATAAACCAGACCCATTAATAAATCCAACAACAATAAAAACAAATGTAAATTCCTAACATACACCTACAAAATTGGTCATGGCAATCGATCATCCTTATCCAATAATATTTAATTCAAAATTAATTTATTGGATAACATGCAATGACAATTTAAATTAAAAGGATAAAATCATATTCCATATATAAAATCTTATTTTACATACAAAATCATATTTTATCTTTTTATCAAATAAAATCATATTTTACATATAAAATCCAATTTTATACATAAAATCATATTTTACTCAATATTTCCATAAGATCATATCTTATCATCAATTGTACCAAAAATAATTAATTTCATAAAATCTGATTTAACGGATAAAATCTATAAATTTTCTAAAAATTCAAATTTATCCAAAAATCAATTTTAAAATTTTCGGACTCAAACAATTCGATCCGACGCCTCGTGGACCAATCAAAACAATTTTCGATCGGACCAAAAATAGAATTTTAACATATTAAAATTTTAATTTAAAATAAAAAAATTAATTTTTCCCGGGCCGCCCGCGCCCCAAAGGGGCTCGGGCCGGGCAGCCCGTCGCTGCCCCTAGGGCAGCGATCACGTCGCCGCCCATGGGCAGCGATCCAAATCGCTGCCCGGTGTTTTGCCCGAAAAAAATTTTATTTTAAAAAAAAATTTATTTTGTTTCAAAAACCGAGGCTTAAAATTTTTTTGTACAATCGATTAATTTAATCGCTTGATCTGAGCAACCTGGTTTTGATACCACTGTTGGATAACCGTCGATCAGATCAATCAGGATTGATACCCGGTGCAGCGGAAGTTTAAAAATTTTATATGGAACGATTCCATAATGGGTATCAAAACTATACGATTAAATTGTGTGTGTAAAAATTAAATAACAATTATAAATTTTTACCTCCAATCTCGAATCGAGATTATGGACACCAACAGATTACTCTGCTCTTGTTGTATCTCCCAGGAACTGATGGACGAACTGTTCTTCAATCAGGTCCACGAACAGAGATTTAATCCCTCTGATAGATTGCACTAGAAAATCTATCAGAAGTTTCTACGAAGAGAATTAACGAATTTGATCCGTTAAACCAGACTGCAAATTCAAAATTCACAGGCTGGATTTTCCCGACAGAGAGAGGGAGGGGGACGGCCACTTAGAGAAAACACAGCTAGGGTTTTCGAAAATATTTTGTGACCTCTGTTGTCTTATTTCTGTACTGCAATAACTTATTTATAATGTGGGCTGCTAACAGCTTAGGGCCCATTAGTCATAAGTTCAAGCCTGACAAGCAAAGCCCGCATGTTCAGAAATTAATATAAAATTCATCGTGACTCAGATTGATAAACCAATTTCACCAATGTTCACAGAAACCATTTCTGCATCTTTTAGAGTCAAGATAAATTTTCTGAATCCGAATTCAGTGGTTTCCAAAAATGCCCATCCCTATGTCATTTTAGGAAATCTTACTCCTCTACTCTTAAATAAGAAGTCACACTTCTTTGTTCATTAAATTTAACTCTTTAAATTTAACTATCTCAACAAGGATTAAAAATCCATTACTCTGTGTGACCCGCAATGGTTCAGGGATACAGCTAGCCGTGGGCTCACAACTCCTTGTGACTCGGAACAACAATTTCCGACTTGCCCATCGAATCATGGTAAGAGCGCCTAGCAACATCGCCCCATGATTCCCTAGGTATCACTGATAGTGCCTGCAAGAACCAATAAATTTTGGTTAGCGTACAGTACGGTCCCTTCATCCATATATCCCGATCGAATCAACAACCATTGGTAAATCGAGAGTCGTTCGAGATTCGATAACTATGCAATGCATCTTGAAGATCAAATAGTGACATCGCATGTGCTACTAAGAAACCATTTCTTAAAACACATCATGTACTCTGGCCAGAGATTCGTCACACTAATATCTCCTCAGATTGCATAGGATATCCACACTCGCAAGTATGTGGTGAATCCTTGACAACAAAGCATCGACTCCTATATGTGTTGTAACTGTACCCAATCCCGACACCTGATGACCCCAATAGAGTCGGTAAATGTGAGACCTCGATTCTAAACCACTAATCTCGGATTAAACAACAAGTAAGCGAACAAGAATCCAAGAGTAAAACAATTCAAAAGTTTTTTTTTTTTTTTTTTAAAAGGCCCGCGCCCGCGCGAGGTACCAAGCTCGCGCGCGCGCGGGCAAACGATCCCGAGACCAACCAAAGGCTCGCGCCCGCGCGAGGTACCAAGCTCGCGCGCGCGCGGGCAAACCATTCAGAGGCCCAACGGAGGCCTCGCGCGCGCGCGAGGAACGCCTCGCCCGCGCGCGGAAGGCCTGGGCAGAAATGCTCAGGCTTCAGAAAATGAAAAGGGATTCTGCGCTTGGTCCGACATGCCTTCAAATACAATTACAATAACAGGGTGTAGGGAAACATGCCATAACCAGTCATGCTTTCAGAAGGCCTAAAAACAACCAGAAGTCTAAATCGATACAACAACAACATACTTCGATTTCAGATTACAATCCGAATACAAACTAATTCGAATAACAAAACATATCAAGTTCGAGTTCTAACATGCTTCAATCTTAAACTAGATAAACATGCTAATTCGACTTCTAAACCGAGTCTCACTTCTACTACTTGCCCTCGAAGCTAACCATGCCTCTTTTGACTTGTTCCTGCCCCACCTGTTGCCAAGTACACATACAAAACAAAGCAACAGCCGGATAACCGGTGAGAATGATAATCCCAGTAAAAGCAACATATCAAGTAATGAATATACAACATGCTATCAAACCACATATTCACGTCGAAGTTAATGATATGCATGTCTTTAAAACCAGGATATCGATTCTGATAAACACGGGAGTATTGCTCTGCTTTTGGGATCCCGAGGATGAGATCACGTAACAACTCACCGACTCTCCCAATCGAGGTGGTGCCACGTATCCCACTCCTCTTGACTTTGAGCAACCATAATGAGTATGCTAGCACTAGGCGAAATACTACAACCTAGGCCACTCAATCATAGTTCCCAAACGTCTAACAAAAAGGGCGGTTCTGCCCGCTGAAATCAAAGTAGGCTCAAGATGAATGCATAACAGAAACATAAACATAAGCCACATAACAAAAAAACTCAATCAATCAACAATTACAAGTTTCACGTGCTAGAACAAGTATCAATGCAATATGTGATTTAAAAAGGGAAACTCGAGAACCAACAGTCCCGAGTATGCTATCCCGCTACGATGACTGCTTTTACCTTTCAATGCAGTAGTTCCAACTCCAGGAAAGCTACAACAAAAGATTGTATCAACAACTATACAATCTAAACAACAACTACGGATCAAGGTAAATCTCATTACCGATCTTCGTCCAACTCTGAAACGATCAATCAGCTGCTAACTCAGGGCTTGACAACTCCAAACGAATCTGTTCAGATACAAGAGATGATCAACAACCACGATCACTCACACACCAAGACTTCAACCAATACAAAAACGATTCGAAAACCCAAAACTCAAACCGACGGCATAACGGCTATAAACTGAACAAACCGGCAACGCAGACAGCAGTTCAATACTGATAACAACTCAATTCAATGCCCAAAACAACAATAACAAAGCAAACCCATCAATCTCAAAATCCACATTTTCGAAAATGGCTTCCAAAAATCATAACAAATCCGGACGTCGCTCTAATTCAAAACCGACAGATAATAAACGATCAGAACTCTGTCTAGAACAACATACTAGAATCTAAATCGATTCTAACAACCTCCGAAAAACAAAACATATCCGATCGGAGAAATACTTACAATATAACAGAGCTCTCACTGCAGTGATCGATAATCTGCCTTCAGAATTAATTTCTAACGGACGGATCGAGCTCGGACTGGATTTTGAAAGCTCCAAACTCACGTTTGGCTCTCTAATGGAGGTTGGAGGCGTGGAGAAGGAAAGGAGGAGGAGAAGAAGACCAATCTCAATCCAATCAAGTTGTAGATAATATATAAAATTCCATATTTGCATTTTAGTCCCTGAAAAATCCAATTTTTGCAAAAAGGACCCTGATCAAAATCAAACCGGCTCGAGAACTCTGTAATCTCTGATTAACTCAAATAAATTCAATTAAGATAAAAACGGGGCGTTACAATTCTCCCCCACTAAGAAGAGATTTCGTCCTCGAAATCAACGAGAACCACAACTCATAAGATAGAATAAAGAACTAAAGACAGTAAGAAGAACTCACGTCATCCGAACAACTCTGGAAAACGTTGTCTCATGTCAGATTCTGTCTCCCAAGTTGCTTCCTCGACTCCGTGACGGCTCCACTGCACTTTCACCAACGGAATCAACTTGGTTCTGAGTTGCTTTTCTTTCCGATCAAAGATCTGAATTGGTCGCTCAAAATAGCTCAGGGTCTCGTCTAACTCGGCTTCGTCAGGCTGAAGGATATGAGAAATATCTGGTTGGTACTTTCGCAGCATAGAGACGTGAAAAACGTCGTGAATACCAGATAAAGACGGAGGAAGTGCAAGTCTGTAGGCAAGATCGCCTATCTTCTCGAGAATCTCGTACGGACCGATGAATCTCGGAGATAACTTTCCTCTCTTACCGAATCTGACGGTGCCTCTGAACGGAGAAATCTTAAGGAATACACGGTCTCCCTGCTCAAAACTCAGAGGTCGACGTCTGACATTCGCATACTTCGCCTGTCTATCTTGAGCTGACTTCATTCTGGTCTGAATGATCTTAACCTGCTCTGCCATATCTCTAAGCATCTCTGGTCCCAAATCTGGTGACTCGGACAATTCATCCCAAAACAACGGAGATCGGCACTTTCTACCATACAAAGCCTCAAAAGGCGCCATACCGATACTCGCTTGGAAGCTGTTGTTGTAAGAAAACTCGACAAGAGGCAAAGAATCCTGCCAACTAGTGCCAAAGTCTAGCACTACCGCTCGTAGCATATCCTCCAACGTCTGGATAGTCCGCTCTGACTGTCCATCTGTCTGAGGATGATAAGCTGTACTCAGATGCAATCGAGTACCAAGTGCCCCCTGAAGACTGTGCCAGAAGTGAGAAGTGAATCTAGGATCTCTGTCTGAAACGATCGACTTCGGCACACCATGCAATCTCACAACATTGCTAACATACAACTCAGCCATCTGATCATGGCGATACATCATCCTGTACGGAATAAAACACGCGGACTTCGTCAATCGGTCGATCACTACCCAAATAGCATCGCATCCTCGAACGGATCGTGGTAGCTTTGTGACAAAATCCATAGAAATGTGATCCCATTTCCATTCAGGAACAGATAGGCTGTGCAAAAGACCACCTGGTCGCTTCCGCTCTGCTTTCACTTGCTGACAATTCAAACACCGAGATACAAATCTCGCAACATCGTCCTTCATTCTCTTCCACCAGAACTGACTCTTCAGATTGTTGTACATCTTACGACCTCCAGGATGAACGCTAAACCGACTGCAATGAGCCTCTCGGAGAATACGCTGTCTCAATTCCGAAATATCAGGCACAACAATACGGTTATTCACAAACAAAACGTCATCTCTAACCTGGAATTCTGACTGATGCCCAGTTCTGACTTTCTCTACCGATACCTGAATGCTCGGCTCAGACTTCTGTGCTTCTCTGATTGCAACAAACAACTCCGGCTCGGCTTGAATAGCAAACACTCTGATAGTCTCCCTATCTGTTTCAAACTCTAAACCAGAAGTGCAACAATCATCGACCAACTGAGAAACACCGATAGTTGAAAGAGATAGAGAACAAAGCTTTCGGCTCAAAGCATCTGCAACTGCATTCGACTTCCCTGGGTAATACTTGATCTCACAGTCAAAATCCTTCAACAGATCTAACCATCTTCTCTGTCTCATATTCAGCTCTGCCTGTGAAAACAAGTACTTAAGACTCTTATGATCAGAAAAGATCTCGAAAGACTCACCATAAAGATAGTGACGCCAGATCTTCAAAGCAAATACAATCGCTGCAAGTTCAAGATCATGAACAGGATAACGAGTCTCGTGCGGTTTCAGCTGCCTCGATGCATACGCTATCACATGCTTATGCTGCATAAGAACACAACCCAAACCTCGGTTAGAAGCATCACAATACACTGTGAAACCTCCAGTACCCTTCGAAATAGAAAGAATTGGAGCACTGGTCAGTCTCCTCTTCAGATCAACAAAGCTAGCCTCACAATCTGAAGTCCAGACAAAAGGCGCATTCTTCTGAGTCAGCTGGGTAATAGGCTTGGCAATAGATGAGAAACCCTCGATGAAACGACGGTAATAACCAGCTAAACCCATGAAGCTTCGGATCTCAGGTACTGATGTCGGTCTAGGCCAATTCATAACCGCTTCGATTTTGCTGGGATCGACAGAAATCCCATCTTCAGAAATAATATGACCGAGAAAGACAACTCGATCTAACCAGAATTCGCATTTTGATAGCTTGGCAAACAACCGCTCAACTCGTAAAATCTGCAAGACGATTCTCAAGTGCTCTGCATGGTCAGTACGGTTCTTCGAGTAGATAAGAATATCATCGATGAAAATAATGACGAACTCATCTAAATAACGCTGAAAGATACGGTTCATCAAACCCATAAAAACAGCTGGAGCGTTAGTCAAACCGAACGGCATGACTATAAACTCAAAGTGACCATACCTCGTTCTGAATGCGGTCTTAGGAACATCTTCCTCTCGCACTCTCAGCTGATGGTAGCCTGACCTCAGATCAATCTTAGAGTATACAGAAGAACCCTGCAGTTGATCAAACAAGTCATCTATTCGGGGTAAAGGATACCTGTTCTTAACTGTAGCCTGATTCAATTGGCGGTAGTCGATACAGAGCCGCATAGAACCATCCTTCTTCCGAACGAATAGAACAGGAGCACCCCAAGGCGATACACTAGGTCTGATGTATCCCTTGGCAATCAAATCCTCAAGCTGCTCCTTCAACTCTCTCAATTCAATAAGTGCCATACGATAAGGAGCTTTTGAAATAGGTTGAGTACCTGGCACTAAGTCAATGCTGAATTCAACCTCTCGAATGGGTGGCAATCCAGGAACATCTTCCGGAAACACATCAGCAAAATCTCTAACCACTGGTAAGTCAACCAAAGCTGGGCTAGATTTCAGTACATCAACCGCATAAACCAAAAATCCTTTTGCACCTCTCTGTAACAAACGAGTCATAGATAACACTGAAATCAAAGGAATTCTAGATCGAGAACCCTTACCAAAGAATTTCCACTCGTCTGCCATTTCAGGTCTGAACCTGACAACCTTCAGAAAACAATCAACTGTCGCCCTGTACTTGGTTAAAGCATCTATCCCGACAATACAATCAAAATCTGATAGCCCAAGTACAATACAGTCGAATTCTAACAAATTCCCCTCAAAACAAAGTTCACAGTTCCTGACTAGTCGGACAGAAACAATTCCTCCACCCAAAGGTGAAGTAACAGCTACTACTGTAGGCAACAATTCAGTTGGCAAAGCATGAAATAACACATATTTCTCAGAGATAAAGGAATGGGAAGCACCTGTATCTATCAAAACATGAGCAGAATGACCGAAAATCGAACAGTTACCTGCTATGACATCGTCAGGTGCTGCCTGAGCCTCATCCTCTGTCAATGCAAAGACTCGTGCTTGCTGTCTCGGAGGCTGATTTGCACTAGAGCTACCTCCCTGTCTGTTCTGCTGTTGCTGGGGTTGGAAAGAGTGCACTGCAGACGACTGCCTCTTCGGCGGAGCTGCAGGTCTAGACGAACTCCCACTCTGAGCTCTATCTCAATTACGTTGAGGGCACACTTTAGAGAAGTGTCCCGGTTGCTGACATGTGTTACAATTGCCGAAGACTCCCACACACTGATCCGGTGAGTGTCTTCCTCCATACTTGCTGCAGTACAAGGATGATGACCCAGAACTCGGTCCTGAACCGAATTGCTTCGAACCACTGGAACTGGACGAACTGTTCCCCTGTCTCTTGAACTGTTTACCTCTTGCCTTGTACTGATCCTTTCTGTTTCCCCCACTGTTTCCACCTTCATACCTCTGCTGCTGGTTCTGATGTTGAGGTGGCTGATTCTGGTACTGAGATGGTTGGTTCTGATACTGCCTCTGCTGCTGAGGTGCCCCCTGATTAACTCTTTGCCTCCACAAGCCTGCTTCTGCTCCCTTTGCGTAATTCATGGCATCCGCAAAGTTGCTAGGCCTGTTGGTGTTAACCAACGTGAAGACATCGGGGTTCAACCCGTTGATGAACTGATCTGCCTTAGCTTCTTCATCTCCGGCAATTAGCGGTGCAAAACGCAACAGACTATCGAACTTAGCCACGTACTCTTCAATGTTCAGATTCCCTTGCCTCAGATTTGCAAACTCTGCTCCCTTATCCTTACGATACGAGATAGGGAAAAACCGCTTATAAAACTCAGATTTAAAAAGAGTCCAAGTAACCTCTGTACCTCTACTCTCAAATGCTTTCTTTGTCATGATCCACCAGCTCTTAGCACCACCACGCAGCTGATGAATTACTAACCTGATTCGGCGGTCATCTGTGTAGTCAATGGAATCAAACAACTGATCCATATCATCCAACCAACTCTCACAGTCAACTGGATTTTCTGAACCCATCAACAATGGCGGATTGAACGACTGAAACCTCTTCAGCAAGGTTTCCATAGGAGTTGCTGAAGCATCCAACTGATCAACTTCAGTGCTAGCTTGTTCAGTCGCAGGGATAACTGGTGGTGTGTTTCTGTTTATCACTCGACGAGGACCCATCTGATAATCAAAGGTTAGCACACGAGATAACTCAATCGCTACCATCAGTGCCCTTACAACCGCTTGGAATACCGAAAACCAGTCGAGAACAGAAACAGTTATATCTCAAGTAGATCATGCTTTATTAATTTAAATCACACAACCATGTAATTCAAATAATGCTCAAACAATAAAGCATGCTCGCATGGAATTAAGTACACAATTAAATAATTCAAACACATGCGAGGAGTCATTACACACAGACTCGATCTACCCCGCTCACTCTAGTTCGACCAAGAATCTTAAGGCTTTGATACCACTTAATGTGAGACCTCGATTCTAAACCACTAATCTCGGATTAAACAACAAGTAAGCGAACAAGAATCCAAGAGTAAAACAATTCAAATTTTTTTTTTTTTTTTTTACAAGGCGGGCAAACGATCCCGAGACCAACCAAAGGCACGCGCCCGCGCGAGGTACCAAGCTCGCGCGCGCGTGGGCAAACCATTCAGAGGCCCAACGGAGGCCTCGCGCGCGCGCGAGGAACGCCTCGCCCGCGCGCGGAAGGCCTGGGCAGAAATGCTCAGGCTTCAGAAAAAGAAAAGGGATTCCGCGCTTGGTCCGACATGCCTTCAAATACAATTACAATAACAGGGTGTAGGGAAACATGCCATAACCAGTCATGCTTTCAGAAGGCCTAAAAACAACCAGAAGTCTAAATCGATACAACAACAACATACTTCGATTTCAGATTACAATCCGAATACAAACTAATTCGAATAACAAAACATATCAAGTTCGAGTTCTAACATGCTTCAATCTTAAACTAGATAAACATGCTAATTCGAATTCTAAACCGAGTCTCACTTCTACTACTTGCCCTCGAAGCTAACCATGCCTCTTCTGACTTGTTCCTGCCCCACCTGTTGCCAAGTACACATACAAAACAAAGCAACAGCCGGATAACCGGTGAGAATGATAATCCCAGTAAAAGCAACATATCAAGTAATGAATATACAACATGCTATCAAACCACATATTCACGTCGAAGTTAATGATATGCATGTCTTTAAAACCAGGATATCGATTCTGATAAACACGGGAGTATTGCTCTGCTTTTGGGATCCCGAGGATGAGATCACGTAACAACTCACCGACTCTCCCAATCAAGGTGGTGCCACGTATCCCACTCCTCTTGACTTTGAGCAACCATAATGAGTATGCTAGCACTAGGCGAAATACTACAACCTAGGCCACTCAATCATAGTTCCCAAACGTCTAACAAAAAGGGCGGTTCTGCCCGCTGAAATCAAAGTAGGCTCAAGATGAATGCATAACAGAAACATAAACATAAGCCACATAACAAAAAAACTCAATCAATCAACAATTACAAGTTCCACGTGCTAGAACAAGTATCAATGCAATATGTGATTTAAAAAGGGAAACTCGAGAACCAATAGTCCCGAGTATGCTATCCCGCTACGATGACTGCTTTTACCTTTCAATGCAGTAGTTCCAACTCCAGGAAAGCTACAACAAAAGATTGTATCAACAACTATACAATCTAAACAACAACTACGGATCAAGGTAAATCTCATTACCGATCTTCGTCCAACTCTGAAACGATCAATCAGCTGCTAACTCAGGGCTTGACAACTCCAAACGAATCTGTTCAGATACAAGAGATGATCAACAACCACGATCACTCACACACCAAGACTTCAACCAATACAAAAATGATTCGAAAACCCAAAACTCAAACCGACGGCATAACGGCTATAAACTGAACAAACCGGCAACGCAGACAGCAGTTCAATACTGATAACAACTCAATTCAATGCCCAAAACAACAATAACAAAGCAAACCCATCAATCTCAAAATCCACATTTTCGAAAATGGCTTCCAAAAATCATAACAAATCCGGACGTCGCTCTAATTCAAAACCGACAGATAATAAACGATCAGAACTCTGTCTAGAACAACATACTAGAATCTAAATCGATTCTAACAACCTCCGAAAAACAAAACATATCCGATCGGAGAAATACTTACAATATAACAGAGCTCTCACTGCAGTGATCGATAATCTGCCTTCAGAATTAATTTCTAACGGACGGATCGAGCTCGGACTGGATTTTGAAAGCTCCAAACTCACGTTTGGCTCTCTAATGGAGGTTGGAGGCGTGGAGAAGGAAAGGAGGAGGAGAAGAAGACCAATCTCAATCCAATCAAGTTGTAGATAATATATAAAATTCCATATTTGCATTTTAGTCCCTGAAAAATCCAATTTTTGCAAAAAGGACCCTGATCAAAATCAAACCGGCTCGAGAACTCTGTAATCTCTGATTAACTCAAATAAATTCAATTAAGATAAAAACGGGGCGTTACAGTAAACGAGTCAAAGTACAGTACTAGCATATAGAGTCTCAATGATGTTTCAAGTAGTAAGGACTAATGGTGTACAACCAAAACCGCGGACTTCATCCACTCGATAAGTGATAACCAGTTGGAAAGTCCGGATAGGGTAGTTCGATCATTCATCGTATGAATATCCATTTGCATGCTTTGAACATATCTATGTTCCATACCAATGAAACGTGGTACTCGGCATCGCAAATGCTAGTCTCAATCTCGAGCGATCCTTATCCTTATTAACGGACGGCTCAATCGACTAGGAACCATTTAGAATATACAGTGACTATAAGATGTGTTTCATGATAGACATCCCCATGTACTACCACATCTTACATACACTATAGTATATTCAAGGTTTTTATCAAAACAACAATAGTATATCACAATATAACAATATGAAGAAAGATAAAGTCATTGCCATTAATAAAAGTGTAAATTATATTAAACAAAAGATTGTTTATACAAAGAGTCATCAAAGCCCTTAGCCACAAGTTGGCTCACCGGGCACCCACTCTTTCACACAATCCTTACGAGATTATCAAGCAGAGAAAATGGTCTAGAGGTTTGATTTCACCTTATCTCGACAATATTCATTCCTATTCAATATATTTTCATGAATTTCTTTCAATTAATAACCAAGAACACATAAATTATACTATTTCTCTCTTTCGAGTGCCAAATAGAATGTATCAACTACAGATTAATTCTAATATCCCTATTAAGAATCTACTTGTAGTGATATATGTAAAACGATGTTCTTTCAAGGTTCTATTAAAGTTATAAACTCTCCCGAGATAAATAAACAATTAATAGTGTGAATTCTATCGATCCTATTCAAAATTCTCTCTCCCGAGTGCCGGATTCTAAATAAATATAACTAATCAATTTATGACCAGTAAATTGAAAAGACTTTCAAAACTAGAATCACAATTAATTTAGAGAAACTCAATTCAATAAAATTAAATATTCATACAAATGTCTTGACCAGGCTACATCAACCTCTAGACTTAAAAAAGTTTAGTTCATACTAAAATTCAAAACAAACCAAATCATGTTTAATAATCCAAACATAATTCGATTATCAAAAGAAGATAAAAGAAATAATAACAAAGCCGTAGTATCTCTCCCGTGTCCGGTTGAAAAGGCTTCGTCTTCATTCCAGGCGATCTTCAATTCTAGAGCTCTCAAAAATCTCGCGAAGTGTTCTCTCAAAAAGTGTTGTTGTGAGACCCCGTTTTTAATCTCCTATTCTCGAATAATTAAACAAAATCAAACACGAAGAGCCGCATAAAAACGAATCAAATTTTTTTTTTTTTTACAACAGCGCACCCGCGCCGGAGTCTTGCATAGGACAGTGCGCCCGCGCCAATAATCAGAGCGCCCGCGCCGCGACCTCGCAAGAAACAGCGCGACCGCGCCAATAGTCAGGGCGCCTGTGCCGTGACCTCGCAAAACAAAGGTGCGCCCGCGCCTACCCCAGCGCGCCCGCGCCGTCAACTCGGCTGCAGAAAATCCAAAGCATAAAAATACATATTTACGAACTCGAATCCATAATCCAAGCAACTCAGGTTCAAACATCATAAATACATAAGATCTAAGGAGTTGAAACACCAACAAAACGATGTTTAACAGTACAAGTTTTACGGTAGGGATTCGTTCGACTAAACAAAACAGTACAAATCCAAAAGGTACGACCCTAAGATACACAGTGTCTCACTTCTATCATCACACCCCGAGCTAACCCAAACGACTTGGTCCAGCTCCTGATCCTCCTGTTGCCAAGTACACATACAAACAAAAACAACAGCCGGATAAACCGATTAGAAATATAATTTCTAAGTAAAAGAGACAGGCATGCAATATCAAGTAAACACCTCAGATTGAAATGTAATAATCAGTAACAAATCAAAATAAGAATGAATGAATGCATGACTTCAAAACTCGGGACTATCAAATCAGATAATCGAAATATCAATCGTTATTCGGTTGGGATCCCGGGGCCAAGTCTTCACAACAACTCACCGACACACCCATTTGGGGTGGATGTCGTTCAACTCAACCCCTAGACTCTAGAGCAACTATAAGAAGTATTCTGGCACTTAGAAAAACTCGAAATCCAAAGCCACTTCAATATAGCTCCCTAAAACGTCTATCTTCAAAACGAATCGAATAATCGGCTCAATATGGAATGCAAGTGAAAATAGAATAACAATCAAATTCATTCAAGCAAATAAACATGTAGTATGTGATTTTCGGGAACTCGAGAATAAGTCGATCTCGAGTATTCGTTCCCATTCGTTCATTGTCAACTTTTACCTTTTCTCGAAACTTCAAGTGATTCCTGTCAACAAGAGATAACTCGATATCATAGTCTATTCGGATAACAAACTCAAAGTCGATACAACAATCAATAATATACCGTCTTCAATTCTTCAATCGATAAACAAGTCTCCAAGTTCGATCAACTCCCGAATCCTCAATCAACTGTCAAAACATCGGATACGGACTCAATATCAACTCGGAATTCAACTCAATCAAATTCGATATACAACTCAAACCGAACCAAAACCGATAACTCAAACTCGATTTCGACGGCATAACAGCTATAAACTGGCTATCCGGAAATACAAACCATCAAACAACAATCACAATAACTCAATCATCATCACAATGTTGGAAAAACGTGTTCAGATCAATTAAGAATTGATACCCGGTGCAGCGAAAGTTTAAAAATTTTATTTTTATATATGGAACGATTCCATATCATGGGTATCAAAACTTTACGATTAAATTATGCAAGTAAAAATAAAATCACAATTAAATTTTACCTCTTCAAGCAACGGCTTGATTATAGACACCAACAGAATTTAATCTGCTCTTCTTGTATATCCCGGGAACCGATGGCTTCACGATCAATCTCCGGAATCAGGTCCACGAACAGAAAACAGAAATCCTCTGATTGATTGCACTAGAAATAAATCAGATGTTTATCGATGAGAATAAACAGATTTGATCTGTCAATTCAGAATGTAATTTTCCGTAAAAATCACAAACTGAATTTTCTCAAAAAGGGACAGAGGATTTCGAAAATCCCCTTGAAATAATATGAGTGATTTTCGAAAATTGCTAGAATTAATTCTCTTGATTTTCGAACACTACTCATCTATTTATAGATAATTTCTAGACTAGATTAAGTTATGATTGTATTAGGACTCTAACTCCTTAGGGCCCACAATCCATAACTTAAGCCCAACAAGCCAAGCCCGCTATTATAGAAATTAATATAAAATTCATCATGACTCCGATTGATAAACCCATTTCACCAATGTGCACAGAAACCATTTCCGCACCTTTTAAAGTCAAGATAATTTTTCTGAATCTGAATTCAGTGATTTCCAAAAATGCCCATCTCTATGTCATTTTAGGAAATTCCACTCCCTTTTAGTTAAGAAGTCCAACTTCTCTTTCATTAAATTTAACTCTTTAAATTTAACTATCTCAACGGGGTTTAGTAATCCATTACTTGTGTGACCCTCAATGGTTCAGGGATACAGCTAGCCGTGGGCTCACAACTCCTTGTGACTCGGAACAAAAATTTCCGACTTGCCCAACGAATCATGGTAAGAGCGTCTAGCAACATCACCCCATGATACCCTAGGTATCACTGATAGTGCTTGCAAGAACCAGTAGATTTTGTTAGCATACAGTACGGTCCCTTCATCCATATATCCCGATCGAATCAACAACCATTGGTGTATCGAGAGTCGTTCGAGATTCGATAACTATGCATTACATCTTGGAGATCAAATAGTGACATCGCATGTGTTACTAGGAAAACCGAGTAACCTAAAACACATCATGTACTCTGGCCAGAGATTCGTCACACTAATATCTCCTCAGATCACATAGGATATCCACACTCGCAAGTATGTGGTGAATCCTTGACAACAAAGCATCGACTCCTATATGTGTCATAACTGTACCCAATCCCGACACCTGATGACCCCAATAGAGTCGGTAAACGAGTCAAAGTACATTACTAGCATATAGAGTCTCAATGATGTTTCAAGTAGTAAGGACTAATGGTGTACAACCAAAACCGCGGACTTTATCCACTCGATAAGTGATAACCACTTGGAAAGTTCGAATAGGGTAGTTCGATCATTCATCATATGAATATACATTTGCATGCTTTGAACATCTCCATGTCCATTACCAATGAAACGTGATACTTGACATCACAAATGCTAGTCTCAATCTCGAGCGATCCTTATCCTTATTGGCGGACGGCTCAATTGACTAGGAACTGTTTAGAATATACAGTGACTATAAGATGTGTTTCATAATAGTGACCTCTCTTTATTCACTATCTCATCTTACTTACACTATTGTATATTCAAGGTCTTTATCAAAACATCAATAGTATATCACAATATAACAATATGAAGAAGGACAAAGAAAATGTCATTAATGAATGTAAATTATATTAAACAAAGATTGTTTATACATAGAGTCATAAAAGCCCTTAGCCACAAGTTGGCTAACCGGGCACCCACTCTTTCAATCTCCCACTTGCCCTAAGGCCAACTAGTCATACTACGCAATCCCATTGCTTCGCGATGTTTGTCAAACAATGGTCCTGGCAAGGGCTTAGTAAGTGGATCAGCGATATTGTCTGTAGAGGCCACTCTCTCGACAGTGATGTCTCCTCTTTCCACAATCTCCCGGATGATGTGGTATTTTCTCAGTACGTGTTTGGATCTTTGATGAGACCTTGGTTCCTTTGCCTGAGCAATGGCACCAGTGTTGTTGCAGTATACCGGAACTGGACCAACAGCTTCAGGAATTACGCCCAACTCTTGGACGAATTTCTCAACCAAACGGCCTCTTTAGCAGCAGCTGATGCTGCAATGTATTCTGCCTCAGTAGTGGAATCCGCTGTGGTGTCTTGCTTGGAACTCTTCCAAGAGACAGCACCGCCATTGAGCATGAATACAAATCCAGAGGTTGACTTCGAGTCATCCACGTCGCTTTGGAAGCTAGAGTCGGTATAGCCTTCCAATTTCAATTCTCTTCCTCCATAAACCATGAATATATTCTTAGTCCTTCTTAAGTACTTAAGAATATCCTTCACGGCTTTCCAATGCATTTGACCAGGGTTGGCCTGATATCTGCTCGTGACACTCAGAGCAAAGGCTACATCCGGTCTGGTAGATATCATCTCATACATAATACTACCTATGGCTGACGCATATGGTATGTGTGTCATTTTCTCTATCTCTTCATCAGTCTTGGGACACATAGACTTGGATAGAGAAACTCCATGACACATAGGTAGATGTCCTCTCTTGGACTCATCCATAGAAAACCTTTTCAATATGGTGTCGATGTAGGTTGCTTGAGTGAGTCTTATCATTCTCTTAGATCTATCTCTATAGATCTGTATCCCTAGAATATAGGAGGCCTCACCAAAATCCTTCATCGAGAATCTACCTGATAACCATATCTTTGTTGACTGCAACATCCCTACGTCATTCCCAATGAGTAGGATGTCATCAACATAAAGCACTAAGAACGTCACCGCATCCTTAACTAATTTCTTGTACACTCACGGTTCCTCCGGATTTTTGATGAAACCAAAGTCCTTTATTGTTTCATCAAATTTTTGGTTCCAACTTCTTGATGCTTGTTTGAGACCATAAATTGATCTCTGAAGCTTGCATACCTTATGCTCGCTTCCCATGGATGTGAATCCCTCGGGCTGCATCATATAGATTTATTCCTTAATGTTTCCATTAAGAAATGCAGTCTTCACATCCATTTGCCATATCTCATAGTCATACCATGCTGCTATGACAATAAGGATTCTTATGGACTTGAACATTGCGACTGGTGAAAAGGTTTCATCATAGTCAACTCCTTGTCTTTGAGTATAACCTTTTGATACCAATCGTGCCTTGTAGGTAAGTACCTTACCATCAGGCCCAGGTTTTCTCTTGTAGATCCATTTACACCCTATTGGAATAATTCCATCGAGAGGATCTACTAAAGACCAAACTTGGTTTGTATGCATCGAGTTTATTTCCGACTGCATAGCTTCAAGCCATAAATTAGAATCCGCATCAGAAATTGCTTCCTTGAAGTTTCTTGGATCACATCCAATGTCGGGTTCACTTTGATCCCCTTCAAGAAGAAGACCATATCGAATAGGAGGTCTAGAAGTCCTCTCAGATCTCCTAGATATAGGCGTGTCCGTTGAAGGTTCTTGAGGTGTGTGGTCGTTATTTTGTATCTCGGGTTCTTCTTGAA
Source organism: Henckelia pumila (assembly GCF_033568475.1). Taxonomy (NCBI): domain Eukaryota; kingdom Viridiplantae; phylum Streptophyta; class Magnoliopsida; order Lamiales; family Gesneriaceae; genus Henckelia; species Henckelia pumila. The sequence continues at coordinate 155,648,986 of NC_133123.1, read as the reverse complement.
TTTCTTCGAGTTCCATCATCTTGCCTTTCTTATCTAATAAGAACTCCTTGTCCATGAAGGTGGCATTCCTCGAAACAAACACTTTTGTCTCATAAGGATAATATAAATAATATCCGATTGAATTCTTCGGATATCCTACAAAATAACATAAGGTGGATCGACTATCCAACTTATCTCCCACTGTCTGCTTCACGTAAGCAGGACATCCCCAAATCCTTAAGTACGAATACTTAGGAGTTTTACCATTCCATAACTCGTATGGAGTTTTATCTACTGCTTTAGTGTGGACATTGTTCAACAACAATACCGCCGTTTCAAGCGCATAGCCCAAAACGAAGGTGGGAGCTCAGTGAAGCTCATCATAGATCGAACCATGTCCAACAAAGTTCGATTGCGATGCTCCGAGACACCATTCAGCTGAGGTATCATAGGAGGAGTCCACTGAGAGAGAATCTCATTCTCTTTCAGATAGCTCAAAAATTCGGTACTTAAGTATTCTCCACCTCGATCCGATCGAAGTGCTTTAATACTTCTACCTTGTTTGTTTTCTACTTCAGCCTTGAATTCTTTGAACTTTTCAAATGATTCAGACTTATATTTCATTAAATATAAATACCCATACCTCAAATAATCATCAGTAAAGGTAATGAAGTAAGTGTGTCCAAATTTAGTACCGATACTAAATGGTCCACAGACATCTGTATGGATCAAATCCAACAGGTTTTGACTACGCTCAGGCTTCCCTTTGAAAGGATATTTAGTCATTTTTCCTTTTAGGCAGGACTCACAAGTAGGTAGAGAGTTAATATCAGACATATCAAACATGCCCTCTCCCACTAGCTTGTTCATCCTCCTTGAGGAAATATGACCTAGCCTAGCATGCCAAAGGTTTGCCGGGTTTTGACTATCGTTTTTCCTTTTATTTGTTGTTACCGGTTTATCAACATAATTAATTGGAACGTCTTTTAATTTTAAGTTATATAGATCATTTTTAAATTGTCCATTTCAAATCAAACATTCATTCTTGTAAATATTGCAAATCCTATTCGCAAATTTTCAAGAAATATCTTCTCTATCAAGAATAGAAAAAGAAATAATGTTTTAATGAAATCTTGGTACAAATAAAAACATCTCTCTCAAAATATAGCTTAAAATTGTTTTTGCAAAATTAAACAAATGTTTCCCATAGCTTTTGGATTCAACTCTGGAACCATTCTCGAGCCTTAACTGGGTCTCACCCATCCTAAGCTTACGACTTCTTGTCATCATCTGCAATTCATTGCAAATGTGAGATCTACATCTGGTATCCAATACCCAAGAAATAGTATTAAGTGAAACATTTATAAAATATATCCTTTGTAGTTCGTAACTACTCGATATACATTCTTTGCAGTTGCGCTTCTAGTAACCGGGTTTCTTGCAGTGATGGAAAACTTATTTAGACTTGTCCATATTTGCATGTAACATTTGGCCTTGAGATCATGGTCCTACCATTTCTCTAGCTCGGCCAACCTTTCCGAAGTTACATCAGTCGGGGCTGTTTTCGGAGGAGCCTTTTCTAACACTTAGAAAATCTTTTTCGAGCTTAGGACAATCTTAACTTATGGAACCATTCCGTATAGTTTGCGCCAGAAAGTTTGTTTTGTTCGAGAATTGAAACATGTGAATTACGAAGATTCATCATAATGATATACTGAGATGAAACAGACAATAATCGATGATTGCTTAATTAATTTACTAAGACATAAAATATGGCGAAATTTATTTTATGAATTTCACTCCCACTATTTTAACGGTTTCACTACCCTCTAGTGAAAACGGGAAACTAGTTTTCTTAGTGGGAACATGGAGTCCAATTGACAAACTATAGTCCCGAATAATATCAACCAACCATAATTTTCAAAAGGTAGAGCCCAATTGCTTCCAAAGCAACCCCCATGTTTTTACCTCATGTCCAATAAAGACCCAATAATATGACGCCATTTATTGTGACATGTCAAGATTACCCATCAATATTAAGTTGTGATGGACGGTCGCCATGTGGATCCCCAATAATATGAGCCAATCCCATGGGAGTTCCACCCAACTTACAACATGTGTCGATCCAATGTACAGCTTTCCGACGAACGGACCCCCCCAATAATATGAGCCGGACCGTGCCCGCGGGTATCATCTCATACATTGATCGTTGATGGAAGGTAAGAACATTTAAACAATATTTAAATTCCCTTTTGTTTATCTTGATATCAATTTTAAATCATATTTAAAATGAGGGATTTTTAATTTAGAAAATTCGTCTCATTTTTTAAAGTTTGTATGCTTGCGGGATTCATATAATTTAGTCTAAACATGCATACAAAAATAATATCATATATTATTTAAAGGATGATCGATCCCAATCACTAATCGACCCGTGGTTGCCAATCACGAGTCTAAGTCCAATCCTAGGTGATATGCAAGTATGCAATGCAATCCTATTACATTGAGCTTCCAATTTACATTTCTCCGGTCTTTATTGTCTGCTGGGCCCATCTTTGTCTTCAAATCTTTATCTCCCACTACGTCTAATAAATTTACAATAAATTTTGATGACAAGTAGGGGATACATATTTAAGGGTGGGAACGGGCCATAAACTAGGCCCACTTTTTATTACAAATGACAATTCAAATTGGGTCATAAACCAAGCCCATTAATAAAACCCAACAACAATAAAATCAAATGTAAACAACCTAACATACACCTATAATATTGGTCATGGCAATCGATCATCCTTTTATCCAATAATTAATTTAACAATTAAATAATTGGATAACATGCAATGACATCATAATTAAAAAGATAAAATCAAATTTTATTTTATCCTTTCATAAGATCATATCTTATCATCAATTGTACCAAAATAATTAATTTTATAAAATCTAATTTAACGGATAAAATTTATAAATTTTCCAAAAATTCAAATTTATCCAAAAATTAATTTTAAAAATTTCGGACTCAAACAATTTGATCCGACGCCTCGCGGACCAATCAAAAACAATTTTCGGTCGGACCAAAAACTAAAATTTCAAAAATTTAAAATTTTGAAAAAAAATAAAAAATTTAATTTTCCGGGCTGCCCGGGACGTTCCCGGGCAGCCCCGCCCCCACGTGGGGTGTAGGGCAGCCCCTTGGCTGCCCTGGGCAGCGATCTCGCTGCCCCTGGGCAGCAAGGGCAGCAACCATTGCTGCCCTTTTCGCTGCCCAAAGGGCAGCAACGATTGCTGCACTTTTGGGCAGCGAGATCTGGGCAGCAACGATTGCTGCCCTTGGGCTGCGATCTCGTTGCCCCGGGTTGTACAATCGATTAATTTTAATCGTTTGATCAAAGAATACAACCTGTCTCTGATACCACTGTTGGAAAAACGTGTTCAGATCAATTAAGAATTGATAACCGGTGCAGCGGAAGTTTAGAAATTTTATTTTTATATATGGAACGATTCCATATCATGGGTATCAAAACTTTACGATTAAATTATGAAAGTAAAAATAAAATCACAATTAAATTTTTTTCTCTTCAAGCAACGGCTTGATTATAGACACCAACAGAATTTAATCTGCTCTTCTTGTATATCCAGAGAACCGATGGCTTCACGATCAATCTCCGGAATCAGGTTCACGAACAGAAAACAGAAACCCTCTGATTGATTGCACTAGAAATCAATAAGATGTTTATCGATGAGAATAAACAGATTTGATCTGTTAATTCAGAATGTAATTTTCCGTAAAAATCACAAACTGAATTTTCTCAAAAAGGGACAGAGGATTTCGAAAATCCCCTTGAAATAATATGAGTGATTTTCGAAAATTGCTAGAATGAATTCTCTTGATTTTCGAACACTACTCATCTATTTATAGATAATTTCTAGACTAGATTAAGTTATGATTGTATTAGGACTCTAACTCCTTAGGGCCCACAATCCATAACTTAAGCCCAACAAGCCAAGCCCGTTATTATAGAAATTAATATAAAATTCATCATGACTCCGATTGATAAACCGATTTCACCAATGTGCACAGAAACCATTTCTGCACCTTTTAAAGTCAAGATAATTTTTCTGAATTTGAATTCAGTGATTTCCAAAAATGCCCATCCCTATGTCATTTTAGGAAATTCCACTCCCTTTTAGTTAAGAAGTCCAACTTCTCTTTCATTAAATTTAACTCTTTAAATTTAACTATCTCAACGGGGTTTAGTAATCCATTACTTGTGTGACCCTCAATGGTTCAGGGATACAGCTATCCGTGGGCTCACAACTTCTTGTGACTCGGAACAATAATTTCTGACTTGCCCAACGAATCATGGTAAGAGCGTTTAGCAACATCGCCCCATGATTCCCTAGGTATCACTGATAGTGCCTGCAAGAACCAGTAGATTTTGGTTAGCGTACAGTACGGTCCCTTCATCCATATATCCCGATCGAATCAACAACCATTGGTGTATCGAGAGTCGTTCGAGATTCGATAACTATGCATTACATCTTGGAGATCAAATAGTGACATCGCATATGTTACTAGGAAAACCGAGTAACCTAAAACACATCATGTACTCTGGCCAGAGATTCGTCACACTAATATCTCCTCAGATCGCATAGGATATTCACACTCGCAAGTATGTGGTGAATCCTTGACAACAAAGCATTGACTCCTATATGTGTCATAACTGTACCCAATCCCGACACCTGATGACCCCAATAAAGTTGGTAAACGAGTCAAAGTACAGTACTAGCATATAGAGTCTCAATGATGTTTCAAGTAGTAAGGACTAATGGTGTACAACCAAAACCGCGGACTTTATCCACTCGATAAGTGATAACCACTTGGAAAGTTCGAATAGGGTAGTTCGATCATTCATCATATGAATATCCATTTGCATGCTTTGAACATCTCCATGTCCATTACCAATGAAACGTGGTACTTGGCATCACAAATGCTAGTCTCAATCTCGAGCGATCCTTATCCTTATTGGCGGATGGCTCAATTGACTAGGAACTGTTTAGAATATACAGTGACTATAAGATGTGTTTCATAATAGTGATATCTCTTTATTCACTATCTCATCTTACTTACACTATTGTATATTCAAGGTCTTTATCAAAACATCAATAGTATATCACAATATAACAATATGAAGAAGGACAAAGAAAATGTCATTAATGAATGTAAATTATATTAAACAAAGATTGTTTATACATAGAGTCATAAAAGCCATTAGCCACAAGTTGACTAACCGGGCACCTACTCTTTCACACAATCCATCAAAACAACTCAAATCCAACCTCAATCAAAATCATCATTTTCGAATTTCACCTCTAAAATCATATAAAATCCAAACTTCGTTCTTTTTTCAAACCGACTTCGAATACACGATCTATACTAGCTCAAAAAAGACATACTCCAATATTATCAAATTCTGACAACTCAACAAAATCGAAGTTCAAGAGATCGTAGCAAAACTTACGTCTAAATGAAGCCCTCTTTGCGGTGATCGTGAATCTCAACTCGGAATGAAAATCTAACGGTTGGACTGTGCGAATCGAGCGGAAATGAAGCTCAAAAAGGCATCTCCCATGGCTGCTGAACGGTACGCACGGATGGGGAGGAAGGAAGAAGGAGAGAGTGATGGTGAGGTGATGGGTTATGGTCAACTTGCCTCTAATAATAATATATATATCCAACTTTTGCATTTCAGTCCTTTATTTCTCAAAAGTTGAAAAGTGACCCTCTGCGAAATATCAAAACAATCCTCAATTACTGAAAACCCTGATTAACTCGATTAAACTTAATTATAATAAAATCGGGGCATTACAATTCTCCCCCTCTAAGATTCGATTTCGTCCTCGAAATCTGACAGATCACAGACTGAACAAGAACGAAACAAACTGAAGACGAACTCACCTCAATCGAATAACTCTGGAAATCGCTGCCTCATATCGGATTCGGTCTCCCAAGTCGCTTCTTCAACTCCGTGAAGACTCCACTAAATCTTCACCAACGGAATCAACTTGTTTCTGAGCTGCTTCTCTTTTCTGTCAAGAATCTGAATCGGTCGCTCGAAGTAACTCAGAGTCTCATCAAGTTCGGCCTCGTCTGGCTGAAGAATATGGGACGGATCCGGATGATATTTCCGTAGCATCGAAACGTGAAACACATCGTGGATACTTGAAAGAGACGGAGGAAGAGCAATCTTATAGGCAAGATCGCCTATCTTCTCCAGAATTTCATACGGGCCAATGAACCTCGGCGACAACTTCCCTCTCTTTCCAAATCTGACAGTACCTCGGAACGGAGAAATCTTTAGAAACACACGGTCTCCCTGCTCGAAACACAGTGGTCTGCGTCTGACATTCGCATAATTGGCCTGTCGATCTTGGGCTGTCTTAATTCTGACTCGGATCAACTTCACCTGCTCTACCATATCGCGAATCATATCTGGACCCAACTCAGGTGATTCTGAAATCTCATCCCAAAATAACGGAGATCTGCACTTCTTCCCGTACAAAGCTTCAGAAGGTGCCATTCCAATACTCGCCTGGAAGCTGTTATTGTACGAAAACTCCACTAGAGGCAAGGACTCCTGCCAACCTGATCCAAAATCAGGCACTACAGCGCGAAGCATATCCTCCAAAGTCTGGATCGTACGCTCGAACTGACCGTCGGTCTGAGGGTGATACGTTGTGCTCAAGTGCAAACGAGTACCCAAAGCCTCCTGAAGACTGTGCCAAAAGTGAGAAGTGAATCTCGGATCTCTGTCTGATACTATCGACTTCGACACGCCGTGCAATCTCACAATCTCTCTGACATACAACTCGGCCATCTGATCGTGACGATATGTCATACGGTATGGAATGAAACAAGCAGATTTCTTCAACCAATCAATCACTACCCAAATCGCATCACAACCTCTGACTGAACGCGGTAGTTTGGTGACGAAGTCCATAGAGATGTGATCCCACTTCCATTCCGGAATAGGTAAACTGTGCAACAATCCACCTGGTTTCTTTCTCTCGGCTTTCACTTATTGAAAATTCAGACAACGGGACACAAACCTCATGACATCTTATTTCAATTGCTTCCACCAAAACTGAGTCTTCAAGTCATTATACATCTTCCGGCCTCCAGGATGAACACTGAACTGACTGCAATACGCCTCTCATAGAATACGTTGTCTCAACTCAGAAACATCGGGTACAACTATACGGTTGTTCACAAACAAAACATCATCCTTGACAAGAAATTCTGACTGATGACCTGATCGGACCTTCTCTATTGAACTCTGAATGCTCGGATCGAATCTCTGTGCCTCTCTGATCAACTGAAACAACTCTGGCTCGGCCTAAATCGCAAAAACTCTGATGGATCTCCTATCGGTCTCAAACTCCAAACCAGAAGTACAACAGTCTTCAATCAATTGAGAGACACCAATCGTAGCAAGAGACAAAGAACAAAGCTTCCGACTAAGAGCGTCTGCAGCTGCATTCGACTTTCCAGGATAATACTTGATCTCGCAGTCGAAGTCCTTAAGCAAATCCATCCATCTCCTCTGCCTCATATTCAGCTCGAACTGAGAAAACAAGTATTTCAGGCTCTTGTGGTCAGAAAATATCTCAAATGACTCACCATATAGGTAATGGCGCCAAGTCTTCAAAGCAAAAACGATTTCAGCTAGCTCAAGATCATGGATCGGATAACGAGTCTCGTGAGGCTTCAGCTGCCTCGAAGCATAAGCTATGACGTGCTTCCTCTGCATAAGAATGCATCCAAGACCACGGTGAGAAGCATCGCAGTACACAGAGAAACCTCTAGTACCTGATGGAATAGACAAGATCGGAGCGCTGGTCAATCTCTTCTTCAGCTCAATGAAACTAGCCTCACACTGTTCGGACCAAACAAACGGTGCATTCTTCTGGGTCAACTGAGTAATCGGCTTTGCAATGGAAGAGAATCCCTCGATAAATCGGCGATAATACCCCGCTAAACCCATGAAGCTTCGGATTTTTGGCACTGATGTCGGTCTCTGCCAATTCATAATTGCCTCGATCTTACTGGGGTCCACAGATATTCCATCTCCCGATACAATGTGGCCTAAGAAAACCACTCGGTCCAACCAAAACTCGCACTTCGATAGCTTAGCATACAACTGTTCGGCTCGCAAAGTCTGCAATACGATTCTCAAATGCTCGGCATGATCAGAACAGTTCTTCGAATAGATCAGAATGTCGTCGATGAAGATGATGGCGAACTCATCTAGATACCGCTGAAAGATACGATTCATCATATCCATAAAAATTTCTGGAGCATTGGTCATACCAAACAACATGACTATGAATTTGAAATGCCCATATCTGGTTCTGAAAGCTGTCTTCGGCACATCCTCGTCGCGAACTCTCAGCTGATGATACCCTGATCGCAGATCTATCTTCGAATACACTGAAGAACCTTGCAGTTGATCAAAAAGATCGTCGATTCTTGGTAGAGGATACTTGTTCTTGACCGTCTCTTGATTCAACTGGCGGTAGTCGATGCAAAGTCGCATAGAACCGTATTTCTTCCTCACAAAAAGCACTGGTGCACCCAAGGCGATACGCTAGGTCGGATGTATCCCTTGGCAATCAAATCTTCTAACTATTCCTTCAATTCTTTCAACTCTAACGGAGCCATACGGTAAGGTGCTTTCGAAATAGGCTGAGTACCTGGTGTAAGTTCAATGCTAAATTCGATGTCTCGAATAGGCGGTAGACCAAGAATCTCGTCTGGAAAAACATCAGGAAACTCGCTAACAACGGGTATCTCAGACAACTCAGGACTATACCTCTGAACATCCATTCAATAGATCAAGAATCCCTCTGCTCCTTTCTGTAGCAAACGAGACATGGATAAAACAGAAATCAATGGAATTTTGGATCGAGAACCCTTACCGAAAAACTTCCAATCGTCTGCCATCTCAGGTCTAAATCGAACCACTTTCTGAAAGCAATCTATTATCGCCCTATACTTGGTCAGAGTATCAATCCCGACAATACAGTAAAAATCAGATAATCCAAGTACGATGCAGTCAATCTCAATCGAATTCCCTTCGGATTCTATTACACAATTTCGGACCATTCTCACCGAAACAATTCCTCCACCCAAAGGTGAAGTAATAGAAACAACATCAGATAATGGCTCAACAAATAAATCATGCATCACGACAAATCTTTCAGAAATAAAACAGTGAGAAGCACCCGTATCAATCAACACAAATGCAGGATAACCAAAAATCGAACAGTTACCTGCTATCACGTCATTCGGGGCTGCATTGGCTTGATCCTCTGTCAAGGCAAACACCCTCGCCTGCTGTCGAGGAGGTTGGTTCTGATTCTGATTACCTCCCTGACGAGTCTGCTGTTGAGGTTGAAAGGAATGAACTGCAGAAGCTGATCTCTCTGGCTGAGCTGGCGGTCGAGAAGAACTGCCGCTCTGAGCTCTATCGGATCCTCGCTGAGGACAAACTCTAGCAAAGTGACCCGGCTGCTGGCAGATATTGCAACTACCAAACACGCCTCGACACTGATCACTGGGATGACGTCCTCCACACTTGCTGCACGAAGCTCCATAAAACCCTGAACTCTGCCCAGAACTGAACTGTCTAGAGCCACTGGAACTCGATGAACTGTTACCAGACTTCTTGAAATTCTTCCCCTTCAGCCGATACTGATCTCGCCTGTTTCTGCCACTGTTGCCTCCCTCAAACCTCTGAGGCTGATTCGACTACTGAGAAGGTTGGTACTGATACTGAGACTGTTGAGGCTGAAACTGAACAGACTGGTTCTGAAAAGATCTCTGCTGCTGCTGAGGAGCTACCTGGTTAACTCGTTGCATCAAGAATCTGGCTTCGGCTCCCTTTGCTTGATCCATAGCATCTGCGAAGTTGTTGGGTCTTCCGGTATTGACCAAGGTAAATATCTCAGGGTTCAAGCCATTGATGAAATGGTCGACCTTGGCTTCCTCGTTATCTGCAACGTGAGGTGCAAACCTCAAGAGACTGTGAAATTTGCTCACATAGTCCTCAATGCTCAAGTTCCCTTGTTTCAGATTCGCAAATTCGGCACCCTTTTTCTTTCGATACGAGACATGAAAGAAACGCTTAAAGAACTCAGTCTTGAACAAGCTCCAAGTGATGGCGGTGCCTCGGTTCTCATTCGCTCTCTTGGTCGTGGTCCACCAATTCTTAGCAACACCCTGCAACTGATGACTGACTAACCTAATTCTGCGGTCATCGGCATAGTCGAGGGGAGCTCATCCATTTCATCTAGCCAACTTTCACAAGCAACGGAGTTCTCGGTACCCGTTAAAGTAGGCGGTCGGAAAGATCGAAACCTCATCAGTAGAGTCTCCATTGGGGTTGCAGTTGCATCAAACTAATCCATCCCAGTACTACCCTGATCATTCTGAGGAGTTATCACTGGCGGCGGATTCTCAGTAGAAGAAGGAGTCAAAGGTGGTTGATTCCTTCTCAAAGATCGTCGAGGTGCCATCTGATATCAAGGGTTAGGACACAATATTTCAGACTTATTCTCAATCTCATAACCTCGGTGTCCAAAACTCTGCTCTGAGTACTCATGAATCTCAATGATATACGAGAACAGATAATAGTACAAGGACAAATATATATCACGCAATTCATGCTTTATAAATTAAATCACTACTCATGTAATTAAATTAATTCAAGAATCAATAAAGCATGCTCGCACGTATTTAAAAATAATCATTTAAATAAATCAATCACATGCGAGAGTTCAATTCATGCGGACTCGATCTACCCCGCTCACTCTAGTTCAAATCCAAGAATCTTATCGCTTTGATACCACTTAATGTGAGACCCCGTTTCTAATCTCCTATTCTTGAATAATTAAACAAAATCAAACACGAAGAGCCGCGTAAAAACGAATCAATTTTTTTTTTTTTACAACAGCGCGCCCGCGCCGGAATCTCGCAAAGGACAGCGCGCCCGCGCCAATAATCAGAGCGCCCGCGCCGCGACCTCGCAAATCAAAGGCGCGCCCGCGCCGTCAACTCGGCTGCAGAAAATCCAAAGAATAAAAATACATCTTTACGAACTCGAATCCATAATCCAAGCAACCCAGGTTCAAACATCATAAATACATGAGATCTAAGGAGTTGAAACACCAACAAAACGATGTTTAACAGTACAAGTTTTACGGTAGGGATTCGTTTGACTAAACAAAACAGTACAAATCCAAAAGGTACGACCTTAAGATACACGGTGTCTCACTTCTATCATCACATCCCGAGCTAGCCCAAACGACTTGGTACAGCTCCTGATCCTCCTGTTGCCAAGTACACATACAAACAAAAACAACAGCCGGATAAACCGGTTAGAAATATAATTTCTAAGTAAAAGAGACAGGCATGCAATATCAAGTAAACACCTCAGATTGAAATGTAATAATCAGTAACAAATCAAAATAAGAATGAATGAATGCATGACTTCAAAACTCGGGACTATCAAATCAGATAATCAAAATATCAATCGTTATTCGGTTGGGATCCCGGGGCCAAGTCTTCACAACAACTCACCGACACACCCATTCGGGGTGGATGTCGTTCAACTCAACCCCTAGACTCTAGAGCAACTATAAGAAGTATTCTGGCACTTGGAAAAACTCGAAATCCAAAGCCACTTCAATATAGCTCCCTAAAACGTCTATCTTCAAAATGAATTGAATAATCGGCTCAATATGGAATGAAAGTGAAAATAGAATAACAATCAAATTCATTCAAGCAAATAAACATGTAGTATGTGATTTTCGGGAACTCGAGAATAAGTCGATCTCGAGTATTCGTTCCCATTCGTTCATTGTCGACTTTTACCTTTTCTCGAAACTTCAAGTGATTCCTGTCAACTATAGATAACTCGATATCATAGTCTATTCGGATAACAAACTCAAAGTCGATACAACAATCAATAATATACCGTCTTCAATTCTTCAATCGATAAACAAGTCTCCAAGTTCGATCAACTCCCGAATCCTCAATCAACTGTCAAAACATCGAATACGGACTCAATATCAACTCGGAATTCAACTCAATCAAATTCGATATACAACTCAAACCGAACAAAAACCGATAACTCAAACTCGATTTTGACGGCATAACGGCTATAAACTGACTATCCGGAAATACAAACCATCAAACAACAATCACAATAACTCAATCATCATCACAATCCATCAAAACAACTCAAATCCAACCTCAATCAAAATCATCATTTTCGAATTTCACCTCTAAAATCATATAAAATACAAACTTCGTTCTTTTTCCAAACCGACTTCGAATACACGATCTATACTAGCTCAAGAACGACATACTCCAATATTATCAAATTCTGACAACTCAACAAAATCGAAGTTCAAGAGATCGTAGCAAAACTTACGTCTAAATGAAGCCCTCGTTGCGGTGATCGTGAATCTCAACTCGGAATGAAAATCTAACGGTTGGATCGTGCGAATCGAGCGGAAAGGAAGCTCAAAAAGGCATCTCCCATGGCTGCTGAACGGTACGCACGGATGGGGAGGAAGGAAGAAGGAGAGAGTGATGGTGAGGTGATGGGTGATGGTCAAATTGCCTCTAATAATAATATATATATCCAACTTTTGCATTTCAGTCCTTTATTTCTCAAAAGTTGAAAAGTGACCCTCTGCGAAATATCAAAACAATCATCAATTACTGAAAACCCTGATTAACTCGATTAAACTTAATTATAATAAAATCGGGGCATTACAGTTGTGCTTATGGCGGCTGATAAGATCCCTATTAGGTCTGAAAAACTCCCTTTTATACTCCCTAAAAATCGTCCAAAATAAACCCAAAGATTTCCCAAAGTTTCCATAAATTCCAAAACACCTCGGCTAGAAAACAACGACGCGCGGGCGCGCCTCAGAAGTCGCGCGGGAGCGCACATGACTCTGACTCCACATTTCAAAATCTCGAACACGCGCGGGCGCGCATAATTCCTGGCGCAAACGCGCATAAGCCTCGGCTTTTTCACTCTAAAACTCTTCAGGTGGCGCGGGCGCGCATAAGGCTCGGCCTTCCTTCATTTTTTCTTCAAAATCTTGAACCATTTTTGCTCCTTTAGCCTCTTTCTTGACTCCTTTGACTCCAACCATCATTAATTCATTATTTGCTTTGTTTCCTAACATCCAACACAAACAACAACAAACCACACATAATTCCGCTCGAAACCAAAAAATTATCCAATAATATCAATACAAATTAAGTGCACAAAATGCACTTATCAAGTGTAATAATAAATCCACGTCAGTGGTGTTCTCAAAAGCCCGACTAAGCTCGACATATCCCATGCAATTTGTGGTCAAGCTCAAAAGCCCGACCAAGATCGGCATCATGTAATCCCACGCAACTCGTGGTTATCTCAAAAGCCCGATATGTTCGGTAACAACAATTATTATCTACAGCTCTTTATTTGAGCTCGGTTTTATCAGATTGTCGTTTATTGCTCTTTATTAAGCTCGGTTCTAATCAGACATTCATCTACAGATATTTATTGAGATAAACTAACTGAATCCTTCTTTTGGAAACTTCTTCTGTGTGATCCTTCTTGGTTTCTTCTGATAAATTTGCCAAATTTCTTTACAAACAAGGACATGGCATCACTGCTCAGTTGTTCTGCTGACTTTTTTGTTTTGGCCGGTGACTCAATTTTTACTGCAGTCAAGGCCTTGGTCAATTGTGAGGTAGACTGATCTTCCTCTCGAGTTTGTAACTTGAATTCATATGCTTTTAGATCTGCAAACAGGTCATGCAGTTCTAATTTGTTCAGGTCCTTCGATTCTCTCATGGCCATTGTCTTCACATCCCATTCTTTAGGAAGTCCTCGAATTACTTTGAGAATGACTTCCCTGTTGGGATATGTTTTGCCCAATCCGTTGAGCTCAATAACAATGCTACTTACTCTTTCATCAAACTCTGCCATTGATTCTCCTGGTTTCATTTTGATGTTGTCAAATTTTTGAGTAGCTACAGATAGCTTGTTTTCCTTTGTTTGTTCATTTCCTTCACAAAGTTGGATCAATTTTTCCCAAATCTCTTTTCCAGTCTTGCATGTCTTGATTTTGCTAAAGGTATTCTTGTCAAGAGTCTTATACAAGATATCCTTAGCCACATTGTCCAGATTTGCCTTCTTTTTGTCTTTCGCAGTCCATTCGATTCTAGGTTTCTCAATGTATTGTGGAGCACCTCCAGAGAGGGCTACAGCAGTATTGACCTTTGTGATCTCAAGAGGTCCATCAGTGATAACAAACCACATGTCATCGTCTAGTGCTGATAGATGTGCTTGCATGCGAATTTTCCAGTCATCAAAATCTTCCTTTGAGAACATAGGAATTTTGCTGAATGAAGTCATTTTGTTCAAGTGTTTTAAGAATAAGATAATAACCCCTCTCTGATACCACTTGATAGGTTCGGTTGAAAGTCTAGAGGGGGGGGGGGTGAATATACTTTCAAGCAGTTTTTAGCTAAGTACAATGGAACTCGATCCTTTTAAGAATGAGTTCAAGGTTTATCTTAGTGTCAAATGTAGTTTGACAAACAGAATGTGTGCGGAAAGATGTCAAGCTACAGATTTAAAACACTTGGTGTAAATCAGTTTAGGAGTATGAAGTATGAGGATGAATGGTAAACTGAAATGACACAAGAAATTGTTTATGGATGTTCGGAGATTTCAAATACTCCTACGTCACCCCTACTTCCACTTCGGAAGGATTCATAGAAGACTTTGATTTATACAAGCAATTTGCACAAACCCAATCCGATTTAGGACTTAACACTGCCTAAATAAGAACTCCTAGTATATCACCTTGGTTTCAGTACTAGACTGATTTTACAGTAGAGTAAATACAACTTGAAATCTTTTAGCACAAAGATCGACCCTTCAATGGTCAGAATGATGCTTATCAATGTGTGAGCTTTCGAGTTTCTTGATTAAGTCTTGAGCGTAAGATGTTTTTGAAATTCTTGCAGTGGCAGTGTGTCAACCCTTGAACTTTGATCAAGATCCCTATTTATAAGCTTTGGTTTGCAACGATCATAATTTCAAAATGTTCTTCAGATAGAATTCAAATTATTCCCGTTGGATTTGTCACTATCATCAACGATCTTTGATGCTGACATTCTCTTGGTATCGCGGCACTACTGTGAGGAACTCGGTTCTAATCATCTAATTAAAAATAATCCCTTCTAAAAGCATACAAGAGTCAAAGCAAAAAGCAATAAATTTTTTTTTGGGTGAATAGTGCTCCGCTCGATCGGTAAAACTCTACCGATCGAGCGGGCAGAAAGATCAAAGTTTCTGTCCAAAAATTTTTTAAGGCCACCGCTCGATCGGTATAACTTGACCGATCGAGCGGCCATGAAAATTCCCTGGTTCTGCCTCCATACAGGGGTGCTCGCTCGATCGGTAAACTTCAACCGATCGAGCGGCCACACCCTGCAACAAAGAAAGCAGTAGAAGCTGCTCTCAAAACATGCCAACTCAACTCAATCGACATGCATTAAAAAATCATCAATCCAACAACATACAAGACTATACAAGGTAGTTCTAGAGTCGTACAATAATCAATCTAGTAGAACATGCAGTTAATCTAAGTTCTTCCAAATTAAAGTACAACTAGTACAACAAATTCGAATGCGATGTTCAACTTCTAAACCGCGCCTCACTCCTATCACTTCCAACTCGATCTAGTCATGCATCTTCTGACTTGATCCTGCCCCACCTGTTTCCAAACACACATACAAAGAAAAGATAACAGCCGAATAATCCGGTGAGAATACAATTCCCAGTAAAAGAGACATAACATATATTTCCACGTAATATATCCAATCATGATATATATATACAACAATGTCATTCGTAATGCAATAAAATACAATGCATGTCCTTGAGGTTCAAGAATTTTCTGTCAAGATAATCAAAGGAATTTCTTCTTGTAAATTGGGATCCCGAGGCCAAGATATTCCCATGACTCACCGACTCTTCCAATCGAGGTGAATGCGGTATACCTTGCGTCCTCTAGACTTTGGAACATTATAGAGAGTTATCCAGGTCATTGGAGTTCGTCTCTACTACCAATGCCCCTCAACTATAATCCCCAAATCGTTTATTTCCATCTGAGAACGAATCAATGGTTCAATATGAATGCATATGTAATCTCATGCATTCGAATATAATTTTCAATTATAAATTCAAGTAAGCATTCAAACATGCAAGTATGTGATTTTCCTCTAGGACACTCGAATCAATCCGGATTCAAGTTAATTGTCCTATTCCATTCCAAAGTCGTCTTATACCTCTTCTCTTTGATTCGAAGTAGCTGAAATCCAGACAAGCTACAAATAACAAGAATTCAAATAAGAATTCATTCAATCGAAACTCAACGAAAGGAATTAACTTGATACCAAACCTCTCTAACAATTTTCCGACAATTTGGATTCCACGAACTCTGAACTCAATCTTCTTCAACCCAATCTGTACGGAGAAACAAAACATTCAATAACAAACAATCCCATTCAACCCAAATTCCAAACTCAAACGAACTTCTAAAATTCTGAAATCTCAAATCAGCGGCATAACGGCTATAATCTGATCAACCGAAAACACCGACAGCAATCTATCGATCCAATACAACTCTTAATAACAATAATCCAACAAAACAATTCAATTCCAACAAATCCCAAAAACCCAATTTTCGAATAATGCCTAAAAATTCATAACAAATCCGAACGACTTTCTTTTTCCGAGTCGACTTCAAATATACGATCTCTCTTAGCTCAAGAACAACATATCCGAATTTCATTCGATTCTAAAAACATCCAAAAATTGAAGTATAACTGATCGAAGAAATACTTACGATAAAACGAAGCCCTCGTCGCCGGGATCGTTAATCTACCTTCAAACTAAAAATCTGTCAGACGGATCGAGTAGAAGTCGGGACCCAAAAGCTTGAAGGGGCGTGTTGGGTTTCTTCCATGGAGGAGATAGCGTGGAGAAGGAAGGAGGAAGCAAGAATGAAGACTTAGGGCCCGTTTGATTTCAAAAACCAAGCTTAAAAAAGCACTTTTTTTATAAAAAAAAAAAAAAAAAGTGCTTTTCTAATTACCAAAGTGTTTGAGTGGGCTTTTAGTGCTTAAAAAAGCACTTTTTTAAGCTAGAAATAGAGCTTTTTGAGAAGCCCAAATTTAGAGCTTTTTTTAGCTTTTCATTAACCTAAAACATCAAGCCGTCAACGTCTCTCAACTTTCTGCTCCCTTGTTTCTCCTCCATTCTTTTCAAGGTAATCAAACTGTTGGTACAATTTTTTTAGCAATAATCCGTTGAATGATTTTATTGATAAGTGAACGTTTGTTATATATATATTTTTTGTGTTATATATATCTATATATATATATATGTACGTACAGTATTTTGGTGTTACGTACAATATTTTGGTGATGTATATATATTTTTTCGTTTGTGTTATATAGATATATATATATATATTTATATATCTATCGTGGAGTACTTTTTTTTGAAAGGAATCTATCGTGTAGTACTATATTAATGTGTTATCTATATATATTGTGTTACATGTGTGAAATATATATATATATATATATTGTGTTTTGTATATGCAGTACTATATATATATTTTTTGAATGTGTTATATATGTACAGTAAATGTCATGTATATGCAGTACTATATATATATATATATATATATATATATTGTGTTTTGTATATGCAGTACTATATATATATTTTTTGAATGTGTTATATATGTACAGTAAATGTCATGTATATGCAGTACTATATATATATTGTGTTTTGTATATGCAGTACTATATATATATTTTTTGAATGTGTTATATATGTACAGTAAATGTCATGTATATGCAGTACTATATATATATATATATATATATATATATATATATATATATATTGAATGAGTAATGAATTAATGATGGGAATGATAAGGCATATTGGAGTGATGATGTGTATAGGTTGAACATGTGCACAGGTTATGTTGATTTTATGTTTTTATTGTCCATTGATGATGATTCAAAATGTTTGAATATAGAATGAATTCGAAGTTAGCTCCTAAAAGAAGATTATCGGATCCAAGCCAATTACCTAGATATACGATTGAGGTTGTTGACCCTAAATTAGTTGTTGATGGAAATACTAAGGCAGATTGTACTAAGGCAGATTGGAGTGATCAGAATACCGAAATATTTTTAAAAATTTGTGAGGAAGAAATTGAATCAGGCAATAAGCCTACCAAGCATTTAAACAAAACGGGGTATGCGAATTTAGTTTCAAAATTTCTTGAGAGAACAGGAATTTCTTTGAATCAGAAACAATTCAAAAATAAATGGGATGCTATGAGAAAATATTTTGCATTGTGGGCACAACTTATCGGAAATAATGAGACAGGCCTTGGTTGGGATCATAACAAGATGACCGTTCAAGCTGATAATAGTTGATGGGAGGAGAAGCTCAAGGTAAGTAATTTATATAATGCATTTAAAATTACATATCAAATTATTATGATTTATTTTGTGTTACATCGCACTTTACAAGAGAATCCCGAGTATGCAAAGTTTCGGTTGAGGGGACCCAAGAATTTAGATTTATTGGAAAAGATATTTAAAGGTTCTATTGCATCTGGATATGCTGCAATAGCACCATCAGAGGATGAACCAGCTCATAATAATTTGAATGATGATACAAATGATTGGGATTTTGAGTTAGACGGAGAGTTTCAAAGTGATGCTTATGTTAATGTTGAAAACCAGGAAATTATGGAAAAATCTAGAATGGGAGTTGATAACTCTAAACAGCAAAGGAAGAGAAAGAGAAACGAGAGTGGGGAAAAAAAGGTCCTATTGGCACTAGGTTAGCTAATCAACTTGATCGTGTGCTCCAAGAATTTGAGACTCAAAAGTCTATATATGAAACACCAAAAGATGATCCATATAGCATTGAAAATTGTCTGGAGGTTCTTCGTAATTGCCTGGTATTGTGGTTGGTAGTGAGCAATTCTTCGTAGTTACTAGAGTTTTGGGGAAAAAGCAAAATAAACAGACATTTATCGGATTGAAGGACCCAAAACTGCAGCTTGGTTGGGCATCAACTTTCACTAAAGATGATTTGAAGCGTTATTGATATGATTTATGGTTTTAGGAAAACTACTTGAATTTTGCACTTGTTTTTCTTGTTGATGAGTTAACTTTATTCCACAGTGTGTTTTAATTTTTCATGCAAGAATGTTAAACATTTATTTTAATTTGTTTTGTGTTCTATATTTTATCTTTATTCATACATTTTCACAGGATGTCTGAGAATTCAAGTTCAGGTGTATCAGATGACTCTGATGAATCAAGTGATTCTGAACTTTCCGTTGATTCCATTAGAGATACACTTGTCTCTAATAAAAGAATAGTTTTATTATCAGTGTGTGGTGTTACGAATTATGTTCTGAAATATATTGTGAAAGAATAATGTAGGACATCGTGGCTATCAGGTTCTCAATGGGTGGCGGAGATACTGAATGGCAATGAGACACGATGTTTTGAAATGTTTAGAATGAGAAAACATGTGTTTTATAAACTGTGTGATGATCTACTCCAAAAATATAGCTTAAAGGTAACAAAAGGAGTTGATATATATGAGAAAGTGGGATTATTTTTGTATATGATTGGTCAACCTGCTTCTGTTAGGAATGTTCAAGAGCGTTTTCAACATTCAGGTGAAACTGTTTCAAGACACTTTCATAGTGTTTTACATTCCATATGGAAGTTGTCGAGAGATATCATCAAACCCGTTGATCCTAAATTTATAAATGTTTCTGAATATATTAAGAATGATAAAAGATACTGGCCTTATTTTAAAGATTATATAGGAGCTATTGATGGCACACACATATGCATTCGTGTTCCGCCTAGCAAGCAAGTAGAATTTATTGGAAGAAAAGGGTTTACTTCAACAAATGTTATGGCTGTATGTGACTTTGACATGTGCTTTACATTTATATGGGCTGGTTGGGAAGGTTCTGCTCATGATTCTAAAATCTTCAAAGAGGCCCTGCGAAGAGAAAAATTACATTTTCCAATCCCACCTGAAGGTTTGATACTAATATATATCAAATGGTTTTTGTTAATTATTGTTATATTAATATTTTGACCCTGAATCCAATTTTTTGCAGGTAAATATTATTTAGTTGATGCTGGTTATCCTACTTTCAAAGGTTTTATGGGACCGTATAAAGATACTAGATATCATTTACCTCAATTTCGATTGGCTCCAAAGTTCAGATCAAGAAATGAAGTATTTAATTATCATCATTCTAGTTTAAGGACAGTTATTGAAAGAACATTTGGAGTGTGCAAGGCAGGATGGAAGGTATTGCAAAACATGCCCACATTTTCTATGGATACTCAGTTTAAAATTATAGTGGCGTGTTTTGCTTTGCATAATTTCATAAGGCGATATGATGCGACTGGAGATATTCTTGAGCAACTCGAAAATATTGATGATTTACAAGAGATCGAGCAAGATGATGAAAATGATTATGTCCCTGATAGAGGTACAAGATGGCAGGAGCCAACCCAGGAAAATATTAATGAAATGAAAGAAGTGAGAGATGACATAAGAAATTCACTTCCAATCGGCCGACATTGAAATATAAGTTAGTCTTTAAATAATTTATATGCATTGGAATGTAAACAACTAAACATTAACCATTGTTTTTATGTTTTTTAATCAGATTTTCAATATTTTATTGTTATGATATCAATTTAATGATTTATAGATTACACCATATTTTCTATACAAAAAGCTCGTATAGTATACAGACGAAGAATGGGATAAACATTCGAACAGTATGCAGATCTTGAGTGGTTCAAAAACATCAAGAAGAAGAAAACATTTTCTGGTTATCTAGTGATAAACGTTCGACCACGTCTTTTCTATTTTATGTTGTCAATAACTATAGCAGAAGTAGCTGGATTGTGATTGGTTTAGAAATATAATATAAATAATATATATATTAATTAATGAGATAAAAAGCACTTTAATGATATGCATCCAAACACCTTTTTTAATTAAAAAAGTGTTTTTTATCAATTTATCCAAACATGAAATCAACACAACTTTTACTTAAAAAAGCATTTTTAAAAGCTAACTTAAAAAAGCACTTTTTTAAAAAAAAAATCTACAGAAAGCAAACGCACTCTTAGTCAATCCCTTCAAGTTGAAGATATTATAACAATTTCCTACTTTTGCATTTTAGTCCTTGAAATTCCAAAATTGCAAAATGGTCCCTGACAAATATCAAAACGGCCTTCGAATAATAAAATCTCCGGTTATTTCAAATAAGTTCAATTAAGATAAAAACGGGGCGTTACAACTATATTCTGCAGATGTTTCAGAGTACGGACTATCTTTATCTGTAAATACATTTGCGCAATCAGTTGAGCAATGGTACACTGAACATGACTGCTGATAGATTCAGTTTAGTAGGGTAAACTGCTTTATTCTCTGAGATGATCAGTTGAGTAAAGATGTACTGATGAATTTAGTTTAGCAAGGTAAACTGAGTTTTAGTCGAGGTAGACTGAATCTATCTTTGCATTTCAGTTTAGTGCTGACGTCATCATTTCTTGAATATCAGTTTATAGTTTGGCTTTCTTTTATAAATACAAAAACTAAATTTCTCAACATACCAATTTTGTGTGGCCTCACACTTAATATAACAGAATAGACTAGATGCATGTGTTGTGTGTTTATATAGTTCGTTTTTTGTAACGGAAAACCAAAAAAAAGTTGCATTTTTTTGGTAATTATATATGTACTAAAAGACTCTAAAAAAAAATGTACTAAAATAAAAAATAAGAGTTGACTGGCTATATCAACGTATCAACCCCTCAATTTTAATATATTAATATTATTATAGATATGTTATACACATTGCATGTTTATAGTCTGCTTTTTTTAAACTAAAAACGAAAAAAGTGCAATTTTGATAATTAAGGTATCGTTTGGTTGAGAGATATGATAAATAATATAAAAACAAGTAATATAATGTAATAAAGAATAAATAAATAATGATAGTTAATATAATATTAGATTTGATAGATAGATTATAGTTTATTTGATTTAATTGATTAAATTTATATAAAAATATTAAATGACCATTTTGTCCTTATAAATTTAAATAAAATATAAATAATATTATTTATAAGGGGTAATATAGTAATTTAAATTCAATTATTTGATTGATATAAGATAAATTATTAATGATTTGTTTGATGTAAAATTAATAATTAATAGGTGGATAAATAATGCGACGAGAAGAACGCGAGATTAGATGACATAAGTTATACATTGATTAATAATATTGTGTATGAAACCGTACCTAAATATGATAAAAACTCCTATGAGACAGTCTCAAAGGTCATTTTTTTAGACGAGTCTCTTATATGAGTTATTCATTAAAAAATATTACATTTTATGCCAAAAGTATTACTAATTATTAGAGTTATTTGCACCAAACACCCCTGTGAAATATTGAAAATGCACACTTCTCCCCTGTGAAATTTTAATAGGCATCTTAAACCCTGACCTTTTAAAAAATTAGCACACTCGCCATTTCAAATAAGTGATTGTTGCGCACGCGCCCCTCATGCGACGGTGCAAAGATTTTGATATTTTTTTTCACCAAATACCCGTGTGAAATATTAAAAATGCATATTTGACCCTTGTGAAAATAATTTTTAAATTTATTCAACTTATAATACACAATTTTTATTAAAATCTAATTATAAAATATTTAGCAAACATTTTTCGTTTTATTAATTTTATTTTTAATTTTAAATTTATTATGATTATATAATGTTTTCTAAAAAATATTATTATTTTATCTTGTTATAATTATTTTATTAAACTTTTTTTTTGTTTCCAACTTCTCCATTAAAAATGCATTCATAAACGAGATTTAAATACCTAAAAGTACCAAAATATTAAATCAAAATGATAAGTACCAAATATTTTTAATTTTATTTGTTTTTATTTTAAATTTTAAATTTTTAATTAATTTATTTCTAATAAATTATTACTTTATCTCGTTATCATTATTTTATCAAATCACTTCGTGTTTTCAACTTCTCTATTAAACATGATTCATAAATAAGGATTTAAATATCTAAAAATACCAAAATATTGAACCAAATGATAAGTTCATGAATGTTACTTTTTCAATTTAGAATTATATAAGCATGTTATTATTTATTATTTATTACAAATTATGCAATGAATACTAGTGACGCAGCACACGCGTTGCATGTGCAACATAATATATATATACATATTTTTTTAAAGGTGGTTGAGTTTTTTTTAGTGTAAAAGTTTTGTATAAATTTACACCATAGAAGGGCAAAATAGGAAAGAAATTTTGGTGTGTTAATGTCACACCAAAAGTAGTTTTTCTAATGCTCTCAACTTTTATATAATAGTATAGATTCTCGAAAAATTTAAATTTTGGTTCAATAATATATAATCCTAAATTAAAAAAAACAATATGTTTGAACTTATCAGTTTAGTTCAATATTTTGGTTTTTGAAATTATTTAAATACTTGTTTATGAATGCATGTTTAATGAAAAAGTTGAAAATACGAATTGAGTTTAATAAAATAATGATAACAGGATAATGTAATAATATTTTTTAGAAAATAATTAATTAATGATAAAATATTTAAAATAAAAAAATAAAAATTAATAAAACAAAAAATGTTTGCTAAATATTTATAATTGGATTTTATTAAAAATTGTGTATTATGGGTTGAATAGATTTAAAAATTATTTTCACGGGGGTCAAATATGCATTTTTAATATTTCACAGAGGTATTTGGTGCAAAAAAAAATATCAAAATCTTTGCACAGTCGCATGAGGGGGGCGCGCGCAACAATCACTTATCTGAAGGGGCGAGTGTGATAATTTTTTAAAAGGTCAGAGTTGAAGATGCTTATTAAAATTTCACAGGGGAGAAATGTGCGTTTTCAATATTTCACAGGGGTAGTTGGTGCAACTAACTCCTAATTATTATAAATATGTATAGGGTCCATCGGTCTCACGAATGAGAACGTCTTACGAATGAGTCCGTCATACAGATTCGTGTGACCGTCTTACGGAGTATTACTCCATAAATATATACCAAAATTGAAAAATAAAGAGATTGACCAATTCCCCAACATTTTAACATATTTATACAGACAAGATTACATAGATATTGATTATGTAAAAATTGCAGTTCGCAATGAAGTGTGTTAAAAATTGAATTGCTTCCATCTTCGATTACTTCTGTATTTGATGGCTTGTCAATTCTCCGTATAGAGTTCTGCGACCACGAGAGGGTGGTTTTATAGTTTAATGGGACACGATTTCGCGTCTTCACCGATGCACAAACCTCCCTTAAATATTATTATCAAGGATTTTCTTTTAACCGCGCATCCATTGCCCCGAAAGTGTTTGGCGCTATGCCCGACTGAAAAGAATCGATTTTGTTCGTTTCGCATTCGCTCTTTCCTTGGCGCTTCCGCTGTAAGAACTACGGAAACACTTAATGGTCGGTTTAGTGGTGATAACAACCGGAAAAGATTCGAACTTGTCAATGGGTTTAAAGAACAGCAGACTTCTTGTATGGAGCGTTCATTTGATCGGGCTACGAGTTTGAGCTGCTTTTCTGGAAGAGGTGTTAAAGCTACAATTGTATGGTATTCTGAAATGCTGAAAAATTGCTCGAACGAGTTGTGTTTGACTGGTGGTAAAGCGATTCATGGCCGCATCATTAGGTGCGACACCGAGCCTGATATGCATTTATGGATTTCTCTGATTAATTTCTATGCAAAATGCGGGGCTTTGGAGTTTTCAAGGAATGTCTTTGAGCAAATGCCAACCAAAGAAGTTGTATCTTGGACGGCTTTGATGTCAGGTTTTGTAGCTCAAGGTTATGGTGTGGAAAGTGTTGAACTGTTCTGTGAGATGAGGAGGGAGGATGTGAGACCAAATGAGTTTACTCTGGCGACAGTTTTGAAGGGTTGTTCAATGATTTCTGATTTGGAGCTTGGGAAACAGTTGCATGCAGAAGTGGTTAAAATTGGTAGGCTTTCAGATGTTTATGTTGGTTCAATTTTAATCGATCTTTACTCCAAGTGTGGGGAGATTGAATATGCAGATGATGTTTTTAGTTTGATGCCAGAGAAAAATGCTGTGTCGTGGAATGCTTTGCTTAACGGTTATGCCCAGGCAGGGCATGGAGAGGCAGTCTTACAATTGTTTTGCGAAATGTCAGAACTGGAAATGAGGTTTAGTAATCACACGTTGTCAATAATTTTGAAGGGAGTTGCCTGCTCCAGTAATTTTAGAGTTGGACGGGCCATCCATTCAATGGTTATCAGGGTTGGGGGTGAGCTTGATGATTTCGTTAGTTGTAGTCTGGTTAATATGTACTCAAAAAGTGGATTGGTGAATGATGCCCTTAAAGTGTTCAAGAGGATCAAAGATCCTGATATAGTCGCGTGGAGTTCTATGATCAGTGTCCTGGATCAACAAGGTCAAAAGGAAGAAGCAGCCAAATTGTTCATCTTGATGAGGCATTCTGGTGTGAGGCCCAATCAATTCACCTTTGCCAGTATTATCAACACGGCCTCTGATTTGGGTGACCTAAAATATGGTAAAAGCATTCATGCTTGTGCTCACAAATTTGGTTTTGATTATGATGATTTGGTCAGTAATGCATTGATTGCTATGTATATGAAATTTCAATCAGTTCATGACGGGTATCATATCTTTAACAGAATGACAAAATGGGATGTAGTTTCTTGGAATGCCCTTTTATCTGGATTCCATGATGAGAAAACTTCTGATCAAGGAAACAGAATTTTCAAGGAAATGCTTACAGAAGGTTACAGGCCCAACCTGTACTCATTCATTAGCACTCTGAGGTCTTGTTCTAGCCTCTTGAATATTGAATTTGGGAAACAAGTGCATTCACATGTAATTAAAGATAGATTTGATGATGATGCATATGTGGGAACTGCTTTAATTGACATGTATGCCAAATGTGGGTGCATGGAAGATGTTGAGGTTATTTTTAATAGATTAAATGAGAAAGACGTCTTCACTTGGACCGTGTTAATTTCTGGTTATTCACAGACCAATCAAGGTGAAAAAAGTGTTCACTGCTTCAATCAGATGCGGAGAGATGGTTTTACTCCGAACGAATTCACACTTGCTAGTTGTTTGAATGGTTCCTCTAAGATTGCAAGCCTTGAGATTGGCCGACAGTTACACTCTCTCGCCATTAAGGCTGGTCAATCAGATGACATGTTTGTAGCAAGTGCATTGATTGATATGTATGGGAAATGTGGGCATATTGACGCCGCCGAGTCCTTGTTTAATGACACTGAGTCAGATGACACCGTTATATGGAATACAATTATATGTGCATATTCTCAACATGGACAGGACAACAAGGCTCTTGAAGCATTCAGGACAATGATGAAGGAAAAAGTGTTGCCTGATGTGGTCACTTTTGTTGGGATTCTTGCAGCATGCAGCCACATGGGTTTGGTTGAAGAAGGAAAAAAACATTTTTACTCCATGAGAGAATTGTTTGGAACATCTCCCTGTATTGAACATTATGCTTGTATGGTGGATATGTTTGGTCGGGCAGGAAAATTCGATGAAGTTGAAAGCCTCATTAATGGTATGGAACTAACACCAGATGCTTTGATCTGGGAGAATGTTCTTGGGGCATGTAGAGCCCATGGAAATGTCGAATTAGGTGAAAGAGCTGCTGAGAAACTTTTTCAAATTGATCCAGAAACAGGTTCAAACTACATCTTGCTATCTAATCTGTATGCTAGTAGAAGAATGTGGGATGACGTGTCGCGGATTCGGGCATCCATGTCCAGTAAGGGCATAAAAAAAGAACCTGGGTGCAGCTGGGTAGAGATTGATGCTCAAGTTCATGTTTTCTTATCTCAAGATGCAACACATCCATGTCTAGTGGATATCCATTGGAAGTTGGAAGAGTTGGGACGGAGGCTCGCTGTGGCAGGCTATGTGCCAAACACGGATTATGTGCTTCATAATGTGCCAGACAATGAAAAAAGAGAGAACCTTTTTCATCATAGTGAAAGGTTGGCATTGGGTTTTGCTCTTACAAGAGAGGTCAAAAGCGAAAAAATTAGAATATTCAAGAATCTTCGCATATGTGGAGACTGTCATGAATTTATGAAGTTTGCCTCAAGGATCATAAATCAAGAGATCGTTGTTCGTGACACCAGACGCTTCCACTACTTCCACAATGGTTTTTGTTCATGTAAAGATTATTGGTAGTTTTATTGACAGTAAGATTCACTTGCTACTAAAGCCAAGAAGTATTGAGTCGAAGTGACAGATTGTGTTTTGACGATATCAGACCCTCCTCTCGGAAGTATGGATGATCCAGGTCTCATTCCACCCTCTAATTTTTTTTGTTCTTAAAAAATAAGCTTAAGCACAGTCATCATTTTCTGTTAAGTTGATTTCTATTACATAAAGATCTTTGTAATTTACCAGCTTGGTGTTGGTTATCTTATTTATGGTCGTCTCTATGTCTTTGATATGTGCAGGTGAAGTGAACTGCTATTGTTTGTGAGATAAGTTGATAATTCTTGCTTATTATCTCTGGGGAAGTGCACACATTTCGATAAGTGTGTGCAGGCACAAAGTTCATTGTTTATGAAAGTTTGCAGCTGACCAGAAATTTATTGCTATATAGAAATTAGCATGGTATGCCAAATCTATGACACCAAAATGACCCCCACCCACTTCAAATAACAAGCAATAAATAAAAATGATAGTTGGGAGTTATTTAGATTAGTTTTTGTGATAAGAATTTTTGCATGCTATTCTTTTGGCACACTCAAAGTGTGTATTTAGTTACTTGTAATAATCAAGCTGAAGAGCAATAAAAATATAATTTGAGAAGGTAGTTAGAGAAACGGTGCTTTTAGGCTGTCTCCTTGCAAATGAACACTACACTGCAAAAGAGGGGGAAAAAAACGACTCAAAGAAACATGTGAAGTATGATTTTGACGTCATTTGTTTATATGCTTAAATTTCTTTGCATCTAAACCAATCGGTGTATGTTGACAGGGTGCAGGCTGTTTTGGGGTTCGTTTGATTTCAACTCAAGTTGGTATGCTTATTTTGTTGATTTTTTTACCTCAAAATTTGAGCCATTCTGTCTGTTAATCTTCTAAAAATTTTAGATGAAATGTTCTGGTGATCCTGTAAATATTTCAGTTCACAACCGAATGAAGAGTGTTAAAAATATTCAAAAAAATACCAAGGCAATGAAGATGGTTGCAGCTTCAAAGCTCCAAGCTGTTCGAACGAGAGCTGAAAAAGTCGGGTGGCATATGGTAGCCATTCAATGCTTTGCTTGGTAACGCTCCAAGTAAATACAAAATAATTTTATATCTCATATGTTATCAAGTGTTTTGGCTGTGGTTTCTGTTGATTTTCTGTTAAATTGTTTCTTTATTCGTGGCAACATTTACTGGTGCGCCATGATTATTTAACTTTGGAGTTGTGTCTGTTCCCTGTCATGAAAGCAAGTTCAGAGTCCACAGTGCAGACAAGGTTTTTCCTTCCATTGTAAATTATAAAATTTATACTGTAGCTTCCGATTCATATGCAGGGCTTTTTGTTATTGATATTTGATCATCTCTTATATAGAATTAAAAGGGAGCTTTTGACCGTGGGCATCATAGCTTATCACCATTTTCCAGTCCTTTAAATTTTAATCATCAAATTTGTTATTTTAATGTGTAAATGGAAATTTGACCCAGAAATATCAAATTGATTAATCTCCATGTCTTGCATTCTATGTTATTATTTTTGGCGGATGGAGGGGTAATTGGGAGTGGTTCATATGTTTTCTGTATCGTGATGTGTTTGTACTTCTGTTTCGTAGGGTGGGGATGCTGATATTTCCAATGAATTTCAGTTTCCTTCCGACTCTACATTGAAACAAATCAAAGAAATGCTTAATCCCTTCTGTATCTATGTTACAGGTTTGTTCTTGTTCCACAACAGAGTGTTGGCCATTGCATTATCCATTTTCGTTTACATAATCAGGTTTTTTTTTACTACTGTTCTTTATTCTGCCAAGACAATTACTGTTTTAGTACTTATCTGTCCATGTGTTTCAATCATTAGGTAATGTTGTCAAGAAGAATGTTATTTTGCTTAAGCTCGGAGCTCAAGCTCTGTTTTCATGTTTCTTTCCTCCTTGTCATTCGTGGCCGTATGAATCATTGGCATCTTGTTTTTGGACCGCAGGTTCTGAAAAAGAAAGTAAATATGTTATTTCGGGAGAGAAGGCTAATGTCCAACTTGCGCGATTGAAAGAAAGATCGAGCCATCAATAAAACGGAGTCGCAGAAAAATCCTCTGAGCTATACTCTGGTAGTATTTCTGGTTTTTCTATGAGTACAGTTTCAGTGATTGTTCTCTGTAATCGAGTCTCGCAAATTAGTCGAAAAACGAGCCTCCTTGGAGGGTTTTTCTAGCTCACTCACCTTACTTTGAATTCAGCTACTCTTAGTTCTTGCTTTCATTAGCTCAGAAAAATCTCTGTATCGATGTACTCAATAATATCTAGTAGTCACCTTCACATTTTATATATCCGTGCGAGAGAATGTTTACGTTACGAACTAAATTTTCAGTTGAGTCAAAATAAAATGTATTACACTAATCTGAGTGAAACACTAAGCCAAAGGATTTAAATCCTTTTCAAAAACCCAAGCTCAAGCTAGTATTTTTGATATAATCCACTACGGTTATTATTTTTTTAAAAATATGTAATGTACATGACAATGTGGCAGCAAAAAAAAAAAAAAAAAAAATATTTTATCGACTCATAAAAATATATCATCATAGTACATGACAATGTGACAATGGTGTAGCTAGTTTTTTTGCGTGTGAATTTGAGCTCAAAATATTTTTTGTCAGTTCAAAATATCGTACAAGGAACTATCCGACTGATAAAATATCTCAATTTTATGGATATAGATAAAAATATGATTGATTTTAAAAGTATAATTGTATATTTAGCAAAATAAAAAAAAGTTTCATCAATTCATTTATATAATAATGATATAATTGTAATTTTAAATAAGAGTTTATCAAATCAATTATAAGTTAGTGAATATAAAAGACTCGATTTTAATCAAATAGAAGATATATTAATCAAAATCATAAAGCTCATAAATGGTTTCTGACCTGTTAAAATTAATCACACAATCGAATACAAACATTTATACTTGAAACATTTGTCTCAAATGTCAACATGTAGTTGTTTCTGGTTTCATGACATAAACTTTTTAAAAATAATTTATCCAAAGTTACAATCAATTATATCTGATTATAAATTTATTTAAATATCTAATTTTTACGAATGTCTCATGACTGAAATAATAGAAAACATTACCGAATTTTACTTTAGCAACAAATCGATTCTTGAAGAAGAGAGTGAACTTGTAGCTCAATTGATTTCACTCGTCTTAAGTTTGTAATTAAAAAAAATATATATATATATATCGATTCTGGAAATAAAAATTAAGTTAAAAAAATTTTCTAAAAAAAAAAATAAAATCTTGCAGCGAGTGGGTATCGCTTTCAAATGAGGTAGGTAGATCCAACATCCAGTTTCCAACTTCCCGTCTCCATAATCGAGAGATTTGGAATTCATACAGGTACTTTCTCTATTTTCTTTCCTTTTTCTTTGTGATTTTTTCTGCCTCCATTTCCTCTCCAAACGTGGGTGTTGTTTGTATAAGATCACTCAAGTGTAGCTTGGTTGTATGATATCACGTGGGCTTATTGGATTGCTGTTTTATTTTGCGGTGGCTTGCATGTTTAACGAGATTAATGAATTGAAACGAACGATACATGTGCTATTTGAGTTTAGATTTAAACGTATTGACGTTGCATCAGTTACAAATTCTTTTCTGGTGATCTTTTTCTGCCTTTCTTTGTATTATTTATTTCTTGGATGGATGTTGGTTATAATAGACTCTTGGGTGTGTAGTTCAAATTCCCATTTGGAGGAAGCTGGCAGCATTTCCTAGATGGTCATAGAAAATGTAGTAGGAAATATGGGACACACGATGAGATGAGAATTTTAATGTCTATTTCTTTATTTTGTGTTAACTTGGTGTGTTGTGCGTCTTTCGTCTCTGGCAGGACTTGGATAGAATGTGTATCAACTGCATTCCATACTTGAATCACAAGTTTGATGCATTTCATGTAATTTTCTTCCCTCGTGCCTGATGACGAATATCTGTTGTGATGAAAGCAGATACCTTTTGATGGAGAACTTGATCTGTGGCCGGATAAAGTTGTACCCAGTTTACCCTTTTAGCAACGGGAAACAAAAATCTACACTTTTTTCCTCATTAAATCCAAGGTTCACAAGGGGAGTTTTCGTTCGTCCAACTGGGGTAATGAGAAGTCCCAACTGCTCTAGCTCAGTTGCTGCTTCTGTTCAACCACAAGAGGCCTCAAGAGTGGAGCATTTTGACAACACATTACCCTCCAACAGTACAGCTTCACTTAAGTTCATACTGCAGTGTTCTGCCTAATTCCAACATTGTAATCTGCATTTGTATGAAATGCAATTTATTGTGTTCTGGGACTAATTTGTCGAAATAAAATTAACCTTTACTGCTCTGTGTGGCATGAATGATCACGCCTATATAAGTTTCATGTGGACGAGTCTCTGTCACATTTTGTTTCTTGTTAACGTTTCCTTTCATTTGCAAGAGATCCTTGAGGTCTGGAGAAATGCGAATGCTGTATGCTTTGATGTGGATAGCACAGTGTGCTTGGATGAGGGTATTGATGAGCTGGCAGAGTTCTGTGGAGCTGGAAAGGCTGTTGCTGATTGGACTGCCAGGTTCAATAACATTCTTTATATTGCAGTTCCCTTTGAATTTTTTGCTCGTAGTTCTTTTTCTTATCCTTCTTGTTACCACCACATCGATGGAATTTGAGTTTATTTGAGTTTGTTGTTTCGGCCAGGGCAATGAGTGGCTCCATTCCTTTTGAGCAGGCATTGACTGCTAGATTATCTCTTTTCAATCCATCACTCTCTCAGGTGCAAGATTTCCTTGAGAAGAGACCTCCAAAGTATGAAACCTGGCATGCTATTCTCTGTTCTCTTTTAGTTATTTTTGAAACTTCTTGAAATAATGCAATATATTTAAAATAATTGCTTATTTTAATGGATTTTGAGCAAGAAACGTTGGCTTGTTATGCATGCGCTTCTCATTTGTCAATACATTAGAGGCAAATAGAAATAATATGTGCTCTGTATACCTCAAAGTAACAATGTAATAATCTAGTTCATGACAAGAAGAATGAATGATATATTGCTCAACCAAAGTATTGACACATGCTGTTGTTTAGACTTTCTCCTGGAATTGATGCTTTGGTGAGGAAGCTGAAGGACAAAAATAAAGATGTTTATCTGGTCTCTGGTGGTTTTCGTCAAATGATAAATGTAAGCTGTGTAATTTGAGTCTGCACTCAGTTGTTACTTGTTTGTTTTGTGTTAAGAGAATATATGATGTGAATTTTTGTAGTTGACAGTGAAGTGAGTAATTGAATTTGGAATTTCCATAGCAGTTTGTGATAGTGAATGAAAGTTGGATTCAGTTCGAGGACTAGACATTATAATTGAATGTATGCTGATAACTATGGTGTATTTTGCAGCTGAGCAGGGCTATACTTGTTTAGCTGAAAAATGTTTAGACTAGTAAAGCATTAGAAGATGGAGAATAATGTTAGCCATTTGGATCTTCGTGTCTTCTGCTGGCCCATCCACTTATTATTTTAACCCTTGATATACATTGCTATAAGGTGGAATCTTCTTGTCAGTAACTTGAATATCCTTCCCTTGGGAGCCAGTAGAGAAGTAATAGCTTTGATATTTGCTTGAACTTTTAACACATGATAAGTCTTTATGTGGTTGTGCACTGCATGGTTAAGTAGGGCTCGATTATTATAAGACATATTTCATCGACCTCTGTAAAATAAATATCTTCAAAGGGTAAATGAGGACAAATCATACATTTTCACTTCTAAATAAAAAAAGTCCAAGGTATGTTGTTTGGCTGAATGCTAAAGTGCAGTACCCGTTGGTGCCATCAAGTTAACTAGTGGTGGTAAGAGAGTGCACGATGGTGCTTAGAAATCACATTGTAATTCACTATGCTTTATCTTTCTTTTCATTAACTGCAAACTCACCAAGAGATGTAGGGATTATGCACAAAAATGAAGCTATGGAAACATTTTGCACTATTTTCGACTCTCTGATCTTGAATATTTCTTTTAAGCCTGTTGCATCTATCCTCGGTATACCCCTTGAAAGCATATATGCCAATAGACTTTTGTTCGGAAGCTCTGGTGAGTTTTTAGGATTTGATGCTAATGAGCCAACTTCAAGGAGCGGAGGAAAAGCCATTGCTGTTGAACAGATTAAAAAGGTTGGTTGGTTTCATCGTTGGTGTATTGTTATGTTAAAAGATCTCTCCTATAAGCCTAATGATATTATCTCTCCCCTTTTATCTTTCTTTCTTTTTTCTCTAAAACAAAAAAAAACAAAATTTGGTTTTCAGGCTCACCGATACTCCTCAGTAGTCATTATTGGAGATGGTGCAACCGATTTAGAGGTGAGAAAATTTCCTTTTTCTTGTTAGTTTAGTACTCATGAGCTCCTTCCAAATATTTTTATTTCAAATATGGAAATTATTGCCTAGTTTTATAGTGAAATATTATGTATGTCCTATTTGTTTGGAGAGTTGGTGCCAACAATAACCTCGATCATGCTCTGCAACTCGAGTACTTCTCGTAAAATACACTACATCATCTCAAAATTTTGATCTCTCATTTGATGCCCTGGAATCATATAATCAGATACCATGTTTTAGTTTAAAACAATTAAATGCTTACTCGTATATGGACCCATGAATATGTTTTGCCAAAATTTTTCCTCGTTTTAGGTTTAAACCAACAAAGTTGGGGAGAGAAATTAGCTATTTAAGTTTCATCTTCTACATGTTAATCGCGGTTATGTCGATTTTGTTTCTTGGGGACATGGATTGTTGTACAGATGTCATATAAACAGAGGAGATGCTGTCGAAATTTTTACTATGACCTGTGTAGTACAGTGTTCGAGACTCGAGATGTGGAGTGTTAGTTGTTACACTCTTGCATATCAACCTCTTACTCACATTGAGGTTCTTATTGATATCATGGTATAAGACTTTTTTGTATCTCTTGTCACAGGCTCGTAAACCAGGAGGTGCGGACTTGTTCATATGCTACGGGGGAGTTCAGCTTCGCGAGGCCGTCGCAGCCAAGGCCGATTGGCTAGTGTTCAATTTCAAAGACTTGATCAACTCTTTGGACTAGTTTCTTGCACCCATATTCTTGGCACATGTTTTTTGTTTTTGTTTTTGTTTTTTTCAATTAAATGTCATTCTTGTTATCTTTGCATTTGCAGTTTTGTATTTCTTTTAGTTTTGAGTTTGTTCATGAGTGGTTGATTGGTTAACAAATTGGTCTCGATATTGATATAGGTATACACAACCTTTTGCAAATCGCATGGTCGAAAAATGTTCTTAATCTTCGTTTAATAAAATCAGATACTAACCTTTTATTTTCATTTTGTTGCTTAAATTTATGGTTTCTGTTCTGAGTATACATTTGCTTTATTTCGAAAAAAAAAATAGAGGATGGAAAATATATCCAAGAAATGGAACCAAATGATGCCATATCTTCATTTTTCCATATAATTATTTTAACAATTTTCTTTTGTTAATAAATTCTATTGTCATTACTTTTTAGCTCAGGTTGTGTAAGCGTTTAAATCCCAAAAATTCGACCGAATTAAACAAATAATTATTCTGACCCATTTGTTGGTTCTACACAAATGACAAAAATATCATACAAACTTTAAAAGCACGTCATTCAAAGTTTGATTCAAACACTGGAACAAAGAGTAGAGTTTAGAAAGACAAATTAAAATAAAAAAAGAAGTTAATTTAGGCCATAAAATGACTTTCATTGCATCTTCCAAGACTTCTCCACCGAAGAAAATAACCGGGATTCAATGACCTCAAGCTTTCCTCAGGCCCTTCGATTGCCGTAGTTTCCAGGAGCGTCATCATCGTCTCCATAGTTTCCTTCCGATGGCTCATCATGGCCGAAACCTTCATCGCCATGCCCAAACTGATTGCTGTGTTCGGCACCAACAATGGTGTCACCAAAACCTTCCTGTCCAGAGCTCGCAAAATGGCTACCACCAGCATTACTGCTGCCCCCAGCACCTCCTCCAGCAACACCAAAGTTCTGACCACCACCATAACCGCCGCCCGCACGCCCATAATTTCCACCACCACCACCATAATTCCCCCCATAACCATCATTGTTGTTATAACCACCACCATAACCCCCACCACCGTAACCACCACCTTGGTAGCCACCCCCACCCCCACCACGTACCCTGTCATTTGCATAATCCACTCTTATCCTACGACCTTGAAGTTCCTAAAGTAATGCCAAAATGGATAGCAGTAACATGTAAATTAAATATGGTTGAGAAAAACACAATAATTTTCCAGGTCAACTTGAGGAAAATAATTAATACAAAGAAACAGAAGAGCACGATAATAGCACCTGTTGGTCCAGGGCTTGGATAGCAGCAGATGCACCATCAACGGAATCATAAGTAACAAAGCCAAATCCTCTTGATTTACCAGTATCACGATCCACAATTACTCTAGCTGCCAGATATACAGTTATCATCAGTGCATCGCCTCCAAAGTTCCAAACCCAGTATAAATGGTTGAGTTTACAAAAACACGTTGGTGCCATACAAGTTGGTCAAACAATAAGTCAAGGATGCGGCCCAAGAAACAAGCATCTTATCCAAAAATACAGTCCTCTCCACATATTTTGAGCTTGAAACGGGATTATGGTCAAGGCCATGATCTAGGCCAGCACCGACACATTTGGTTTCTAGGATGTCTCTTTTTAATATTATAAAGATTCATGCTATTACTATAAGATTTAAATCTTCAACATGATACTAGCTGAGTGACTATTTACCATCTGTTCATCCATAAAATTGAATCAACAAAGCTGTATTCAAAACTAGAAAGTTACAAGGATACAATTTGGACACAAGCTTGGTTCCTTCATCAAACACTCGACGTTCAACGATTTAAATTCACAAAAGTGAAGGCACAATACAATTAGGAAGAGAGTACCTTCAACAACTTCTCCATACTTGCTGAAAGCCTCTGACAGACTCATGTCATCAGTGCCGTAAGAGAGGCCTGCAGAATAAAAACACAAGGGCGTGATACAAATTTGAAAAGACGAACCTAGCCTAGCTGATGGAGGTGGACCCCAAAAGAAAATGTTTTCGCACCTCCAATAAAGAGCTTCGAAGTTGTCATGCATCTTATAGCTTGAAAGATGGACGGTCTGGAAGATGTGATTTCCTGATTGATATGCGAACTCAGAGTTCTCCCGAACACATTCCCAGCTTTTCTCAAGAAAGCCATTGCTCCAACCTAAAACTATACTCCTTAGACGACAAGGATTCTAACAAGAAAATATTATCAAACACAGATCGCCAGAAAAAAAATAAACACAAAAAAAATTGTGTTTATGAAGAGCATAAACAGGATGTTTTCAGTTCATCTATGACAGTTTAAGAAATGAAACATTTTCACCAGATACAAGAACTAATCAAAACAAAACTCAATCAAAACATAAATAAAACACACAAGATAGTATAAAAATCAAATAAAAATCACAAAAAAATAAAAAAAACAAGAAAAATGAAAATCGACAAAACCCAAAGCCCAGAACAGTACTAATCGGAAAAATAACAAGAATTCATCCACGCAAGATCACTGATACAGCTTCTGAAAGGCTGGATTAGAGGGAAATAAAAGATAAAAAAAATTGTACCTTTTTTCTTCTTCGTGCTGCTTCTGGTTCAGCTGTGAGTGAAAAACCCTAGAGAGAGGAAATGGCCGAGTCCAAGGGTTTATGCAAGCTGAAACGGTAAGAAGAGGCATCCACACCGTCGGTTTGAGCCAAGAGATCCAACGGTGGATCTTGTTTCAAAATTTTAATATAAAGTTTCTTGTTTAATAGATACTGATAATTCTTTTTCCTCTTTATTTATTTTGTGTTTGAGTTTTATTTCTATTTTTCATTTTATTATGTTTTTAAATGAAAATCAATCAGGGTTATGTGTGTGTAATAATACGAAATTCCCATTTTTGTATAATTTCAATTAACATGAATTTAAAACTCTTCTCCCCACCCCCACCCTAAAATATATATTTAATTGAATTAAGTAATTTGAATCGCAAAATTTTATTTGACTAAAAAAATCCATATTTATTTTCAAAAAAAAATCCATATTTAAAATTAATTTTATAGAATCATATGATTTCATAAGGACCTATTATAATTAAAGAGATATTTATTTTGAGGGGATTTTATAAAGAGATTTTATTCTATTTTTTCCCAAAAAAAAAACTTTTATGAAGATAATAAATGCTCAATAAATTATTACAAAGAAATCTTATTCGTCCCAAACTTTATTCGTCCCCAAGTCAAGAGATTGAAGATGGAGACTCTAAATTACCATTAATTACATATTCCCACCTGTTCAATTATAAAAATTCGTTTTTTTTAGTTTTTAAATATATAATTCAATTTCTACATCTACGAGTATTTTTTTTTTTATTTTACAAATATACCGCTATTAACTCGTGTAACTATTTTTTAAATGTACTAACTAAAGATAAAACATGAAATTTGTTTGCGAACTTTTGTTTTTCAATGATTTTTTAGGCTGTAAAACAACAAGCTTATATATTTAAGACCAAGATTATTATTGTTACTGGAAATTTATCGGGGAAATTGTGTAAGTTATATCATATTATTTTTGCCATAACATATGTATTTATTTATCTTTTATTATAATATAATGTATAAAATCGGATTGAATTGAAAATAGTAAACCATATATATAAATTTGAAAATATAGTAAATATATATTTATTTTCGGATGATCGAAAAACGTTTATGAAAATTAAAACCACATAAAAAAGTTCAATATTTATTAATTTATTATTAAAAAAACATGTGTTAACTACTTGGAAATATATATTTATTTTTTTGAAAGTAACTTGGAAATATTTATTATTTTTTAGTTGCACAGAAAGTCTTTGTGATGCTATGGCTCTTGTTTTATGCTAGTGTCGTTATATTGTGCGCGACAAATTGTATAATAGGATTAATGTTATAAAATTAATCTAATCAAAAGTAGTTTTAATATAAATAATAGAAATTAATTTCTTAAATAGTAAATAAAATATATTTTCATAAAAATGACAATTATATAAATTTTCTTAAATTTTTTTTTATCAAAATGTTGTTTGAAAAAATATCACCTGTGCACATTTTATTAATAAATCATGGGTAATAAATAATTAATGAGAGAGAAATTAAAGATTAATTTATAAATTAATTGTATAATATAGTTTTAGATAAATCAATAAATAATCTATGCTCATATATCTTCGTGATACTTTTTATTAATAAAAATAAAATGTAGTAGTTTGATATCATTAATTTTTAACATGTCAAAAAATTATTAAAAATCTTTTTTAAAAAATATATAATACATATTATTTTATGTTCAAAGTACGAATCGCTTCCTTGAAAAACCGCGTGAGCTTCCTTCCTATTTCATCAATTATCAGTTCTTGGTCTTTCTCAAATTCCCACATTGCATGAAAAAAAAGTTTTCATTTTTACTTTTTTAGTGCTTCGCTGGTCCAAGAATCAAGCAAAAATCTTCAGGTGTAAAGCTAATCTCTTTTGATCTTCTTTATTATTTCACTACCCATTTCTGTTTTGTTTTCGTTTTCCCTTTGTTCTTGGCTATTGATGGTAGGCAACATATTCATCTCAATCTCGAATTTCCAAATCTTGTGAATGAAAAAACAGTATATTTGGCTTTTGATTGTTGATAATATATCTTCTTTTCTTCGTTTTGGGTTAAATTTTGTTCATGGTTTTTTGCAACTTAAGCTGCGGTCTTCTGATAAGTGTGAACTGTTTTGACCCTTGAAAGTGATTCAAGAAGGAAAAACCCAGGAAATTCTGTGCTGATTCTTGAATCCTCTGTGCTGACTTATCTTTTCTGTGGAATTTGTGGGAAATTTCATTTTGGATTTACTGTTATTGTTCATTGTTGAAGTCCAAATTGGGTGGCCGTGGATCAGTCTCCTCTTTCGGTCAATACCTATTTTATTCGTTGGTTCTTTTGCCTTAAGATTTTGAGTGGGAAGTGGGTGCAAGAAAGATATTGGAAATATTTTCTTCTGTGTCAGTCAATGATATTCCCGTTCAAAGTTCTCAGGTCAGGCTAGCAGAGTTTAAAGGCAAATACTAACATGCCTTGAATATTTTCTTCTGTGTCAGTCAATGATATTCCCGTTCAAAGTTCTCAGGTCAGGCTAGCAGAGTTTAAAGGCAAATACTAACATGCCTTGAAACCTTGCGTTAGCTTAATTTACTATATCTTTGGTGGAGGAGATTTTGATTTTTGTTTCCCTAGAACCATCCAAAGAAGCATACTTGTGCTCCAATTTGCTGTCTTGATTATTTGGGCGGTCTTTGATTCTTGGTGATGGAGGATTCTGAACTGGTGGATGGAGTCTTTGATGGGCAACAGCATTTGATTCTTGTAGCATATCATTCTGTCAAGGCCCTCGAGTCTACCGGGATATTGAATCAGGATATGAAGAAAAATGTTGCTACATTATGCGTTGAATTGTCTAAAATGATTGGACTCAATGAGGGTGATGAAGAAGATGATAACAAAGAGATCGAGGATAGGCTGGCTTCGGCACATGACATGATCGTGAATTTGCAGTCGAACCACTCGAGGATATGGGATTCCGGCCCTTCCATAGTTGGACAATATTTGAAAGCTATTGATGATGTTCGGAGCTTGGCTCAGAGCTTGGAAAGTGTGGTGGTTGTGAAGAGAAGTAGGAAAAAGATGGGAATTCTCAATCAAGCTCAAAGTATTCAGCAAATTGCGATGGTTAGGCTCCAAGAAGAGTTGGTCCATATCCTTGATCAGAACAAGCAGTGTTTTGGGCATGAGAATGTGTTGCTTCCTGTTTGTGAGGAGGGTTCTGTGTACGAGGAATCGATCATTTCAAACGACGAAAATTCTGTGGAGAATGCATCTCAAAGGGCTAGCAGCGGCACAGAGGCTGAAGAGTATTTGATGGATCTGGTCCATCCTGACATGATTCCTCAAATAAAGTCGATAGCCAAAACAATGTTTGATTCAGGTTATGATCAAGAATTCTGCCTGGCTTTTGTGAAATTCTGGAGAGAGACGATGGCCGAATATTTGGCAGTTTTAAACATCGAGCGGCTCAGGATTGCAGATGTGCTTGCGATGGAGTGGAAATGCTTGAACTCCAGAATCCGGAAATGGCGCCGTGCTATGAGTGCAATCATCGGTGTTTATCTTGCTAGCGCAAAACGCCTCTTCGACCAAGTTCTTGGACAATATGGTTGCACTAGCTCCATTTGCTTTGTCGAGGCTTCAAAGGCTTCTGTCCTAGGCCTCCTGGATTTTGGCCAAGCTGTGGCACTTGGACCCCATAGACCAGAATGGCTCTATTGCTTCCTTGGCATGCACGATGTTTTAGTCGCCCTTATCCCGAATGCAGAAGCTTTGTATCCTCAAGAAACTGGCTTGATGATCAAGAATGAATTCCATGAGCTTTTGGATCGACTAGGGGATTCTGCGAAAGCAACCTTTATGGGTTTTGGAAATTACATTGAATCTTCTTCTTCCACCACGCTTTCTGCAAATGGTGGCATTCACCCTCTGATTAAGTACACTGTAAACTACATGATCTGGTTTGCAGATTACGGTGATACCCTCGATTCACTTCTTGAAGAAAACGATGCTGTGGCTGATCACTTGCGGTTATTTACATCAATACTAGAAGGCAACTTAGACAAGCAATCTAACTTATATCAAGATCATGCTTTGAAGCAAATATTTTTAATGAATAATATGCATTACATGGTTCAAAAATTTAGGAGCTCCGGTGTCGGAACTTACTTGGGGGATGATTGGATCCGAGAACACATTTGTAAGTATCGGAAATATGCAATGTGCTATGAAAGAACCACTTGGAGTTCAATGCTTCCATTGCTACGTGATGATGGGAAAAGGGGAAAGGCGACTCTAAAGACTAGAAGCCATGCTTTTTACACTGCTTTTGAGGATTTATACAGAAACCAAACGGGATGGTGTGTTCCAGATCCGAAGCTTCGCGAAGAGCTAAGGATCTCAGCCTCAAAGACAGTTATCCATCCATATCGTACCTTCCTACGTATCATTTCCGATACTATCGGTGACAAGTACGTCAAGTACACAGAACAAGATTTGGAAACCTACATTCTTGATCTTCTCGATAGTGCACCAAAGTCATTGAACCATTTGCGAAGGAGGTGAGTTTGGATGTTCCTAAATCACCCTTCCTCCTTTACTAGTCTCAGTTAGGGGAATTTTGTGTGTGACTGTGTGTGGTGTCAGCGTTTGTTTTTGTACAATATTCCTTCAAGGATTTGCATCTTGCATTTAACATTTTTATTCACTCTATTCCATATTGTCAATGATGAAATGAGTTTCAACCAGTTGTAAACTTTTGTTTCAGGCGTTTATGAGAAGTTACTAAGTTATAGTAATCAGCGGATTATGATGTAACATTAGGCAATGCTCCTCTCTGTGGCATTACAATAATTACTCAATTCGATCATATGACCTAAATACAGGAAAAAATGAGTATAGATTCGAACTCTAATAATCCAGTATCGATTGAACCTTGAACCATTGAATTCATTGACTACAACTACTGTAAATCGCTACTGTGTTATGTATTCGGAATTTCAGTTGATGGGTAAAAAATGGCAACTATTACTTTTACATATCAAGAAAGGTAACCAATGAAAAAAACATGAAAGCAGACACATGAGATTCCAAATCTATCTGCCCAAATGATATGCTTTATTTCTAGAACATCAACAGGTTCATTGAACATTGCACAACAAAATTTTCAAGTAATAGCCGAGTAAGCAAGTAGAACAACACACCTAGCAAGACAGACACAGGAAGTGCCGGCAGAACCTTCCGATACAGTGCAAGGAGCAACAAGGTTATGCCAAGACCAGCAATTATAGCAAGGTAACATGCATACACCGTCATGAAGTCATACATAGCAGCTCTGCCTACTAAAACACTGTAAAATATGAAGTCACCTAATCCAAGCTTAATCGCACCTGAGGATGCCAGGCCGATTCCTTCAAGCGCGAGGTTCTCACTTGGAGCTCCGTCTTCTGGTGAATTCAATCGGACACTTATTCGATGCTGAATAAGAGGAGCAACAAGTGCAGAATCCATGCTGGGAAACCGACCTTCTTCAGCATCAATAGTATTCCTCTCGTTTTCACTACTTCCAACAGACAAATACGCCCCCAGGGTAGGAGATATTTGATTGGAGCTAAGCCCTTGATTTTCATCCAAACCACCCCTTCCCTCTCTCCATAACCTTCTCTGTGCCACACCATCAATCGTGCCAGAATCGCTAATAATCGGTCGTGCCTCATACACTAAAGCTGGAATTTCTTCATCTCTTGACATAGCTAGCTCTACCAAGAGCCTCAAAGGTCCACCAGGCAGCAAAACTGCGGCAAGATCATACAATGCCATGGCAACTAAAAGTACCCAAGTAGTCCATTCGGGTAAAAGGGTAAACCAATAAGCAACCAACATCCCAATAACAACCAAATAAGTTTGTGTAACAAATATAGCCATTTTCGACACAAACACAGCCAGTACACCAACAACAGTGAAATTGAACAAAACAACACAAAATGTAACACAATCAATCGGAAAGCTGAAATCTTGGATCAAAAGAAGAGCAATCTCGCCGCCCAAGAACCCCAGAACAAGAAATGCAGAGAAACCCATGTAGTATTTCAAGAACTTAGTGCATCTGAAATAGAAAAGCAGCACTAACAGGAAAGTGACCACCGTCACCAAGGCAACAAAGACAAGGGAATTCAAAAGGGCGCCTTTGAATTTGTCCCATGTGGAATCTGAGCTGGTTTCTGCGTAGGCTACAGTGGCCATCGATGAGATTGATAAGCCATTTGAAGAGGAATCCGTATTGAGTAAAGAAACAAGAATCACCACCAAAATCATGCAAATTGAGACCGGCGTCACGATTCTAACGATTTCCTCGCCCAGAGTTTCGAGAATGCTTCTGGGTCTCGGATTCCGATCCATTGGCAG
This sequence comes from Henckelia pumila, assembly GCF_033568475.1. Classification (NCBI taxonomy): domain Eukaryota; kingdom Viridiplantae; phylum Streptophyta; class Magnoliopsida; order Lamiales; family Gesneriaceae; genus Henckelia; species Henckelia pumila. The sequence goes on along the minus strand of NC_133123.1, from coordinate 155,605,346 downwards.
TGTTTGATTTTGTGCTCCACAGCTCAAAAACTTTGGACGAATTCCACAGTCGATGATTTACATGGGAATCCGAATCCACCCACAGGCCACAACATTATTTTTTAAAAAAAATAAAATAAAATTAAGAGACCAAAATCCAAAACACAAAAATAATATTTTTTTATCAATTTGTGTTAAATTCGTCTCATAAAATTGATTTCAAGATCAAAAATTTTTGTTTTAATGTTTTTATTAATTTAATAACAAAATTATTCTAAAAATTGCAGGGATTATTTTATGACCACTATAGTCTTATGATTATACACGAAGAATAACCCCTGCAATTCATACAGTACTAGACCAAAAATTTTTTTTCCCATTTATTTCTAATACATATTTCAATTTTCATATTCGGTATTATTTTATTTATTATTTTAGATATCTACCTTCGTTATTAATTTCATTAACGAATTATAATAATTTTTTATCCCATTAAAGCATTAATGAAATGAGAGTTAAATGATAATTTGTTTTAAAAAAAATGGTTTTTAAAATTTGTGTTAAACAAACACAAGCTTAAATATGTGAGATGAATGGAGTAATAAATTACGAGAAACTTTGGAGAAAATAACCCTACTCATTTTTTTTTAAAAGTAACGTTTCATTGTAATAAATTAGATTGGAGAGGGCCATTTTTTTTTATAAAAAAAAACACAGGGTTAGGGTTAGTTTCATCGGTAGATTAAACGAATTAAAATTTTATTTAAGAAATATTGTCTAAGAAATAGAGTAAATTAACATCCTTATAGAAATTAGGCTTAATAATAAGCACATCGATTGTAGATATCATAATGTGAGTATTTTTCAGCTGCCCAATAATATTTTCCCAACTCGTCTTCGACTCGGGTTTTAGTTGTTGTTTTTTTTCGCATAACTAAAACACGGCATCGGGTTTTAGTGTTCGAGGACAAGTTGAGCATCATTAGTTGGGCAGCTGGAAATTTCTAATCATAATGTATTTATTTACGTTATGTTGTGTTTTTGCAAACTTTATTTTCTCCACCATAGAAATATTTACAAGGGAGGGAAAATGCAAACAAGCTAGTTGAACTACACAAGCTGTAGCTGTGAATGTCAGCCAAAAACAATCGAACAAAATTTTACATTACATGTAACTACTAATGTTTGAACTTTGTGATCATGGATACAATCTTATCTAGTAATTTATAGGCGTCTTCCTCGTTAGACGGGAATGGGGAAGTCCACTCCTGATACTGATGGAGACTGCCTGTGAAATCTGTAAAGAGTCCATCAACACCAATCGTGATCATCCAATACTTGTATTCATTATAAGGGTCTTCACTGAAGTTGAAGTGCAGAAACTGGTTCTCATTCCGGAACGTGTAGGGGTGCACCTGAATCAAAACATCATTTTAAGACGCTTCTGATTCATGGCATGTTCGTAGAGATTGCAAGTAAAGTAACATGAAGTAAAATGAAACGTTTGGCACATATGACACAATCTTTTGAGTTTAGAGATGTCGGTAAAGAATTATTACTGACAAAAAAAGAGTTTGTACCTGAAGATTATGAGCGTGTGCCCTCGCTACCAGATCGGTGGGTGTTTGCAGATAATTATCTGATGCTGTAACAAGGTTATCCTTCCAAGGTCCGATCCCCACAACATATTCTTTGATAAAGTCGAAATATTTATCTGAAGTGATCTCCAAAAATGACTGTCACAACATAAGTTTTTGTGTCACGGCATTAGATTGAGAATATGTACAGATAACAAGAATCTCGAGTTGATACAACCAAGGACATTGGGTTGTGAGTGGACAATTTCATAAAGTAATGAATACACAAACTAATCCGACAAACATAGTAAACATCATGCAATTCTTTGTGAACATGAAAAACTAGTTGATACGCTATATAGTCAAGATGGCCTATGGCCTATCAGATAGAAAATTAACTCAGGAAAATCAGATGATCATTAAAATTAAAACAATTGGTATTAAATGCTTTGGCTTTTGGAAAGAATTTGTGCACAACTTTAATAATAGCCAAACTTTACCCCAAAAATGATATTAACTTGTTAGTATATGGTCAGATGTATAAAAAGGATGAAGTGAAAAGTATAGACCTGATTTGTATCCTGAGTAGGTATCATTGTATCATCAATTAGAAAAATCTTGGGCACATCGGTCAGGTTAGATATATAGGTAAGAGATGTAGGTGCAAACGACTGAACAAAAACAGGTTGTTTCAACCATTGCTTTGACAAATAGGATCCCTTATATCCGTACTTCTTGAGTGTCTCGACAAATTTGTCCTCGAATTTCTTTCCACCTGACCATTTCACCTGTCCAAACAAGATATGTAACCACGGGATGAGTTGACATTCTTCAAGACAAAGAAGTCATCATCAGTTTACCATTCACATCTGTTTCTCTAAGTAAGATAAGGTTGTCGTAAGACGAAAAGAAGGAACTCACATGTTGATTGATAAATACTGGATTTTTTATCTCTGGATATATTCCAACAACTCGTGGTGCATCAAGAGCGATTGAAATAAACTCTTCAAAAGTGATTATAGGAAATTTACCTGCAAAGTGATATGAAACAAATTGCAGGTGTTAAATTTTTTGTTCCGGACATGGTGTGTTTTATATTTCTTTTCATATAATTGTACTACAACATTGGGACTAACCATTATACTGCTGATCCCGAAAATGGTATCTCTGTTTCACTCGCAACGATTTTAACTCTTCTATGGTGAAATCAACTGAACATCATAACAGCAGATATAAAACTTTCAAACCATAAAAAATAAGTAAAAATCAATGATGTGTGACAAGGATGAATTATGGCAAAAGAGCATAGATCACCCTTAAGCTTCACCTTGATCAGATGCGTTAAATGTGAAGAGAGGAATGCCAGAAAAATATCTCCAGTTCTGATAGTGGTCTAACCTGTGAAATAGCCGGTAATATTGTCCCCTTGTACCTCATAAGTCCTCTTCCGATCAGAGAATTCCTTGTGCATAGCAATATCAGTTGTATCATCAAGGTTTACATCATGGAAGCATATAAGAACACCATCTTTCGAAGACAGAATATCAGACTCTATGAAATCAGCACCTTCGTCAATAGCTCGCTGCAAGTTAGTTTATCACAGATATATCAAATATGAAGATGGCATGCAGAAAATATAGTTATCCAACATCGATCAAAATCTCGCCTTAGGATTGGCCTGAGGTAAACGAACAACATTAGCTTTGAACTGGCCATATTCAAATCTCAGTACTATTTCAAAAGGTATTAACTACTACTGAGCCATGACATCGAGCACGATGCATTTGGGATATATTTATGGAAGGTAAAAGGGAATATACCATGTAAGCAGCAGCTGTTTCTTCGGGAATTTCTCCATTCGAACCACGATGTGCAATGTTATATGGACGAAATGTTTGAAGCGGCTGTCTGTTTCTGTCATTTCTTCTGCTGGGAAGAGGGTAAAGTGCTCTTGCCGAGCACCCAACAATCAACAGAAGAAAAAAGAAAGGGGCATGACCTGCAGAGCAATGCAGGACACATTAAAATTAGCACTGGGAACATAAGTACGAGGTGCCAATTTATTTTCTAATTTTGTTGTAGTACTGAAATGAAACTTTTACATAAGTATCAGCTTGAAGCACACAATTACAATACATTAGTTCTTAGTACATGAAACAAGATTACCAACGAGACAAGCATTTTACAGAATTAAACTACAAAACACAGAATTTTTTAGTTATATTAAAATAAAGAGATTTGCAGATTCCTACTATGTTACATTGTGTAGGAGAAAACCCATAATCTTGCTTATCATGAAAAATGCACTTCCAGTCTCAAACTTAACAAGCATGAGCAAAAATTCATGTCAGACTACAAAGCTCAAAACTTTTAACATCCAAACCGACTGCCATCAACGAAATCTGAATACAAAATATCGAAACTCGGATTGATTTGATCAAATGCTTGACGCCACTCTAGCTCAAGTTGCTCCAATTGCATGAATCATCCAATGCTATCAGATTTTCCAACGAAATTTTGAAAGACAAAAATGTCCAAACATAACTCAGTTCAGAGTCTATCGGCACCTCGTACTGAGTTATTATCAGAAAAACATAACTTCACACATTGTTGACACACAAATCAAAATTCAAAAAAATCCCACAAAAACCCAGCTCACCAAAACTTCTAAAGTTCGACACATTCCAGAAAACAGCAACACGGGGCAAAGCAGACGTGACATGTAAACAGAAGCAAAAGCCATATCTTTAAACGAACTAAATCAGGAAATCGTCGTCATAAATCTCTGTAAGAACACAAGAAACATCAGGCAATTTCAAGAAATGCTGGAAAACGAATACTCACAGAAAGAACCCATTGGCTTTGGTGCTGATCCCGTTTTCCTCCTCCCTCCTCTTAAATACAAATTTGGATTCAAATGGTTATTTGTTTCTTCATTATTAAATATGATTACGGTTGCGAAGGCGGATTCTTTGGCTTGGATCTACATAAACTATGCGAATATTCCAACGATCCAAGGAGAAAGCATGCGAGAGAGAAGGCCGTATCAATGAGATGACAGATGAATATAAACCGTCGATATAGGGGGGCGTGCATGAATTGGAGGGCTCTGATTATTTCAGGAATTTAAGCCTTTAATTTTTAGGAATTTTAATTTTTTAGTCCTTGACTTTTTTGCTTTGGTTTGACCACCTATGCCCCATAGGTGATAGATAGGAGCCCACCCACTTTTTGGTGCATGGATAAATTGAAAATCATCGCACTTTTTTAAAAAAATAAAATAAATTATTATTATTATAATAACATTTGAAATTGATAAGAGTTCAACAGTATAGTGAGGTATTTTTGGTAAAATATAAAAATTCAAAATTATTCAGACACGTGAAATTTATGTAGTTTATAGATATTATCATAGATTCAAACAAAAAAATGTTATTACTTATTATCACCGGCTTCATTCAATACAATATCATTAGGAAGGTCTCTGTTCATGTTGACATAAATGTTACTTTAATATAATACTAGTTTTTTTTTTCACGCGATGGATGTATACATAATTTTTTTTTGTTAATTGATTTTTATTATATTTTAGAAGTCACACGATACACGATAAATTAGATATTCAAAAGTTTAAAAATGATAACTATCTAATCTAAAATTTTAAAAATACAAACAAAAATAACGAAATATCATTTTGATAGATAAAAAAAATTCTCGTAAAAAAAAAGATAAGAAAAAATTTAATGACTTAAAAAAGACAAGACCATAAAAAATGATTAATTTCTCTAATATTTTGATTTTGTTGAGAATTAAATTAAGATATAATCGTAGTTTTATCTCAAATTTAATTAATTAATTAAAATTTCTATACAATAATAATATAGAAAGATTTAAAGTTCCAAATACTATTTAAATATTATTTTATACCAAGTAACTGATCATTTAATCAATCGAACGAGCTTCATTTTTGTTTCCAAACATTTACGTCACCAAGCCCCAAGTTATCCCACTTGTGGAGGGATGACTTCATTATTGTATTCTTACAAACTTTGGGTCAACTCTCCAATCTACATATGAATATTTTCATTTACTCTTTTGAATAAAATTCAAATTTAACATTCCCCGGAAATAGCAAGTGCTCTAACGATATATCGACTCATAATAAGAGAAAAACCCCTCAAAATTCATTAAAACCCGGCTTCCTACATTTACAAATTGAAATTTGGATAATCGGAGATAAATTGTTTGCATTATGGGGATCGTTTTGATTGCACGGGACCAATGACTTTGGACCAATAATGGTGGCGGCAATCAAAGTTATGGAACCAAAAAATCTTATATTTATCATTTGTGACTCTCAACATGGCAGATAAAGTTCACACACACGCAAAATATAGATGCATACATGTGTGTGTTTTTGTTTGTGTGTGTGTGTTCTCTTTGACATTTAAAGCTTCGAATTCAGTAACTAAGGAATGGCTCGGGTAATATAGGAGGCGGAGTCCTGTCTGTGAGGATGATTCTTTTCTCCAGGACAATGGTGAACAAATGAAACACTACAAAAGAACAGTATTTGACATCCACAAACCTTCAAATTGGCTCATCACCCTCGTGACGAGGATAGAAAATAGGAAAACCAAAGAGGAATGGGATGTCGACAAAAAGTTGAAAGCTTATATTGGCTCATCACCCTTCACAAAACTTACACATGCACAGCAAATATTCTATGTTCGTTGAAAAAGTCGAAAAAAATAAAATTCCAAAGTTATTCATTGCAATTAAAACTTCATAAATGTAAAACTCGATTCATGAACAGCTGGTCAACAAAAAAACATTGATTTAGAAAATGATTCATGGAAAGTGAAAGCAGAGAGGAAAAAACACGAGCCACCACACTGATATAGCTAGGCACTTGGTAGTGGGTTTCATTTTCATACGGCCATCATATCACCATACTGGCGCATCAAGATAATGGAGCCAGCAAAGAGCCCAAATGCACGGAATAATTTCTGAAATGAGAGAAAAGAATGGGATAACGAGTTATATTAAAAAAACCACAAGGCATCAGAAAGCATATAGCAAAGTGTTTTCAAATCATAAATTCAACCATCAAAACAATACTTGCAAAATAAGAGGGGTACTGAAAATTTTGGATCTATGAAAGGGGTTGATCACATAAAAAGATATTATTTTTGCGAATTTCTTAAAACAACAAATCTTCTACCGAACCAATGGAACAACAAAAATAAGGTCATCCACAAAACTTCAAACCTTTTACACAAGAAGGAAACTGAACAGATGGTAAAGTTGACATTCAACATTATTCCCCACCTTTCCAATGGATTATCTCATTATGTTCCGATCACAAATTTCTTGAGGCAAGTGAAAACCGATTTTCATGGAATTATTGTTGGGGGATTGTCCAGATTGATCACGAGGAAAATAAAGCTGCAGATTGCCTCACAAATTCTCCTTTTTGTAGTTGTCAACCTATTCTTTTTTTTCTATGCATCTCCTTCTAATGTAGAGAATGTGATCTCATGGAAATAGCCTATCCACAAGTTTCCATGGTTTAGATATTTTTATGGTTTGTTTTTATTTGTTCTTTTTCTGTATTTGGTACACTACACACCCTGTTCTTCTAGCAAAAAGTAGTTCTTACAATATGATATCTTCACATTTCCTTCAAAATTAAACAAGCTAAAAAGTTATCCCTGCATCATTTCGCAGGCAAAGGATCCAATATCCAAACATAGCCTACTCGAAAGAGCAACAGCAAACCCAGCACTAGAAGGGGCTGAAATGTCTAGGCGACAGCCGAATGCATTAATCCATTTCATATCTACCTCCATCATCCATCGATTTCACGATTTTCTAGGAGTAAAAACTAGCCTAAAACTAAAAACAAGCAATCAAAATTCGACACTCCACAGATTTCAAAAAACTGAAAAATAGTTCCCCTGTCAATTCAAACAGCCAGACAGCTCATTGAATCACATAAAATGCTAAACAACAATTACTCTTATTCCACAAAACAAACGATCGGATTGAAAAAAACTCATCTGCAGAACATAAAAGCAAAAAGTTCCGCATCCCAGTAATTACGATCAAACTTCAACCGATCGGCAAATAAATTCACGTTAACACTAATTCTATCCCCAAAAATCAATAAATAACTCAAGCACTACAAGACATTAGAGAAGCGATATAATAAGGTGATTCGAAAATACCATGTTGAGCTCCCATTTTTCAGGGTCATGGACTTGAGAGTGCCAAAAAGCTTTGATATCCTCCACCGATAACAGACGGTCCGCCATCAGAACACCTTCTTCCTCGCTTTTTCTGCTACCCACGGCGGAGAAATCTCGGGGGTGTGTGTTTTCACTGCGTGTCGATGTTAGGGTTTTGGATCGGGGTTTAAGGGAGAGAATCAGAAATAAAGGGGCCTGAGAACACAAATATTACTTTATACACCCCTCGTCCTGAATATATATAACAAAAACTAGGATGAGTTAATTTTAAGAAACGAATATGTAATTTAACATATTTTATAATACAAAATTTACATTTATGTTGAAATATTATTTTTTTTACTATAAATATAAATCAAATAAAATAATTTCATGAATATATATCTTTTCAATGTCGAGATATTCAATATATATATAGATTTTTTTTCCACATAGACTATAAGGATATGTTAGTAAATTTACATACAAACTTATTATTTTTATCTATATTAAGTCATTAACAAAATTGTTTTACGTTTTTCAAATATATGTTTACATGATGGGAGATACTGTTCAATTCGTATGAAATATTTATTGCAATTATGATTATAAAAAAGTTTAAAATAGACCTTATTCAATTTATAGTTTGAAAATAAAAGTCAAATTACATAATCTCCAATACATTTTTTTTTGAATTTTCCAATACATACTTATAAACACCAAAAATGCAAGTTGTTCTCTATCTTATTATTATCAAGACAATAGTATATTGTCAAAACATAACTGAGTCGATTGAATGTGTGAAGCTCGGGATCAAAATCTCAAACACAAATCTGACGAAAGTCTTTGTTGTTTGAGCCTGTCTAATCTTTTGCAGGCTTATTTTGCACATGTGATTTGCATATCGCTAATTACGTACTTGAGTTTATTCTTGTTAAAAGAGTAAAATGTATTTTGGTACATGAACTATTGGTAAAATGTCATATTGGTACATAAACTATTGAAAATGGCTTAATTGATACATGATCTAACTAAAAGGTTAATTTTACCCTTAATATGAATTAATATTATATTGATTAATTTTAAAATATCATATTTATTAAAAATTAATATATACATACATACATATATATATATATATAATGATAAACAATTATCAAGTCAAATTATACAACAAATATTGTAATATATTGTTATGATAAAAATATAGATCACGAAGTCTGTTAACCTTGTGTTTAAATGATTGAAACAAACATATTCATCATTTTAGTTTTTCAATATTTGATACAAAAATTTTCGACATTAAAGATTAGATCATGAAAAAACAAATCTCAAAGAAAAAATTTCACTCATTGTCTCGATTTACGTAGTTCTAATAACCCAAAATTTTTTCACTTGATTAATAATTTATAAATTTATACTTTTACTCGCACTTGAATTAAATATTAATAAATAAATATTTATTTAATTATATTTTATCGTTATTAAATATATTTTAGTCCTACATGCATATGATTTATTTATTGACTTTGTTGTTTTATTAGTATATAATTTATATCAATTTTTTTAAATGGATAATTATTTACATTGATAGAAAAAATATCATTTCATTATATATTATTTATATTTTAAAAATATAAATAATTTATTAATGAGTATTTTTAGTCATACATGCATATAATTTATTTATTGAGTTTGTGGTTTTATGTGTGTATATATATATATATATATCAATATTCTAAAAAGCGCTAGGCGGTGGCTCGTCGACTAGGCGGCTGCTTAGGCGGGGTCTAGGCGGTTTTTTTTTAGCCTAAAAAAATTAAAATTTTGAAATATTTACGAGTTCCACTATGGAAAATAATTTTTATATCTTATGTTTTTTCAGTTTTGTGTAAAATTCTTTCAAAAAATTAAAATATCTACTTTTAAGTTTTTTTTATTAATTAAAAAAATTAATTTTTTTTTATTTTTTCTTAATGGGTAAACCGACTAGGCAGTAGGTGGCCTAGGAGGCCCCCAGGCGGCTGAGGCGCCGCCTAGACGGCCAATTAATCGGGCGACGCCCAGAGCACCGCCCAGGCATTAGTCGAGGCGAAGGGTCGCCGCCCAGCGCCTAGGCGGGGATTTTTAGAACATTGATATATATATATATATATACTTTCAAGTGCCTACCATGCCCACCAATGATGTGGCACTATTTCATTGGATGTGATAATGATGTGCTTTCAAGTGCCTACCATGCCCACCAATGATGTGGCACTATTTCATTGGATGTGATAATGATGTGATAAATTGTAGGTCCAATAAAATAGTGTCACATCATTGGTGGGCATGGTAGATGGGCACTTAAAAGAAACTATATATATATATATATTAATTTTTAATAAATATGATATTTTAAAATTAATCAATATAATATTTATTCATATTAAGGGTAAAATTGACCTTTTATTTGGATCATGTACCAATTAAGCCATTTTCAATAGTTCGTGTACCAATATGACATTTTACCAATAATTCGTGTACCAAAATACATTTTACTCCTTGTTAAAAAATAAACTTTAATCTATATATCATAAAAGTTAGTTCAAGGAGAAATTTGTCCCAAATCATATATATTATTCGTCTAACTCCATCCTAAAAAAAACTCAAAAAAAATATAATTTTTCAAATCATATGTGAACTTCATCCAAGTCACACACACATATATATATATACAAGCAACCGAGGCACATGCCTTGCATGTGTATAACGAAATATATAATCCTTGGGTCAAATAAAAGGGAAATGCTATGTGTACATGGAGGGTTACACGTTGGGTTGTACACTACACATGAAATTACAAAAATATCCCTCCACTTTATTTGAAAAAACTCTTTCCAAAATACATTTATGTAATTTCAAGTGTTATGTGTAACCCAACGTGTACATATAGCATCACCCCAAATAAAATGGTACATTTTGTCCTCAATTTTTGTTCGGTATCCATACCACGTCAAAGCCGTACTTGGACAGCGAGTTAAGAAAAATTGGCAAATAATAAACAACAAAATCAATAAAATTACAATAAAACAAAAAACTTCAACAATTGATGGGACATACCGTACAATTTGCATACTATCCTAACTCTTAATAAAATACAAAGTGAAGAAAGAAATAGAAAGAGATTATTATAAGAAGATATATAGATTCTTCAAGGTCAAGAGTAAGAAGACATAAATGAGTATCGAACATAAACTGTGCAAACCTGCATAGCCATGGACCTTACCCACAACCAACTTACCTCAAATCCGCCAAAGTATACAAAAATAAGATGTGCGGCGGAAACCAAATCACAATATAAATGCATAGAAGCTAGAAACACCTCCAACTCATAAAAGCGTCAAAATGAGATAATTTCATTTGCAAATATAATAAAGATTTAACAAAGGCCATGCTTTGAGATAAAACATCATTGGACGACAACACTAATCGATGAACTTAATGGATCAAAGCAATTGATATCAATGAGAAGGAAAAAAAACATAATTGGAAGGTACTGCTTTGCATATGAAGAGCAAAAAGAATAATCTAAACAATGTAATTTTAAATTTTAAGTATATGAAATCAGTCGATATTGCACTAAAATATATTATAGACTAAATTAAATTATATCGAAGCACTATATCATTGAGATGCATAAACTAAGTTATGATTTAAAAAATTTAAAAAAATAAACAAAGATGGATGCCTATAAACTTCTGAAAACATTTTCATTTCATCTTTGTAATCCATCACAAATTATAGCACTTGAAATTGAATTCCACTGAACAATCTGTGAAAAAAACATGATGAAACTACGAAAAATGACTATTTCAATTGAAGAAAGCAAGGACACATGATTGTTGTAGAGATGAAAAGTGACGAAAGAAGTCGAGGAGTGTGGTCTTCATTACGAAATTTTAAAGTATCAACAAAATGATCATACATGTGTTTCAATCGTAACACACAATGAATATACAAATTAAATTAAATTTTACAATTGGGCGACTAATAAATCATGAATCAATATCGATGAAATTAAGGAAAGATAAACTGAACCTCAAGTTTTTTTCTCCTAAAGTACGCTCTTCGATTTTTGCTCCATCTACCAAATTCTGCCTTTTTCTGGTGGCGTTCTTTGTCCAAAGAAATATTTGCTTCATGTGCAGAAACCTTTTTACAAACCAACTGAACTCAGAAAGCACAAAGGTAAGAAAAATAGAAACTGAACACAAATCCTAAGATCAAACAACAAACATATACTGAGAAAATAATACATGACCCTCTCAAAAAATTCAGTGAGCGCTCTCGGAGCTTTTGAAGCACATGAAAGCATACTGCAATCATACTTTCCACTCACATCTCCTTTCTGAAACTTACACACATTCACGCATTCTACATACACTTCCAAAATTTGAGAACAAAAAATAAAAAAAAATAAATTCTCGATCAAACATGCCAAAAATTAACTTATTCGAAATCAACAAAGTCCGACGAAATCAATATATTCACAACAAATCAAAGTATTAAAAAGAATATTTTTCACACGGCCAAAGTTCAAAAAACCCCATTAAAAATCCTCATCAAACAGCAATAACTTATCCAACACCAATAAATTCAAAAAAAGAAAAAAAAAATCCATCCAACCACGAAATTCAACAAAAAAAATCCATCAAAACATTACAAAAGAAAAATCAAAGGCACAAAGCAAAAACAATTCTTAAATTTTAAATTCAACATATACGATAATTGAAAAATAAAATAAACACTGGACAAATCTTTGATGAAATCTAAAGTCAAGAGCCTTCTCGGAAAATAACTAATTCGAACTCGATATCGGCACTGGTATAGAAAATAAAGTGAAATGTGGGGAAAAATTCATAAAGATTTATCAGTGTAAAATTTTGTCACACCGTTCTTGAGGGGTTGATTTTTAGCCAATCCATTTGGTTGAATATGAAGCAAGGATGCGAAAACTTGACCTCCAATTATAGTCTCCTTTAAAACACAACACAGTTAATAAAAATTACGATGATTAATACGGCACCAACACAAAAAAAACTTGAAAATGCAAGGAATCCCAATTTACCTTAAAACTAATTGAAAATTTTGAATTGTAATGATTTCGAAATAATTTTTGAAACTAAAACAAAGAATCCAAAAATTAGCACAGAACAAACGTGAAAAAAAAGAATTCCAAATTTACCTCAAAATCGAATAGAAAATTTCATTGCGACAGTTTCCGAATGATCTAGAAAAAGCCAGAGCATTGTTAAAATAGGTGCTTACCTTTACAGCCGATGATCCAGAAAAAGACTCAATCCAAAGGACAAACAGGAGGATAAGTTAATGGAACTATTCAGTAAAATCGAGATCCGAAAGATCCTGAAACCTAACAGTAAACTGAGGTAGCATATCGGAAAATCGAAAAATCAATCTGATAAAAAGAAACAGATGGGAGGTTGATTAAGTTTATCGGCAAATCGAGAAAAAAATAAACAAACGGAGGGTTGATTAAAAGCTAGTTAATAAGAAAAATTGGAGTTGTTGAAGATGTTCTTATACGTCGATCCGGTGGAGTTGATTTTGAAACCCACTGCATCAATCGTGTTGGAGGGCCCTTTTATTGGCAGAGGTTGAAAAATTTTCAAAGCGGACGAAGAAACAACCACCATGGTTGATTTGAGATCGCTTGGTTGCAGAGAATCTGAACTAATGGTTTGAATGGATAGAGGAGAAAATCGAAGAAACTGAAAAGAGGAAAAAGTACGTGGGTGGGTGTTGGGGGCATTTTTAGGTTATTAAAAATCAGACCAAAACACCATATTTAGTTTTTACGTGGTGCTCAAACTTAATTAATAGTAAAAGATATCTACTATTTATTATTATTATTTTATAATAGTTGAGGGTATTAGAAAAACTGTTTTTGGTGTGCCATGAACACACCAAAAATTCTTTCTCATTTTGCTCGTCTCTTATTTTATAATAGTTGAGGGTATTAGAAAAACTGTTTTTGGTGTACCATGGACATACCAAAAATTCTTTCTCATTTTGCTCGTCTCTTAAGTAAATTTATACAAAACTTATCCACTAAAAAAAACTCAACAATGTAAAAAAACATAATTATTTTATAACAGCTACTCTTATTAATGTCAATATGTCATCACATCCGTTATTTACTTCAAACACTGAACAATTGGATTTTCGATCCACAAGTTTTATTATTTTATAATAGTTGAGGGTATTAGAAAAACTGTTTTTGGTGTGCCATGGACACACCAAAAATTCTTTTTCATTTTACTCGTCTCTTAAGTAAATTTATACAAAACTTATCCACTAAAAAAAACTCAACAACCGTAAAAAAACATAATTATTTTATAACAGCTACTCTTATTAATGTCAATATGTCATCACATCCGTTATTTACTTCAAACACTGAACAATTGGATTTTCGATCCACAAGTTTTATTATTTTATAATAGTTGAGGGTATTAGAAAAACTGTTTTTGGTGTGTCATGGACACACCAAAAATTCTTTCTCATTTTGCTCGTCTCTTAAATAAATTTATACAAAATTTATCCACTTAAAAAAACTCAACAACCGTAAAAAAACATAATTATTTTATAACAGCTACTCTTATTAATGTCAATATGTCATCACATCCGTTGTTTACTTCAAACACTGAACAATTGGATTTTCGATCCACAAGTTTTATGTATACTAGTAAATTTGGCACATGCAATCGAAATATTTTTTGCTACGATCACTTTCTAATTATTACTTTTGATCAACATGTTATTGTGAAAAATCATTTGAAAAATTAGAAGTCAAATAAAAAATATGATGAAATTGAAAATCCGTGAGGATAATTGGAGTTAGTGTCTAGTAAGTTAGTTAATTGATGTAGTTTTTTTGTTTAAAAAAATGTGGAAGGAAACATGGGTGGATAGTGGGGTAATAAGTGGAAAGATGAAGTAAGATTGGGAGAATGAGGAATAAAATATTAGATGAAAACAAATACGAATGTGTGAAGTTAAATGATAAAATGGTTAAGAAAACATAATGTCTAGATATTAGACTAAGAGAAGTGGTTTCTAAAAAGCTCTCAACTTTTATAAGATACTATATATATATATATATATATGTTATGTTACGCACGCAATGCATGTGCTACGGTGACTAGTATATATTGAGATATGAGGAATATATAACCATAGTTGAAAAAAAATACAAATATAATAGTATTAAATGTTGTGAAAAGTAAAAATTTATGGTAAAAACTAAAAACTCTAAAACTCAAAATATATATCAAACCAAACACTTATAAAATCTTCTCTCTAAACTTGTGTTATTTCTTCACAAATGTTGAGGTCTATTTATAGATCCTCAATTGAGAAATGTTCAAAAATAAATATGTCATCCATTACATAATCAAAAATTAAAATATCATCACATCATCATCACAATAATTTTCAATCTAATGTTAATATATAATTTCCAATACTCCCCCTTGTGATGATGATCGTGATATTACGTGTTTGTATACTGCCTCGTTAAAACCTTACTAGGAAAAACCCAGTGGGATAAAAATCATAGCAAGAAAAAAAGAGTGCATCCACGTAAACTCCCGCTCGTGTTAATACGATCGATTCTTCAAATACGCTGTAGATTTCGCATCCCAATATTATATATATGTTTTCTGAATATTGTCGTAGGAAGCGCCTTTGTGAAGAGTTCTGATGAGTTCTCACTTAATTGAATGTAACAGATATCAATATCTTTATTCTTCTCAAGCTCTTGAGTGTAGGCAAAGAACTTTGGGGGGATATGTTTGGTTCTGTCACTTTTGATGTATCCTTCTTTCATTTGAGCAATACATGCAGCATTATCTTCATACAGCGTCACAGGATTCTTGTTTACTGATAATCTACAAGAAGTTTGGATATGTTGTGTAATTGATTTTAGCCAAACACATTCACGACTTGCTTCATGTAGCGCAATAATCTCGGCGTGATTTGATGAAGTTGTTACTAGTGTTTGTTTCTGTGAACGCCAAGAAATTGTTGTGCCTCCACGAGTAAATACATATCCGGTTTGGAAACGTGCCTTATGTGGATCAGATAAATATCCAGCATCAGCATAACCAATGATACTTTGATTGGTGTAATTTGAGTACAAAAGTCTCAAATCTGCCGTTCCTCGTAGATAACGGAATATATGTTTAATTCCATTCCAGTGCCTCTTTGTTGGATATGAACTGAATCTTGCTAATAAATTTACAGCAAAAGATATATCAGGTCTAGTGCAATTTGCAAGATACATAAGGGCACCAATGACACTTAGATATGGTACTTCTGGACCAAGAATAACTTCATCATTTTCACATGGACGAAATGGATCATTTTCTATGTTTAATGATCTTACAACCATTGGAGTAATTAATGGATTTGATTTATCTATATTAAAACGTTTAAGGATCTTTTCTGTAAAATTTGCCTGGTGAACAAAAATTCCACATTCTTTTTGTTCAATTTGCAAACCCAAGCAATACTTGGTTTTTCCAAGATCCTTCATTTCGAATTCTTCTTTCAAGTACATCATAACTTATTGAATTTCTTTATTCGTTCCAATGATATTTAAATCATCAACATATACAGCAATAATTACACATTCGGATGTTGTTTTCTTGATGAAAACACAAGGGCATATTGGATCATTTACATATCCCTTTTTCATCAAGTGCTCAATTAGCCGATTATACCACATTCGACCGGATTGCTTCAACCCATATAATGATCTTTGCAATTTTACATAATAAAATTCTCTGGGTTTTGAACTTTGTGCTTCAGACATCTTAAATCCTTCAGGGATTTTCATGTATATATCACTATCAAGTGATCCGTATAAGTAAGCTGTAACAACATCCGTAAGACACATTTCCAAATTTTCAGACACGGCCAAACTAATCAAATATCGACACGTAATTGCATCCATAACAAGAGAATAAGTTTCTTCATAATCAATTCCAGACCTTTGAAAAAAACCTTGTGCAACAAGTCTAGCTTTATATCTTGCTATTTTATTTTTCTCATTTCGCTTTCGAATAAAAACTCATCTGTATCCAACATGTTTTACACCTTTAGGTGTGAGGACTATAGGTCCAAAAACATTACGTTTATTTAGCGAATCCAATTCAACCTGGATGACATCTTTCCATTTGGCCCAATCATGACGAGTTTTACATTCACCAAAAGATTTTGGTTCATGATCTTCATTTTCATTTATGATGTCACATGTCACATTATAAGAAAATATCTCATCAATATCTTCTATATCTTTTCGGTTACATATTTTATCAGTATTAATATAATTGATAGAGATTTCACAATTCTCGTTAGTTTGTGGTTCTGACAGAATATTTTCATCATCAGGTGTTTCTTCTGGAACACCATTTTCTATTTTATGATCATCGTGTTTCTCTATGCCTTTTTTTCCGAGGATTTTTATCCTTGCAACCGACTGGCCTTCCACGCTTCAAGCGTTTTATGACATCATGAGTGTCTTCAAATTGTTTCTTTGGAATTTTAATTCGAGCAGGGGCATTTACAACATGTGTAAGGCCTGAAAATATTAAATTATTAATTATAGAATTTGAGAATTAAATTCCATATTATGGGCTAATATTGATTTGAGAAGTTATGAAAATGATAGATTTAATTTCCGAGCTGAAAATATTTAATTTGAGAATATGCGGATTTTGAGAATTAAATTCCGAGAATTCTTAAATTAAAAGAATAAATATTCGATTTGAATATTTATGGAATTTAAGATTTAATTTCATGTTTCAGAAATTAAAGAAGATGAATTTTGAAGATACAACTCGATCAGGGACTGATTTGCACATACTGACATTTGAAGGACTAAGGTGCAAACGGTCGGGATTATTTAATTAATCCGAATTTAATTTATTTTAATTCGAGTATATTTAATGTGGGAATATTTAGAGTTTTGATTTAAATTCTAATATTCTTAAATTATTTAGGATTGAAATTGAATTAAAACGAAGGCCGATGACTGAATTGCAATTACTGAAAACTTGAGGGACTATATTGCAAATATGTCAATACATATCTGATTTCTAAGCTATGAATCAGATTGTATACGTGTAATTGAGTGGAAATTAGGAAGAACAGGTATCGAAACCATTTCCACTTCTTTGAATTCGATTGTTTCAAAACGCCGTAACTTTTGATCCGCTCATCCGATTTCAATTCCAAAGATGTTCTGGAATCCTTACAACGAGGCCTTCGATTTGATGTAAGGTTTATGATGTCTTGAATAGGTTTTGAAATTCGAATATGGGCAGAAATCAGAAGTAGATTTGTTTTATCATGTTATCGATATTCTAGCGTTGTATATTCAAAACCGAATTGAATCTTGAGTCTTGGAATGACATTCATATGATAACCAGCATAGATTTCGACTTGTGTAGCATCTGATTATGCTGGTAATTAGCTGGTGTTGATGATATATAATGATATGAAGTTATATTCGAAGTCGATATTTCGTCGGTTATCGATTTTTAATCGCTACGCCGTCGATTCGTATTTTCAGACAAGTTTGATAGATGATTTTCGAGATAAAATGTTCTTTGATATGTTTATGATAATAGCTGTTGGTTTTAAGAGTTGAATGACAATGAACGGATATGAAAAACCGTAAGAATGGAGTTGAAAGTAGAAATGAATTCGATACCGTAACGATTCCCGATTGTCAATCGCTACGATGATTGGTTATGTTTTGAAAACATACTGATAGTCTACGATTGAGCTAATGATATTGAGATTGTATACTGATTTTGTTACATGATAATCTTTACATGTCAGACGTGTTACGAGCTCAATCAACTCCAGAGGTCGAATTGTGAACCGAGGAAGTTCGCTTGAGATTTGAAATGCATTTGATTGAAGATGTGTTGATGATTTTGACTCGATTCTAAAAGGAATGAATTGAACGAAGATTGATGTACATGTTTTGAGGTTGAAGAATTCAGAACAGACGAAATACGAAGGTAAAAGTGGACTACTATTTGATTGGGAATACAACTCGAGATGGTTTGTATCGAGTTCCCCTAAATCACATACTTGTTTGCTTAATTGCTCTTATGTGCTTTCATTTGAGTTGTTGAATAAGTTTTTGATGTTATGAATGCCTTGATGATGATATATGTTGCATTCATCTTGCAAGACTTATTCATTGATTTTGAAATGAACGGAAACGTTCGAATAGACGATTTGAGGAATTGTATATGTATGGCCTGGGTGGTTGTTTTAGTCTAGCGTCTGATTTACATATATAATGGCTTCAAAGTCTAGAGAAGTGAGATAAGTAGCCCTACCTCGATCGGGAGAGTCGGTGGATTAGTTATGATATCTACTTCTTGGGATCCCAACCGACGAATGAAGAGATGAACCTTATTTTTAAAACATGCATTGTATTAATTTTATATCATGATCTTGATATATGTTTATATGCATGTTTAGTTGCTTTTACTGGGAAATATATTTCTCACCGGAGTTATCCGGCTATTGTTATGTTGTATGTGTCATGGCAATAGGCGGGAATGGAACAGGGCAAAGGCAATCTTGAAGAACAAGGGTTGAAGAGATATAGCGTGATGATCCGAGTTAGATGGTTGAGTGAGCTGTCATGATGTAGAGTTGAGCTTTAAACATGATCTTGTTATAGCTACTTGTTTCACAACTTGTAGATGATCTAGTTGTTATCTTGTTGTTGTATTTAGGATTTGATAGATGTTTAAATCCTTTGAAACAACATGGTGTAGCTTGATCTTGAATGAATAACATTGCTTCTTGCATGATTATGAGCCCTTATGATTATGCTTTTAAGGCTTTGTTATGATTCATTTCTATTAACGTGATCATGTTAGAATGCATGGTAGCTTATGATATTGAAACAGGCTTTGCATGAACTTATATTAGATGATAAATGCATGATAGAACTTATTTGACAGCAGCAGCATTTCTGTTTTAGTTTCTGAAAAACGTGCTCGCTCGATCGGTACAATGCCACGGATTGAGCGAGGCTGTGATTTTGAGAACAGAGTTTGGAGCGTACTTGGCTCGCTCGACCGGTGAAATATCACGGATCGAGCAAGGCCATGATAAGTTTGCAACCGAGGAGCTGAGCTGCAGGGCTTGCTCGATCGGTATCTTTATACCGATCGAGCGAGGTGCTCCATGTTTAAAATTTTTTTTTTTTTTTTTTAGTTATTTAGTCTTTCATTCTTTGACAATGAATTACAAGAATTTGATTAACGAGAGATTAGAACTCGGGTCGTCACAACAGGTGGTATCAGAGCGTAAGTTCTTGGATTGAGATAGAAGCTGAGCGGGGTAGATTGAGTCACATGCATGTATTGTATTGCATGATTATGCATTACTTGATTTGATGATTCGATAAATTGCATGTGAGCATGATCTATCTTTGAAATTCAATTGCCTGATGTACTGAATTGTAAATTTTTGAAATTTTTACCGTTTTGTTATAAGATTTTTTTCCGGGTGATGTAAGCACCCATAATTGAATAGAACAGTGTTCTTTGGGTGACGTAAGCACCCCAGACTGACAGATAGTATGGCCAGACTGAACAGAATGGTATGGTCAGATTGAACATAACAGAACGGTATTGCTCAGCTGAATGAAGTATCTCTGATTGAACAGAATAGAAGATTAGCAAATAGATGATGTTGTAGGTAATAGTTGGTTTGAATAATTTGACCAGTTGTTCAAATATCGGAAAGATTCAGATGAATATCGGATCAGATTGATTGAATACCAACTTCGAAACCTAGCAACCAGCTGGTGGATTTTGATGAAGAAATGATAAGAAGGCAGAGGTATGTTGTTTGTTGGTAAGTGCTTAGAACAGCATTTTGTTTATAGTTCTTTGCCACAACAGAAAGAAATGATGAGAAAGAAAATATACCCTGTAGAAGTTGAATATTTTGAATTTGAGGAATGCCTTATTAGAATTTTCAAGTCTATTACAATTCTTTGAATTATAAATGATGAAAAGCTCAAGATTGAGTGAATTATTTAATGGCTTGAATCTGCAGATTATGTCTGAATAAATGTTGACGATTGAAACATTTTGTTTAAAGACATAGCTCTGTCTAAGAGAATTGAAGCTGAATGATGAGTTAAGAGAATGGAATTGTAGTCATGCAAGAGTATGTGAGATACTCACAATTTTATCTACAATTTTTATTCCAGAATAGATATGAAGTGAATGATATGAAAATAAATCTCTAACTCTAGCGAATCGAGATGGATTAGTCTGATTCTGAATGCAGAGTATATTAGAAATTATTACACACATTGTGGAGGAAGATATCCGAACAAACAGTGTAAAGAAAATTTAGATATGTGTGTTAGAATCTGTTAGAAGAAACATAGATTCTAAGAAGATTCGAATGAAGAACAATTAGCAGAAGTATACAGAGGATCAGAATGAAATTTCACCTGAGAATGAAATTTCAGGTAACAGATTTATTTTGTTTTGACCTGGTTATTATTGGTGCAATAGATACATAATAGCTGAAAGCTTATTATATGATTACCTCTGTATCAGAAAAGAGAATTTGTGATATGAACTGAAGAATAGAACTATTGCTTCGATGAACTGAAACCGAACATGATATTGTTCATATGGGAAATATGCGGTTGCGATGCATGATAGATTATAAGACTATACCCAAGTACTGATTAGTAATAGTTGCAGATTATTGAATCACTGGATTTTGTGATTTAACCAATCAGTATGATGATAAGAAGCGATAAAATTAGATCAACAAGAACATGATATGCATATAAATATGATGATATGATATAGAATCTCGAATTAAGATTCTGTGATTTCGGTTTGATATTTGATGTGTGATTACAGAAATATTCCGAAATCAGTATATTCGATGCACGAGATATGTTCAAGATCTAAATTAGCATTGATAAGTATGTTACTGAATAGAGATTACAGATATGTTCCAGTAAGATTTTGGCTTTAGTTTAAGTTGTGAGCTGGAATTCAATAAGGAATTGATGAATTTATGAATTACTGACTTACTGATATTGTGAACTGAATAGAGATTTTGAAGTTTAGAAGATATACGATGATATGAAAATCAGTTACAGATGAGTCTTTTCTTTGATTATGCTGAATCGATTACATAAACTGGAGATATAATTTTTGAATGATTGAATATTGATTGGCTCTCATGGCACATTGCTTTTGTTTAGAGCTTGTGTTGATTTACTCATTCTGAGTTATGTGATGCAAGTGAGTTGTTTTCACTTTGCAGAGTTTGTTATCCAGAAGATTTGATTTTGGATGACCTTGATTGAGGGATTTTCTCAATCTTGATTTAATTCTTTTGATTTTGAGAATTATTGATCATTTGATGATATTTCAGCGTATTTTAAGATAGTGGCTCGTAACTGATAGAAGAATTTGAATATGATCCATGATTTTTGGGTTAGATGATATGAATTGTCGGTATTTGGAGATAGGAATAAGGAATGAAATAGGCATCCGATGAATTGATTTCAGATTTTTGTGTATTCTGGTTTGAATATTCAGATGAATATATTACCAATCAGAATGATTTTTCGATTGAAAATGAGGCAGAATTGTTCAGAAAATGAAAGAAATACAGGAAGTAAACTGAAGTGATTAGAAATCAGTAAAGAATGTCAGATTGAGATATGAATTGAAGCCTTAGATCCGAATGAATGAATTCTATTAGGATTGATTATTTGATTGTGCTTGATATTTCCAAAAAAGATATCAGAATTTGAAAAAAATTGCACAACAATGAATTCAATATTCATTCGATAATTGTTTTATCAGAAGATAAAGCAAATAGTAGTAACAGAATTAGTACGTTTTTGAAGTTAAACGTACAAAGAATTTTTGATGAAGTTGAAAATCGTTGATCAGATGAGTTCAATGTTAGTTTGGAAACTCCAAACATTGAAACAAGATTATAATTTGAAAGAATAGTTTGCGAAAACTACCGTGATGAAACAGTATTGATGAGGTAAACAGGTGGTAGTTATGAACAGATTGATGAACATGACTGTATACGATGATCTGTCTGTATGATCAAGTCACTGAATTGTAATTAGAATCGTTGCACGATGAACAGTAAGCCAAAAAATAATGTTTCAGATTGAAACATTGGGTTTACTATTAATTTGTAATACAGATGATCCGATGACTTTGAGTACTTTTTTAGGTAAATGTACAGTATATTATCCTTGAATTAGAAGAATAATCAGAGAAGATGAATCGAATTTGTGAGAATGAACTTTTTATCTGATATGATACCGATTATCAACAGTTCTGAATACTTTGAAATCTGTGACTACAACATATTATACTCTGATTAATAGATAGTCTGAATAGACTAATCGGAATTTGGCAGAATACTCTGTATGAGATGTGATGAACAGCTATCTATTCAGATCTGTGAAGAAGATAGAGATATGATGAAAGTACAGGAATGATTAAAATCTATTGTCAGAATGAAGACTTTAGATTGATTTGATAGAATGTGGCATCGACTGATTGACTGATGTTCTGAGAATTGATTTCGATTGATGGATTATCTGAGTCGATTTTCCAAATATTGAGGATATTCTCAGAACTTTAATACCTGATTCGGTATTACTTGATCTGATATATTGCCACTTGAGGATTATAATTCCTGTAACAGCTATTGAGCCGATTTTGAAATAATGCTATGATGTTATGATGAAAAGAAATCCGACTTCTTGTGTTGAAAGGATATTACCGAGGTATATGACATCAGATCAGACATGATTTGTCGATATCAGATCGGATTTGATTCGAGATACACAACGAATTTGACAATGTATCTGTATGGAATGAAAACGGAAAAGAAGAACCAGAATTAGTAATTGAATGATAGATATAACTTGTGAAGCTGAAACTGATTAGTTAAGCAGAAATGTTATTCTTGAAATATCATTCAATTCAGAATAGAGAAAAAGCAGAATATAATTTACAGATTCAGAAAATTAGAAGTTGCCTACTGATCTTGAAGCGACGAAATGAATGATAATGTAGATTTGATATGGTCTATACAGAACATTGAAAGATATTCAGAAAGAAACAAGTCGACACCAATACTGAACGTCATGGAATAAGATATCAGATGGAATTGACGATGGGAAAGATTTATTCTTTTCAGCTTGATATAATGATTCTGAATTGTTTCATGTATCTAGAGTAAGGAAGTATTGATAGATTCCTTCTGTGTACTTGAATCAGACAAGAGGACTAATGAAAAGATTCTGAGGTAAGTCGAATATTCGACAGATTCTTGATTTAGAATATAAACAACTCAGAGAGAATTCTTTGCAGTACTTGAGTACAACTGATGATTGAAGTGAGAATAACTTCAGATAATCATTCAGTCTATCAGACTTGATATTTGACTTGATTACGATTTCGAGGACGAAATCATTTCTTAGAGGGGAGGAATTGTAAGGCCCGAAAATATTAAATTATTAATTATGTAATTTGAGAATTAAATTCCATATTATGGGCTAATATTGATTTGAGAAGTTATGAAAATGATAGATTTAATTTCCGAGCTGAAAATATTTAATTTGAAAATATACGGATTTTGAGAATTAAATTCCGAGAATTCTTAAATTAAAAGAATAAATATTCGATTTGAATATTTATGAAATTTAAGATTTAATTCCATGTTTCGGAAATTAAAGAAGATGAATTTTGAAGATACAACTCGATCAGGGACTGATTTGCACATACTGACATTTGAAGGGCTGAGGTGCAAACGGTCGGGATTATTTAATTAATCCGAATTTAATTTATTTTAATCCGAGTATATTTAATGTGGGAATATTTAGAGTTTTGATTTAAATTCTAATATTCTTAAATTATTTAGGATTGAAATTGAATTAAAACGAAGGCCGATGACTGAATTGCAATTACTGAAGACTTGAGGGACTATATTGCAAATATGTCAATACATATCTGATTTCTAAGCTATGAATCAGATTGTATACTTGTAATTGAGTGGCAATTCAGAATTAGGAAGAACAGGTATCGAAACCATTTCCACTTCTTTGAATTCGATTGTTTCAAAACGCCGTAACTTTTGATCCGCTCATCCGATTTCAATTCCGAAAGATGTTCTGGAATTCTTACAACGAGGCCTTCGATTTGATGTAAGTTCTATGATGTCTTGAATAGGTTTTGAAATTCGAATATGGGCAAAAATCAGAAGTAGATTTGTTTTATCATGTTATCGATATTCTAGCGTTGTATATTCGAAACCGAATTGAATCTTGAGTCTTGGAATGACATTCATATGATAACCAGCATAGATTTCGACTTGTGTAGCATCTGATTATGCTGGTAATTAGCTGGTGTTGATGATATATAATGATATGAAGTTATATTCGAAGTCGATATTTTGTCGGTTATCAATTTTTAATCGCTACGCCGTCGATTCGTATTTTGAGACAAGTTTGATAGATGATTTTCGAGATAAGATGTTCTTTGATATGTTTATGATAATAGCTGTTGGTTTGAAGAGTTGAATGACAATGAACGGATATGAAAAACCGTAAGAATGGAGTTGAAAGTAGAAATGAATTCGATACCGTAACGATTTCTGATTGTCAATCGCTACGATGATTGGTTATGTTTTGAAACCATACTGATAGTCTACGATTGAGCTAATGATATTGAGATTGTATACTGATTTTGTTACATGGTAATCTTTACATGTCAGACGTGTTACGAGCTCAATCAACTCCAGAGGTCGAATTGTGAACCGAGGAAGTTCGCTTGAGATTTGAAATGCATTTGATTGAAGATGTGTTGATGATTTTGACTCGATTCTAAAAAGAATGAATTGAACGAAGATTGATGTACATGTTTTGAGGTTGAAGAATTCAGAACAGACGAAATACGAAGGTAAAAGTGGACTACTATTTGATTGGGAATACAACTCGAGATGGTTTGTATCGAGTTCCCCTAAATCACATACTTGTTTGCTTAATTGCTCTTATGTGCTTTCATTTGAGTTGTTGAATAAGTTTTTGATGTTATGAATGCCTTGATGATGATATATGTTGCATTCATCTTGCAAGACTTATTCCTTGATTTTGAAATGAACGGAAACGTTCGAATAGACGATTTGAGGAATTGTATATGTATGGCCTGGGTGGTTGTTTTAGTCTAGCGTCTGATTTACATATATAATGGCTTCAAAGTCTAGAGAAGTGAGATAAGTAGCCCCACCTCGATCGGGAGAGTCGGTGGATTAGTTATGATATCTACTTCTCGGGATCCCAACCTACGAATGAAGAGATGAACCTTATTTTTAAAACATGCATTGTATTACTTTTATATCATGATCTTGATATATGTTTATATGCATGTTTAGTTGCTTTTACTGGGAAATATATTTCTCACCGGAGTTATCCGGCTATGGTTATGTTGTATGTGTCATGGAAATAGGCGGGAATGGAACAGGGCAAAGGCAATCTTGAAGAACAAGGGTTGAAGAGATATAGCGTGATGATCCGAGTTAGATGGTTGAGTGAGCTGTCATGATGTAAAGTTGAGCTTTAAACATGATCTTGTTATAGCTACTTGTTTCACAACTTGTAGATGATCTAGTTGTTATCTTGTTGTTGTATTTAGGATTTGATAGATGTTTAAATCCTTTGAAACAACATGGTGTAGCTTGATCTTGAATGAATAACATTGCTTCTTGCATGATTATGAGCCCTTATGATTATGCTTTTAAGGCTTTGTTATGATTCATTTCTATTAACGTGATCATGTTAGAATGCATGGTAGCTTATGATATTGAAATAGGCTTTGCATGAACTTATATTAGATGATAAATGCATGATAGGACTTATTTGACAGCAGCAGCATTTCTGTTTTAGTTTCTGAAAAACGTGCTCGCTCGATCGGTACAATGCCACGGATCGAGCGAGGCTGTGATTTTGAGAACAGAGTTTGGAGCGTACTTGGCTCGCTCGATCGGTGAAATATCACAGATCGAGCGAGGCCATGATAAGTTTGCAACCGAGGAGCTGAGCTGCAGGGCTCGCTCGATCGGTATCTTTATACCGATCGAGCGAGGTGCTCCATGTTTAAAAAAAAAAAAAAAATTTAGTTATTTAGTCTTTGATTCTTTGACAATGAATTACAAGAATTTGATTAACGAGAGATTAGAACTCGGGTCGTCACAACATGTATATATGATTTTGTTACCCCTTTTATGTCTGCAAATGCATATGGCATTTGATTTGTAATTATTTGCAAGTGCACAATTTGTTGTACATCTTTCTCACATTGTTTGGTCCTTGGATCCAAATGTAACAATGATGGTACATACCATATGATTTCCTTTTCGATGTGTTTCTTTTCTCCCCCTAACATTGGGAAGATTTCTTCATTAAAATGACAATCAGCAAAACGTGCTGTAAACACATCGCCTGTCTGAGGCTCAAGATATCGAATGATTGATGGGCTATCATAACCGATATAAATACCGATTTTTCTTTGAGGACCCATTTTTGATAGCTGAGGTGGTGCAATAGGCACATACACCATACATCCAAAAATTCTCAATTGAGAAATATTTGGTTCTTTATCAAATGTGTGAGACCTCGATTCTAATCATCTAATCTCGGAATAAACAATAATTAAGCATACAAGATCTAAGATTAAAAACAAAGGATTTTTTTTTTTTAACAGGTGACGCGCGGGCGCGCCACCCGAGGCGCGGGCGCGCCTGACGCCCTGTCCGGGCCTCCGAAAAATAGAGCAGGACGCGCGGGCGTGCCACACCAGGCGCGGGCGCGCATGGCCTGCTGATTCAGCTCAAAAAAGGCTCCAAAAGTGCAATCCAACACCCGGAAAGGCTCCGACATAATTCAACTAACACTTTTCCAACGAAGAAGTATTCAATTACAAGAAAGAGTAGAACATTCATCAATTCTAAGTTCCAAAATCCAAATACAAATCGAGTTCGAATACAATCTAAGTTTGATTACAAATTCGACTTCTACAATAACAAGGCCTCACTCTATCAACTCATCCACTTAGCCATGCGATCTCTGACTCGGTCCTGCCCCACCTGTTGCCAAGCACACATACAAAGACAAGACAACTGTCGAATAATCCGGTGAGAATACAATTCCCAGTAAAAGAGACAAACATGCATTATCAGATAAGCATTTCAAACGAAATACATCAACTTCTAGATATTCAAATATAAATCATGCAATTCCCAAGACACTCCCAAATGCAATGCATGTCTTTAAAATCTGGGATTATCAAGTCGGATACTCGAAAGAGTTGCTGCTTTGCTTTTGGGATCCCGAGGACGAGATCACGTAAACGACTCACCGACTCTCCCGATCGAGGTGGTGCTACGTATCTCCATCCTCTAGACTTTGGTGCGACTATAAGGAGTATGCTAGCACTAGGTGAAACGGCTACACCCAGGCCACTCACAATATAATCCCCAAAACTTCTATCATCAAAAGGGTCGTCCTGCCCGCTGCTCAAATCAAGGATTCTGGATCAAGATGAATGCAATGCAAACATAATTCAATCAGCTAAATTCAAGTAAAAGCAAATAACATGCAAGTATGTGATTCTTCGGAACATTTGAATCAAGTCGGATTCGAGTCACACGTTCCATTCCAGTCTAAGTCATCTTATACCTCTTTCAACAACGTAGATGCTCCAAACCTGGAAACAACAACGATTCCTCAATTCAAGATTCATTCTAACATTCTAACGATAATAAGCAAGTCGATACGATACCGGCTACAATCTTCAAAGCGATACAACTCTTGAAATCTCGAAACTCAACGGCCTGCAAACGAATCTGTAAAAGAAGTAATAAAGGCTCGAGATCAATATCGACAATCCAACTCGACTGAAAACGGTTCGATTCAATTCAAACCAAACTATAGCCCAAAAATTCAAACCGGCGACATAACGGCTATAATCTGATAAACCGGAAACGCAGACAGCATCATAAAAACGATATCAACTCAATACAACAAATAATTCATCCAATCCAATCCAACAAATCCAAAAGTCCCATTTTCGAATTAAAGCCTAAAAATTCATAACAAATCCAAACGACGCTCTATTTTAAACCCGACAAAGAATAAACGATCAGAACTCTGCCAAGATCAACATACTCCAAACTCAATCGATTCTAACATCCCAAAACTAGAATGTATCTGATCATAGAAAAACTTATGATAGAACGAAGCTCTCGCAGCCGTAATCGCTAATCTGCCTTCAAAAATAAATTCTAACGGACGGATCGTGCTCGGGGTGAAATCTGGGAGCTCAAGGAGACGTCCATGGCGTCTAGAGAGGGAGGAGGCGTGTTGGGGAAGGGGATGAAGTGAAAAGGTAAGTCAACTCAAGCTTAAATATCTAACAATCTCAATATTTGCACTTTAGTCCCTGAAAAATCCAAAATTTGCAAAAAGGACCCTGATCAAAATCAAGTCGGCTCTTGAACTCTGGAATCTCCGATTATCTCAAATAAAGTCGATTAAGATAAAATTGGGGCGTTACAAAATGCAAGTTTCAATGGGGAGAATTTATGATATGCACTTGGTCTGATGCGAATTAATGCCGCAGCATGTAAAATTGCATGTCCCCATATAGAAATAGGGAGTTTTGTTCTCATAATCATTGGTCTAGCAATCATTTGTAGACGTTTAATCAATGATTCAGCTAATCAATTCTGTGTGTGAACATGAGCAACATGATGTTCAACAGTAATTCTCATTGACATACAATAGTCATTAAAAGTTTGGGAAGTAAATTCTCCAGCATTATCAAGTCTTATTTTCTTGATTGTATAATCGGGAAATTGATTCCGCAATTTTATTATTTGAGCCATTAATCTTGCAAATGCCACATTCCGAGTTGACAATAAGCATACATGTGACCATCTGCTGGAGGCATCAATCAATACCATAAAATATCGAAATGGTCCACATGGTGAATGAATTGGCCCACAAATATCACCCTGAATACATTCAAGAAATATGAGTGATTCTGTTTGGATTTTAGCTGGTGATGGTCTTATAATAAGTTTTCAAGAGAACATGCTTTACATTGAAATTTATTATTCTGAAAGATCTTCTGGTCTTTCAATGGGTGACCATGTGTATTTTCAATAATTCTTCGCATCATTATTGAACCAGGATGTCCCAATCGATCATGACAATTGGTTAATATTGAAGAATTATTAACCACCATATTTGATTCGATTGACCTTATATGTGTATAATGCAATCCAGTAGGGAGCATTGATAATTTTTCAACCACATATTTCTTTCCTGATTTATATGTGGTAAGACACATATATTTCCGATTTCCATCAGTTATCGTCTCAGTATCATATCCATGAGAATATATGTCATTAAAACTCAACAAATTTCTTTTCGATTGTGGTGAATATAAAACATCATTTATCCGAAATTTTGTACCATTTGGTAACAAAAATTATGTTTTACCACAACCTTCAATCAAGTCTACAGGACCTGATATAGTATTCACCATTGTTTTTGTTGGTTTTATTTCCATTAAATATTTTTCATCTCGCAGAATAGTGTGCGTTGTACCACTATCCGGTATGCAAATTTTCATGATATTATTTCCATGTTTGCTCATAGCATTTTCCATATCAAACTTCAAAAAAATGCAATAAAGAAAAATTAAGTACAATACAAATGCAAAATATAACATGCTTTATAATACAAGAATGCATGAAAAATACAAATTTGTTACAATCTAGTCCCACCAATATTTTAATCAATGTTTTCAAAATCATTCAAAAAAATATGCAGCACTGAAACTAGCTGAACCAATTAAATGGTCACTATTTTCAATAAAATTGGTCTTTTTCCCTTTCCCCTTTGTCGATTCTTTATAGAGCTTACATAGGTGCTCAGGGGTTCGACAAATATGTGACCAATGTCCTGGAGTGTCATATCTATAACAAACACTCTCAGATCTTTTTGAGTGATTTTCATTTTCACTCGTATTTTCATGCTGCCTTTTTGGTGGGTGGTTCGTGACGTTCTTTTGAGATGAGTTATTGAAATAACTATCTCGATTATTTTCATATCCACGGCCACGACTACGACCGCGATAATTTTTACGTCCATGTCCACGCCCACTTCCTCGACCTCGTCCACGACCAAAATATTGTCTATGCCTTTGATTTTGGTTTTCATTTTTAATTACGACATTTGCTTCTGGAAATGCCGTTGAACCAGTGGGTCGAGATTGATGATTTCTTACTAATAATTTGTTGTTCTTTTCCGCCACAAGAAGACATGCGATGAGTTCAGAATATCTCGAAAATCCACGCACTCTATACTGTTGTTGTAGAGTTATATTTGATGCGTGGAATGTGGAAAATATTTTTTCAAGCATTTTCATCTCAGTAACAACATGCCCACAAAATTTCAATTGCGAGACTATTCGATACATCGCAGAATTGTAATCACTAACTTTTTTAAAATCTTGGAATCTCAACGTATTCCATTCATCACGGGCGGTCGGGAGTATAACTTCTCTTATATGCTCAAATCTTTCTTTCAGCTCTTTCCATAAAACTATTGGGTTTTTTTCTGTGAGATATTCACATTTCAATCCCTCAACAAGATGTCTACGTAAGAAAATCATAGACTTTGTCTTTTCTTGTGAGGATGATATATTATTTTCTTTGATGGTATCACTTAGATCCAATGACTCAAGATGCATCTCTACATCGAGAGTCCATGACATATAATTCTTTCCAGTGATATCGAGCGCAACAAATTTAATCTTTGCCAAATTTGAGATGGTGGTACTAGAAAAATAACAATGCATTTTATTAGTTAATTTCTATTAGTACGACAATACAAAATAATGGAATAACGAAGATTACAAGTGCGTGTACAAATAGAGAAAAAGTATGTGATGGAAAATTGCTAGTGAGTACAAGACTCGTGAGCATGATGATCATAGTCGTTATGAAAAATAGCCTTATAAATGTCATCATCTTCATCTTCGAAAAATTGAGTAGAAATTATTTTGAGAGAAAGAGTGAATTTGGTGTGATTGAAAATGAGTTTGAGTGAACATATTTATAGGGCAAAAACTAGTCGTTTGTTACCGTTGGGGGTAAAAAAAAATCGAGTATGTGTTGAATAAAAATTTGTGATAATCATGTGATGCATATAATTATAATCATAATTAAATATACACAATAAAATATATATCATATCACGTTATTATAATGTCAGTATCATAGACAGCCTCTTATATAATAACATGAAATTATACAAATATAATTAGACAATAAAATTATATAAGCAGTAATGTATAATCATATTACGTTATTATAAGATCGGAGTCATAGACAGCCTCTTATATAATAACATGAAATTATACAAATATAATTACACAATAAAATTATATAAGCAGTAATGTATAATCATATCACGTTATGATAACGTGTTGTGAAAAGTAAAAATTTATGGTAAAAACTAAAAACTCTAAAACTCAAAATATATATCAAACCAAACACTTATAAAATCTTTTCTCTAAACTTGTGTTATTTCTTCACAAATGTTGAGGTCTATTTATAGATCCTCAATTGAGAAATGTCCAAAAATAAATTTGTCATTCATTACATAATCAAAAATTAAAATATCATCACATCACCATCACAATAATTTTCAATCTAATTTTAATATATAATTTCCAATATTAAATTAATAATAATTAATAAAAGGGAAAAACCGAAAAGGGAGCAAAACTCTAGAGAAATCACAATTGCCAATCAAACGGTGCCAGCTGTACAAAACTAGAAAATAAAAAATAAGAAAAATTTTGCTCCACAAAAAAATGATAAACCAGAGACTGTATTAATCTCAATATTCTTCAAGAGTTTTGCAGTACATTTCTCCACCACTAACAGGGAGAAGAAGCGATGAAGGTTATGGCGGCGGCACCATATTCGCCTCTTACAGTCAGATCCATGGCTGCTAAAAAGCCCGTCTCTTCTACCGCCAAAACTGTTAGCTCCAGAAAGGTTAGTAATCTTCTTCAAGTGGGTTTTGCTTCACCAAGTTTAATACTGGAAAAGGGCAGATTTTTGTGTGTGATGTAATTGTGTTTAACTCTGTGTGTGGAAGGTGGGTTAGTTTTGAGAAGAAGTTCTTGATTTCGTAGAAAATTGAACTTGTGGGTTGCCCATGATCTTGGAGAAGAAGAATCTTGGCCAGAAATTTCATTAGATTCTTGCTTTCGTGAGACCATGATAGAATGGATATGCATTCATTATGCTTACGTGCTACGAACATCGAACATTTTGACTCAAGATTAGAATTCATCCATATATATATATGTAATACCTTACGAGCCAAATGGTGTTCAAGGGAATGTGACGGATTAAGAAGTCGAATTCGATATCCATTAAAAATTCATCATATCAAAAGTCTAAACAATGGCTCAATTATCTTCGAAAAGAATAAGAAATCATGGTTCAATTTGATGCTACCGTCTTACTATGTTTTGGAATCACAATTCGATGATCTGTTCTTCTTGACTTCATGATATGGTTATTCTTGGGAAGAAAAGAAAGAGAGATTGATGAAAACATGTCATGTCTTACCTTGTAGAGTACGACGGTCTACCCTCTGGGAGAGCCCGCACGAGTCGGCACCACAGCATCGGGGACGCCGGTGAAGCTTTTGACAAGAGTGGAGCAGCTGCGCCTCCTCAGTAAGGCGGAGAAGGCCGGCCTGCTATCAGCGGCGGAGAAAGCAGGGTTGTCGTTGTCTGCTATAGAGAAGCTCGGCCTACTCTCTAAAGCAGAGGATTTCGGTGTCCTGTCGATTGCTACCGACCCTGGAACGCCCTCGACTCTGCTCACTCTGAGCCTGTTTTTGCTTGTTTTGGGGCCTCTGTTTGTTTTCTTGGTGCCGGAAGATTACCCTTGGCAGATAGGACTGCAGTTCGCGGTGGCTGCGGTTTCTATAGTTGGTGGATCTGCTGCTTTTGCTACCTCAAATCTTTTGTCTAGTCTGCAGAAATGAACAACATGTTGTTGCCATGTTGATGTGATTTCAACGGGTTTAAAGATAAGAATTTGTGGGTTACATCAACTTTTTTCTCATGGAAGTATAATGTAGCATTCATTTCTCTTATTTGTTAATATAAATATTCAGTCTGTGCTTCTGGCCTCTGCCCAATTTTCATTTTTGTAACCAGATTTGGCAAGGGTATCCAATTTTAGGATGTTCATCTATATATATGATTATGATAATGACGAGGTTTCGTTCCAAAGTAAATACTGCAATTTCTGCAGAGGTTCTAAGACTCAGAAAAGGGAAAGCGCAAATTCACATTCAGTACCTAAACTCAAACACATATGCATGTTTAGTATCCTGTCAGAAAAATATTTGTTTGAACTCCCTGGGCCCGCATTTTTTTTTCGGATGAAAATGAGTACAAAACATTGAAAATAAGGTACGAATATATGATATTCCAGTACAAAACATTGAAAATCTGGTACAAAAACTTAGATTTTGAGTATAAAATTAACATGAACATTTTTATTAATAAGAAAAATATGTCATTAATATTAATATTTTTAGTATTCAAAAATCATATATTTGTACCAGATCTAACACATTTCGTACTCAAAAAACATATATTAGTGCTCTATTTCTGATATTTTGTACTCATTTTCATCAAAACATACAATTTGTCATTAATGTCAATATTTATCTATATATTTGAGTATTCAAAAATTATACATTTATAACAGATTTTCAATGTTTTGAACTGGGATATCATGTATTCGTACCTTATTTTCAATGTTTTGTACTGATTTTCATCCGAGAAAAAAATGTGGGCATAGAAAGTTTAAACAAACATTTTTCTGACGGGAGACTGAACATGTATATTTGTTTGGGTTTAGGTACTGAATTATACTTTACCAAAAGGTAAAACGAGATTAAAAAAGAGATACCGGGACTCGTAAAAGTGAGATTTAAAATTTTTATTTCTATATTAAACGTGGTCATAAATAGCAATTCTTCAACAAAAATACTTCTTTCTTGCACCACGGAAATATAATCAGAAACCTTGAAGTCCAAACAATCTTTTGGTTACTAAATAGTTTTGTATCCCGAGGTTGAAGTAAACATAAAACCAATGTTCTCTAAGACCAGACACACTGGAGAAGGCATTCTAATCTTGTGTAGCAGCACCCTGGTTAAGCTCCGCAAATCTCATGCCAACACGCATAGAGTGTTTCAGGAACTTCTCGGCACACCTGCGTATGCAAGTTTCCTCTTGCTTGTCGAGAGTTTTGCGACGGAAATTGTCAACACAATCGGTGAAACATCTCTCCACCAATGAGTTATACATCCTTAAACTGCAGAATAAACACATGAAAATATTAATTTCACCCCCATTTCAAATATATTTAGTGTTTTTTGTGTAAACCAATAATTCAAATTCATCTGAACCGATATGATAATTATCAGCAGACAAGACTTCGGGTTGGATGCAATAGTTTGGTCCATAAACACGGAAAATGTACAATACTTCTCATAAAACAAGAATCGGGATACGACACTTTGGTCTACAGACGAAGAAAACAAAACTTAGTTTCTGAACGAATGTGACTCCTGTTGAATGCAATAGCTTGTTCCATAGAAAAGAAAAGAAAAGAAAAAACAATCTATTTCAGGAATACTCATAATGAAATCCTAGTGCTAACAGACAAGACAAGTACATAGCACAGCACGATACATTAAGGGGAAGACAAACCACCACTTTACAAGTATTATATCAAGTTCCCCACAGAATTATTACAAGATAAGTAATAGCAAGAATTATGACAATCCATGCAAGGAGCATACATGTGTGATGTGTGCCTGTGCATGTGTGTCTGTTTTTTCAAAATACAAAGCATACAAAAGCTTTAAAACCTCTCAAACTCCAAAATACATTGGGTATTATGTCCAAAAGAGAATGCAAGTTGAGCAATCGGTATAGTTGCAGGAAGCCCGCCAAGCAATTAGGAGTTGAAGCATCCGTACATAGCCATGCATACAGAAAGAAAGAGACCAAGGAGGACTGTAACTTACCTCTGGAGAAAACATATGACATGAGAGTCGAGCGGAAAAAAAGGGTCAATAATAAAACAGATCCTAAAGTACACCAACCATGGCATACACAGAGGGTTGGATGATTAACAACACTGAGGTTGGTTACCATGGTATCAAGTAGCAAAAGAGATGTTGTTTGACTCACATGCACTCAAACCAAACAGACGCTACAACAAAGAACCAATTGTTAAGCTAAAACCTACAACTACATTTGCCAAATAAATAATAAGGGTCTTCTTTTGCATTATAAAACAATCTTTGTAGCTGCATTGAAAATGCAGGAATTATATTCACTTTCAATCAAGTCCAAGACTCTACATTTACAGGCAACAAGAAAGCATTTTGCAGAACAAATATCAAAAGGACCATGAAACCCGTTAAACACACAAAACTACTCTGATGAAACTCCAAAGAAAGGTTAAGCAAAACTTAGATATGAAAAATAATGCCAAATTACAATAGAAAGGTTTTGACAAGTTTAAACAAGTAAAAAGTATGCACACAAACATTTTAGTCCAATTATCTTTCTTAAATACAAGAGACCGAGTTTACAATTTGTCAGAGATCAAAGGGAGGAATACAAAAATCACCACAAATTTGCATCTTAGATATTAAAAAAAAAAAAAACTGAAACAACAAATCATTATATCCTTACAAAATAAGCTGTACCTAGCTTCAATTGATCTTCAGGGCAGGAGAAACCCCGAAATTATTCAACAAAAACCCCAAAATTCCGCCGTAAACAAATTACGTTAGCAAGTGCATACCTGTCGCGGATTTGGAGCTGGTCGATCATGGCGGTCATCCGGAGCTTATCTTCCTCCGGAAGAGCGTCCAAATCTCCGAGCATACTCTTGTCCATTTCGGTGATTTTCGGGAGAGAGCAACCTGAGATGCACGAAGTATAACTCTACAATGCAGTGATTGATGTTCTCTAAAACCCTAACTTCGAGAGGAGGAAGGCAATGTGTTTTATCGGATAGAATGAACGGTCGTGATTTGTAACATCGGGCGGCTCAAAATAACCCAAAGACTTGCAGAACAATATAATGATGTATTATATGTTCAAAAAAATATATAATGATGTATTATCACATCTAATATACATATAAATTAAAATTGGAAATAAACGTTCTTAAAGCTTCATTTTTATGTTTTGATTAAATTATTTTAATTTTATTGAAACAAAAATTAATATTATTGTTCATGATTGTTTTGACATTTTTCTTAACAAGTGTTTCTTCTTGTTCATTGTTTTTTTTTTAAAGGAGAATGTTCGTTGTTAAATATATGTGAACGTTGGGGAAAACAAAATTTATATTTTTTTTTAATTAAACAAAATTTATATACTTAATAAAATAATAGAATGATATATCTCATACAAACATCAATTACACATATTTGTTTAATTCGACGTTTGATTCAAGTTCGACAATGAGTTATAAATGTGAATCATGACATTAGATTTATATGGTAGTGTTTGGGAGAGCTTCTAGGAAGCACTTCTCAGCCTTTCGTTAATAAAATTTTATAAAATTTTAAAATTTTGTTAACGAAAAAGCTGAGAAGTGATTTTAAGAAGCTCTCCCAAACACTACTTATGTATAGTATATTATTGTCATATCATTCAGTGGAAAAAAAATACCAAATTTTCGATATACTTATGTTATCGTACTGAAAAAATATGGTATATCAAAAATTTCGGTATAATACAGTAACAATACCGAATTTTTTGATACGATAACGATATGAAACTTGACATTGTTGATATATACTAGAATACCGAAATACCGAAACAATATATAAAAATGTTAAAATATATCATATTTTTAAACAATGAATTTTTTAAAAAAATAAGATTTTTTGGTATAAAACGGTGTATACCGATCTACCGTAACAACATATTGATATACCGTAACGACATATTGATATACCGTGAAATTTCGATATGCCAGTTATGTGCCGAAAATTTCGATATACCAGATATCTGAAATTTACGATACAATATCGATATAAAATTTTTTTATACCACACTTTTCGATAAAATATACGATATATTACTTTCGATACGATACCGTATATATACCACCCCCAACATTTTGAAATTATTAAAAAATGCAAGGGTGAAAGTGAAATTATTCAAAATGTAAGGGTGAACTGAAATTAAATTAAATTTACCCATTTTTGGGCCAAGTCTCTATCCGGGCCTGTTAAAATCCCTAAAATTTTGGCCCAAAGCTAAATACGTAAATACTTATACTTTTCTAAAATAAATATTTATTCATTATTAATTTCTATATGTTTCAGTTTCTGGCAATGTTTGAATTATTGGTAGCATATATTTGTGCAGGCATTTATCATTGGCAATTAATTGCACTTTTTGGCTGCCTCGACAGGGGTATGAGAGAAATAACTGTCTGCACAGAAAATGACTTATCGAACATTACTTTTTTATATTATTCTTCCCATCCCTCTCATTTAATTTAGGGATTTAATTAATTAAATCTCTCACTCAATATTGGGAATATATATTTTCAAGTTAAAAGAAAATATATTATTAAAATTTAATTCATCCGTTCTGTTATCAGAAATGATTTTTAATCATGTATTTTTCGTTTTCTTGACATATTAATTTGGTTGTTTGGTTTTGTATTTCAGTCATTGTTCGTGGAAGTGGTTATGTGATATTGAACATATTAGCACCGTATCAGGGTCACATAACTCACTTCAATTAAGCAGTTGACGATTCAACGAAGGCACATGCAATCGTTTAATATTAATGTGATGCTCGGGGTTAATAAGAGGGTGGAGAGTATTGATTGCCCGTACTAAGAGGTTGCATGAACAATAAGCGGCTCCTGACAAGCTTCTAGATGAAGAGATATTTGAATGAACCGACCTCGTGCCGAAATGAGAGAGATTCTGAGACTGTGTAGGTATGAGACTACACGATTGAGGAAGACTTAAAATATTTGATATTTACTACTCATATTAAGAAGGTGCATATTTCTTTCGAGAGCTCATCACATAAGAACTCCAAATTTAAGCGTGCTTGAATTGAGACAATTATAGGATGAGTTACCCATTGGAAAGTTTCCCAGGGTGCGTGTAAGTGAGGACATAAGCACGCTGAAAAGACTCATCTTGATATAGTGGGGACATTCCTCGAATCTGAGGCGTTACAATCAATGCGTTTTAATTCAAGTTATAATTCCATTGAGAATCAAATATAAAATAGGAAATCACGATCCAAATTTAGTCTTAAGGTCGTATTTGGATCGATGTGAATGATTCAAAAAGAAATAAGTTTAAAATGCAAGTGGCTTATGACCTATGAGTCTCTTGAGAAGCTTGTAAGATTTAATTTAATAATTTTCAATAATATTGAAAGAACATGTCTTGCACATGTTTTTTAAATTATTTTTTTATTGCATTCAATTTTTATATTTATAGTTTTGTCTTTCTTAGAACAAGTTTTAAAATTAGTAATATCAGTTATATCTTGATTCGAAATATTTGATTCTGATGATATATTGTTTTCATGCTTTGTAGGTTCTTATTTATGGAAACATATTGAAGATCTATTTATAAAAGTGCTTGGACCGATCTGAGAACAGAACAATGAGATAGAGAGATCAAGATAGTGAAACATAGAGAGCAAAATACATAGAGAAAGTACTGCAGAAATTCTAGAGTATTGAAGTTCGATCATTGAAGAATTTCTGAAGAGATACTACTGCTACGTTGTATTGTCGAGTAGTGTTGGAAACACTGAAGAACACACGAGTGAAGTGTTGTTCAGAAAGTGTTTATTTGGTTTTCGTTTTTCGGTTTAGAACTTCCTATTGATTTATTATTCTAGTTCTTACTAGTTTTTAGGAAGTCTTTTATTTTCTCAATCTGTTGAGAAAAGTAGATTTTTCGTAAAACAATCACTAGTTGATTTTTGTAAACTGATTTGATTTTCTAGTGATTATTTCGCCATGAGGCATCGTACAAGTACTTAGTACTTGTGCATAAATATCTGTGTGTTATTTACTTTTACTGTTAGTTAGTTATTCTGCTGCATAGTGTTATCGTGAAGTGTTGACAACACTAAAAGATAACACGCACTCGAAACATTTTCTGGTATTTCTGTGATTTCATACCGTCCAAACCTTACAATTGGCGTCAGAGACATTCACTTGACGATACTAAGTGTGATTCTGTTTTTGTGTTTGACAGGACATCAAAATGGAGATACCTTATTCAGGAACTTCTTAACGCCCTCCAATCTTGGATGGATCCAACTATTCTATCTGGAAAGTTATGATGTGTGCCTACATCAAATCGATTGATGAAAAGGCATGGCAGCGTGTGTTACAAGGCTGGAATCCACCAAGGAGAACTGATGGAGAAGGATATTTTCTCCTCAAACCAGAAACGGAATGGAATGCCGATGAAACTGCTGCTTCGAATATGAACAAAAAAGCTCTTAATGCTATATTTACATTTCTTGATTCTAATATGTTTGCACTGGTCACTAACTGTGTATGTGCTAAACAGGCTTGGAAAAAACTTCAAATGCACTGTGAAGATTCCGATAGTGTGCGTCGAACCAAAAGAAGGATTCTCACTACTCAGTTTGAAAATCTGAGAATGGAAGAAAGTGAGACGATCGATGATTATGAACGCCGCTTGAGAAAGATCGAGAATGAGGCAATTGATCTTGGTGATACTATTTCAAATGAACGCTTGGTGAGCAAAGTGTTGAGATCACTGCCCGAAATATTTCAAATGAAGATTTGTGCTATTGATGAATCAAAAGACACATCAATTCTGGGTTTGGATGAATTGATGAGTTCGCTTCGAACATATGAGTTAGAGATAAATTTTGGAAAAAAGGACAAAGGTAAGTCTATTGCACTTCAAGTTTCTAACGACTCATACCATGATTTTGTTGATTTGACACAGGGAGTAAACGAGTCTGATCTAGGAGATGATTCCATTGCTTTTCTTACCAAACAATTTGGTAACTACTTGAAGAGAATGAGAGATTTTAAGAAACCTGGTCAGAAACCTAAAGTTTTGAATGCTCCTACTGTTGGAAAACCATTGAGGATATGCGAACCAGAACAGAATACCATCCATTCAAAGAGTCAAAATCACTTTTAGAAAGAAGGAAAAACACTGAATATCTCAAAGAAGTTTGAATTTGTGAAATGTCATGAGTGCACGGGCTTCGGTCACTATGCTAATGAGTGCCCAACCAGACTTCGCAAAGGAATGTGTGCTTCCCTAAGTGATGATAAAGATGAGGAAGGAACAGAACAAGGAGAAGAAGAGACTCACAATGCCCTTTCAGTTTTGGTGCTGCAGAAGAAACATAGTGTTATCACAGGTGTCACAACACTTGGTCACAACACTGACCAAAAAGTACTTTGTCTGAATGCATCTGTTTCTGGAGACTCAAATCAGGAAGCTGGTGAAGTAGAACTGTCTTGGGATAATGCTTAGAAGATGTATGAAGAATTGTATAATGACTGGATATTAAGGAACAAGACAAATTTTGCTTTAACAAAGGAGAACAGTGAACTGAAAGCTTCAATGGCTAGACTTGAAGTTGTTCAGAGCAAAAAGGATTTAGAACTAGGCAAGGTCAAAGAAGAGCTTGGAAGAGCCAATGCAATTCTCGCAAAGTTTAATTCAAGCAAGATCAAGCTGGATTCAATTCTGATGATGGAAAAAGATGATAGAGCTGGTCTAGGATTTCATAA
Source organism: Henckelia pumila (assembly GCF_033568475.1). NCBI lineage: Eukaryota > Viridiplantae > Streptophyta > Magnoliopsida > Lamiales > Gesneriaceae > Henckelia > Henckelia pumila. The sequence goes on along the minus strand of NC_133123.1, from coordinate 155,563,465 downwards.
TAGCAAGTTTGAAGTTGGGGAGTCATCGAAAACTGTTTTTGTAAAAGAGAACAGTAAATCTGCTAGCATTCCTATTGCAATTCCAAAGGAAAAACCAATTCCATTGAAGGCACAAGCTCATGTTCAGAAGAAAAAGCAAATGAAGCGTTTGTTTGTTTGTCATTACTGTCACAAGCAAGGTCACATCAAGCCTTATTATTTCAAACTCAGGTATGACTATATGTACTGAAATTCCAGGCAAGAACTGTCATCAGTGTTGCCAACACTGAACCAGAACACTGCCAGGAGGAAAAATATTGAGAAAAAGGTTTGGGTACCAAAAGCTAAATCCAGTTGTAATGTTGTTTATACTTCCTTAAAAACTAATGTTGCAGGTCATTGGTACTTCGACAGTGGCAGTTCACGCCATATGACAGGATTGAAGAAGTATCTTTCTGACTATGTTGAACAGGATAAAGGAAAAGTGACATATGGAGGAGGAGCCAATGGAAAGATTGTTGGAAAAGGAACTTTGAATGTAGAAGGACTGTCTAAGCTTCACAATATTCTACATGTTGAAGGATTAAATGCAAATCTTATTAGCATTAGTCAACTTTGTGATGATGATCTTTATGTTAAATTTGATAAGAATTTATGTCAAGTTTTTGATAAAAGTAATTCGTGTGTTTTGACAGGGTCTAGATCATCGGACAACTGTTATCAACTTGGATAGGAACTTGCTTGCAAATTCACCAAGGTTGATGATTTGAATTTATGACATCAAAAGTTGAGACATGCCAACTTCAAAGCATTGAAGAAACTGAGCCAGTATGATGTTTTACGGGGAATGCCAAATCTAACTTCTGGAGTTCCATATGTGTGTGTCAAAAAGATCTGAAAGAGAAAACAATTGAAGACAATATTGATGATCTGCTAGATACTGTCTCTTCACAGACTGATTCCAGTGTTGTCACTAGCGTTGTCCCACATGAAAAATCACTCAGCACAACACTGAGTCCAACATTGAATATGAATGAACAGAGTACAGAAGAACAGGATGATTTTGAAGATGAAATACGAGATGCTGGACATGATGTACCTAGCAAGATTCAGAAAAACCATCCTACTTCACAAATCATAGAAGATGCACAAGGAAGGATGCAGACCCGAAGAAAGGAAAAAGTTGATTATCGAAAGATGAGTGGGTTAGTGTGCATGACTTCCGCATACTCTCAGGTAAGACATTCTTGCTTTGTGTCTAGTATTGAACCAAAAAATGTTGGTGAGGCTTTAAAAGGTGAGTTTTGGGTCAATTCTATGCATGATGAACTTGAACAATTTGTTAGGAATGATGTGTGGATCTTAGTTCCTCCACATTATCATAGTAATATCACTGGAACAAAGTGGATTTTTAAGAACAAAACTGATGAATCAGGAAATATTGTGAGGAATAAGGCGAGGTTGGTAGCTCAAGGGTATACACAAGTTGAGGGGGTGGACTTTAATGAAACCTTCGCTCCTGTAGCCCGAATAGAATCTGTTAGATTATTGTTGGCTATTGCATGTCACATGAAAATGAAAATTTTTCAAATGGATGTAAAAAGAGCATTTTTTAATGGAATTTTGAGTGAAGAAGTTTATGTAAGACAGCCTAAGGGATTCAAAGATCCACATCATCTTGATCATGTTTATAAATTGAAGAAGGCCTTATATGGATTGAAACAAGCACCTCGTGCTTGGTATGGAAGACTCACGGAGTATTTGCTTGACATTGGATTCAAAAGAGGTGAGGTAGATAAAACACTTTTTGTTCAAAAAGTACAAGGTAACATTCTTATCTGTCAAATCTATGTTGATGACATAATTTTCTGTGCTTCATCTCAAAAACTTGTAAATGATTTTGTTGAAAGCATGACTGCTACCTTTGAAATGAGCATGGTAGGTGAGTTGAATTACTTTCTAGGATTACAAGTGAAACAAATGAGTGATGGAATCTTTTTGTGTCAAAGCAAATATGCTAAGAATTTGGTGAAAAGGTTTTGTACTGATCATGTTAGACATATGAAAACACCAATGGGAACTAATGAAAAACTGTGCAAAGACAGTGTTGCTGACAGTGTTGACAACACTTTGTACAGAAGCATAATTGAAAGTCTGTTGTATCTAAGTGCAAGTCGACCTGATATTATGTTCAGTGTCTGTTTGTGTGCCCGATATCAATCTGATCCTAAAGTCACACATATGAAAGCTGTAAAACGAATTTTGAAGTATGTTGCAGGCACTTTAGACTTAGGGTTATGGTAAACCAATACTAATTTGGTAGGCTATAGTGATGCTGATTGGGCAGGAGATGTTGATGAGAGGAAAAGCACCACGGGTGGTTATTTTTATTTGGGTAACAACTTGGTTTCATGGTATAGTAGGAAGCAGAACTGCGTGTCACTTTCCACTGCTGAATCCGAATATGTGGCAGCGGAAAGTTGTTGTTCTCAATTAATTTGGATGAATCAAATGCTACAAGACTATGGTCTTAAAAGTGAAACACCAATTGTGTACTGTGATAACTCAAGTGCTATAGATATATCAAAAAACCCAGTACAACACTCTCGAACTAAACATATTGACATAAGACATCACTTCATTCGAGATTTGGTTGAGAAGGACATGATCCAAATGGAGTTTGTTGGGACCAATAACCAACTGGCCGATATTTTTACAAAAGCATTAAACTTCGAGAGATTCTCCAGTCTTAGGAAATCTCTCAACATGTGTTCTTTATAAGAACTCAAGGTTGCTGTCCTTAAGTGTTGCCAACACTGACGGACAACACCAAACATGCATGAGCATTTTTAGGACTTTAGGCATACTGCATATTCATATTGTTTTATGTTTTGCACTGTTGGATAATACTGACTGACACTTTGTAGTTCTTCTGTCAAAGTTATTTTCAGAACACACTTGCCATGAAAATATGCTTTAAACCACGAAATAGTTGAGGGATGTTCGTGTATTTCATGATCTTGTCCCATGTGAAAAGTGGTTTTAAAAATTAAAAAGCATGGTTTGATAAAATTTCAGTGACCAATGTCTTGAAAATCAAACTAAAATCGAAAAAAAATTGGAAAAAGCTACCTAAGAGAGTCCAATGAAGACCGTTCTTTTAGTGTACAGGCTACCACTTCTGAATCAAAATAAAAAGAAGAAACACATGGCTCTGGAAGTGTGACAAATTCAAAAGTATTTTGAAGACTACAGTGTTGTTGGGAAGTGTTGCCAATACTGGTACTTAACACGTGCTGCACACACTTTGCATGCATCATTTTTGATCTAATCTCATTACATTCTGTTTTAGACATAAATTAGGTCATGCATTTTGCATTTATTGTGATCATATCGTGCTCAGGATTAACATTTCAAAGACGAACAAAAATTGGAAAAATTGCTCAACTTGCTGAAAATTGAATTGATTGAGATTGAATATGTTTCAGTGGAGTTAAAACTCGATGTGGAGTTATTTATTTTTGGGGAATATTGATATATTCTTAAGTAAGAGTTTCGGGATATCCTTAATTAATCAAATTTAATTTCCTTAATTAGAGAGATTTTTTTACCCGTAGGAGAATTGTTACCGTTGGGAGATTCTTAGTCTGATATGAGAGATAGGAGCTTTTGATTTTTTTTACCGTTTGAACCCCATATTCCTATATATTTCTAAGCACTGTAGAAATTGATCTTATCGTCTTCAATCTTTTCTAACTCTCTCTGCAAAAATTCTCTGAAACCCTTAATTTTTATCTTGTTTATAATGGCAGGCAAAACTTTCGATTCGCATGATATACGATCGGAGATGGGTTATCAAGAGGAAGACAAGCCTTCGGAGCTATCTTCTGATCCTATTCTCTCGATTGTACATGTTGCCATCAACCTACACCGTTGGCAGAAATTGCACCAGGAGAACCCGGGAACGAAATCGACCTTGAGAATCCTCCTGATTTCTCAGTGTTGAATCGTGTGTTCCCAACACAGCCAATAGCGAGAAGGTCAAAGCGCCAAGCAGGCTTCAACCCCGATTTCACTACCAATAAGAGATTTCGTGGTAAGGGGGAGACTTCACGTCCTATTTTGGATGATCCAGATTTCTCATCTGGAGAAGATTCTGCGGATCAAAATTTTGAGGTGGTTGCTAGGACAAAAACCTCTGTTGCTGAAAAGGCCAAATCGAATAAAGGATTTTCGTCTAGTGATGATGATTCTTCTGATGAAATTTCTACTGATATGGCTTCTACTGAGAAAGAGTCATCTAGTGCTGCTGTTGTTGATGATACCACAAAGCCAACCACAGAGGCTCCAGTGTCTACTGATGAGGAAATTTCACTGGCCACTTTCATGGCGAATATTCGAAAAACCAAGGCTAAACCAGTTGCACCTTCACAAGTTCTATCTTATGGTTATGAACCAGATGCTGAAATGATGCAAGAGTTTGAGAATAACCGGCCTCAGGAGTCTGATAGTTCATATTTTTCGAGTTCTGAGGAAGAAGACTATGCGGATGCTGCTTCTGATGGTTCTGGAAGTTCTGAGGAACAAGTTGCTGATGACAGTGTTTCCAACACTGATGACAACACTGCTGCTGAATCTGACTCTGACTCTGATATTGATCCTGCTAAGGCATACAATATTCAGTTTTATTCAAAGGAATCTGCTGATGAATGGGAAGCTCTGTCTGGAAAAGACTGTTGGGAAGAAAGAAATATTGATGAAGTGTCCTTCGAGAAGCAGAATTTGGTGACTTTCTTGAAACAGCAGAATTTATTTTCTACTGTCACCACTGCCGGACCATTTTCAAGAAGAGCTGTGTTAGAATTTTACTGCAATCTGAACATGAAGACTGGAGATGAAAAATCATTTAAGTTTGGAAGAGTGTACATCCGAGGAAAGGTGTATGATTTTACTCCTGTTTTGATCAATGAACACTACAATACTCCTGATATCGATGATGATGCAGTTACTGAGGATATTGATCAAGTCACTAAAGTGATCACTGGAGGAATGGTTCAAAAATTTCCACTGCACCCAGACAAGTTGTCAGCTGCAAAGCTTACTTCTTTATTTTCTGTGCTTTACAAAATTGCAATCAGGAATTGGACGCCATTTACCAATACAACAGTGGTAACTAAGCCACAAGCCCTTGCGCTGTTTGCCATTGAAACTCAAGCTCCTTTGGACTTTGGTAATTTGGTGTTTGAAAATATTATGACCTTTCGAGAAGGTGGTTGGAAAGCAACTAAGTTTCCGTTTCCTTCATTGATCTATGGTATGCTGGAATCTCAAGGCTTCACGAAAGAGGATGATGAAGAATTGATTGGAGGAGATGAGCTTATCAAGATCGCACCTAGTTTGCTGAAAGGAAATAGGATGATTGATCTACCATGGACTGGTGTGGTACCCAGTGTCGCCAACACTGAGTTTGTTCCACCTATGTCTATTCATAACACTGCTGTGATTACGTTGAATTCTACTGCAATTCGTGCTCAAATGACTCATGCTAAACTGAAAATTGCACAAGCCAAAGCTGATCTCGAGTACTATGAAGCCTTCATGGCTGAATACAGGACTAAACTTGGACTACCAGGGCCTTCTGGACAAAAAGGGGGAGTAGAATCAAGTGCTGAGCAAGCTGAAGAGGCAGATGATTAGATGTTGATTAATCATAATTGGTTTTAGGATTTTTTTCTTATCCTTATCTTTTATTTTTGTTATTTTGCTCTAAGTTCAAAATATATTTCTGAGTTGATTAGGTTGTGCTCTTTATTACTCTCTGATATGATATTAAACTATTTGCTACTCTGATCTAGTAAGTGTTGCCAACACGACCACACAACACTGTGTTCTGAGATGATTAAATTCAGAGGGAGCTTTAGTTGCATAAGATAGGGGGAGTTATTTGCACTTGTATGTGTGTTTTGTCCAAAAAGGCAAAAAGGGGGAGTTTGAAAGAACATGTCTTACACATGTCTTTTAAATTATTTCCTTATTGCATTCAATTTCTATATTTATAGTTTTGTCTTTCTTAGAACAAGTTTTAAAATTAGTAATATCAATTATATCTTGATTCGAAATATTTGATTCTGATGATATATTGTTTCCATGCTTTGTAGGTTCTTATTTATGAAAACATATTGAAAATCTATTTATAGGAGTGCTTGGACCGATCTGAGAACAGAACAACGAGATAGAGAGATCAAGAGAGTGAAACATAGAGAGCAAAATACATAGAGAAAGTACTGCAGAAATTCTAGAGTATTGAAGTTCGATCATTGAAGAATTTCTGAAGAGATACTACTGCTACGTTGTGTTGCCGAGTAGTGTTGGAAACACTGAAGAACACACGAGTGAAGTGTTGTTCAGAAAGTGTTTCTTTGGTTTTCGTTTTTCGGTTTAGAAATTCCTATTGATTTATTATTCTAGTTCTTACTAGTTTTTAGGAAGTCTTTTATTTTCTCAATCTGTTGAGAAAAGTAGATTTTTCGTAAAACAATCACTAGTTGGTTTTTGTAAACTGATTTGATTTTCTAGTGATTATTTCGCCATGAGGCATCGTACAAGTACTTAGTACTTGTGCATAAATATCTGTGTGTTATTTACTTTTACTGTTAGTTAATTATTCTGTTGCATAGTGTTATCATGAAGTGTTGACAACATTGAAAGATAACACACACTCGAAAAGTTTTCTGATATTTCTGTGATTTCATACTGTCCAAACCTTACAAATATAATTGAGATAATTGCTTTTGAATCCCTTTAACACAACCTCACTGTTTAATATTGAACTCATACGGCATATGTATTTGATACATAAATATTCGTACAATTTTAGGTGTGCTTATTTATATCAAACTATAATTACTGGCCTCATAACTTATATATATGTATATATATTATAAAAACTAATTAATTACCTCGTAAATACATATATGTGTACACTTTTTTACATGTTTATTATTTATCATATGTCGGATTGATTTCATGTTAGCATAAAGATAATATTTTGATTAAAAAAGTCAAGATTGATTTAGATAAGTGGAGTCCGTAAAGGTATATATGCATGGATTTCATGTTAACTAAATAAAAATTGGACCTTTTGAAGTATAAGATATTACTATCTTGTACTAAAATCTCTCATCAATTTGTTAGTCGTCCTTGCTAAAATTTCTTGTTATATCTTATCGAATTATCTTGGATTTATTGATTAATTTTTAAAAATTATTGTATGATTGTTATACTGTGTTAGAAAATATCAAATATTGTGTTGGAAATGTCAAAATCATGAGACAAAGAGAGATTGTAATTTGAAAATTATATTAAAAAAATCTACATAACGCAGTACCAAAAATGGTATTCTCTCACAGTCTCACTCATATAATAAATGGTAATCCAAAATCCGGATGTTGAATTGGGACCAGAAGGTGTATTGGCTGAGGAAATTCATCTGCTTCTTCATGGTCATCAACTTCTTTCAATCAAGCATATGAATAGTAAAGCAAACAAAGTGGCACATTTACTTGCGCACAAAGCTCTAACATTTCAGGATAATGTTCAATAGTTTTATGGGAATGTACCTAGTTGGCTTGTTAATGTTGCATTTCAGGATTTGGTTGATTAATACTATGATCCTTTTATCTTCAAAAAAAATGGAGATTATTTCAAAATAATATTCTCTCACTCATATAATAAATGGTAAAGATTATTTTAAAATAATAATAATTATTATTATAATAATAATAATAATAATAAATGGTAAAGATGATGGCATGATGATTGGTGAGGAATAATCCAAAAATAAAATAAAAATTATTGATGTGATATTTAAATTGACGTACGCATTTTAAATATTAAATTAATTAATATGATATTCCCATTTCTTTGCTCAACTTGCATGCATGTTTTTGTGGAATATTAATATGCATGATAAAATATATCGAGTACTCCAACTACATTGCAATACGTACATACATATATATGTGTGTGTCTCTCGAGTCCAACTAAAATTAAAATTTAATTTTTTTAATTTGGTCTTCATTTTTATTCAATTTCGAAATAAATATGGTTTTGTAAGTTTACTTCTTTTTTTTTTAGGAAACATTTAGTCATTTACTTTTTACATACACTATTTTTTTTGAAAAAACAGTACTACCTAACTATTTGAAAGTGCTCGTTTTGTATCTCATCAAATCGTAGGAGTGAAAAATATATAAAAGACTGGAATTTTGATTTGAATGGACATGCAATTAAAATCTCCATCGGTTGAGCTAGAATTGATTAAACCCGGCCGTGTATTAGCATTAGCGCAGCTAAGATCAATTTTAGTTTTTTTTTTTTTTTGGGTATTGATGTGATACTGATATGTTCAGTGTCATGCACACAGAGACACACACGCATTGAGAAAATTGCATTTTAATCTCGTATATTTATCTTCTAAAAAAATTGTTAGAAAGATATCATGATGAAACTGAAATTTAACTACATAGATTATCAAAATTGCAAAAAAGGCAAGCATATCGGATCAAAAATATGTAATTTTTAAAAACATATATACTAACTAACTTTTAATTGATTTGATAAAACTTTATTTAAAATTACAATTATGTGACGTCCCAAATTCGATGAGTGTCTCCATTCTACCGACACAGATCTTTCTGGCGTATATAAGGTAGTGTTTGAGAGAGCTTTTAAAAAGCACTTCTCAGCTTTTCATTAACAAAATTTTGAAATTTTATGAAATTTTATTAAAAAAAACTGAGAAGTGCTTCCTAGAAGCTCCCCCAAACACTACCTAAGTCTTTACCCACATGCACCTTGAGGAAAGTCACAGATGGTCATCCATCTTGTAAATTTTCTAAATCAAGCACTAACTAATTAACTTTGAAGTTTTTATGTGATATTGTCTATTGAATCTTTTTATACATATCATTCTGGTATAAAATTGGTTCATTCATACTCTTTATCAACCATTCGTTGATAGAGTTTCCGTATTTCATATATTAATCATTCATATTATAGATAATGTACCACATTGGGAATTATGAACCATGTACCATCGTAAGAATTTGGATTCGAGTGTCACTAACAAAATCACCATGTTTAGATAATTATTTAACAGTACAAGTGCGCATCGAATAGGGAAAATTTATTGAAATATTTTTTAAAAATATAATTAGCTGTTTAAGTTTGAAATGTTATGAAATGAATATAATATATATTTCATAGATGAATGTGGGGCACATTGATTATATTTACATAATTGTGTATTAATTACAAATCTGCAATACGTATGGCGACATTTTGGACCTCTTCTCCGTTGACCTTTCCTGCACTGATTCCCCACAACCCCCGAAGGAGTAAAGTAATGGTCAAATTTTAATACTTTTCTGCTCTATAAATTTCTGAACAAAATAATTCATTATCAAGGGAAATTATTGATTTTAACTAATAAATCATATAACCATAATTATAAGATTTCCTAGTACCAAATATAATAGATCGCACCTTCGAATTTTTGCCACTAAGTTTTCAATTTTTTTGATAATTTTAGTTAGTTGATATATATATATGACAGCACTCGATCATTCCACACCGCGCAACGCCGGAAAAAAAATGTTCAAATTCTAAAAAAGAAAAAAAAAAAAAAAAACAAACAAACAAACACAAAAATAGCAGACAAAGATTGAAATTCAAAAATTCTAGATTGCAAGTCGCAAGATACTGATACGTATATATATATATTAGGTATCGAAATTGCCAGCCATTTCTAGATAAACAAGCTGCGGAAGTTTGGAAGAGACACATTTGTATAGTTTTTAAAAAACAATTGAGAGTATTTTTAAATGTTTTTAAAATGAAAAACAATGAACTCAAAACAAATTACTTTTGAAATGCTAAATGTTTTTATAGATAATTATCCAAACACATATTTATTATTAAAACAACTCGTAAAATATTTTATAAAAATTTTGTAATTAAACACTTATATAAAAATAATTTATTAAATATTTGTCCAAACAGAGCCTAAAATTGGTAAATTTTGTAGTTTTGTAGTTCAATTCTATACATACATTATCGCTCAAATAATACACACAATACATTTCAAAATCGTTCCTTTTTTTATTTATTTAAATTGCATTTTACTTGGCGTATATATATATATATATATATATATATATATACATATATATATATCCTACGTACAGTAGTCCGCCTTTGGAGGGGGAATGTAATTTAAAATGACAACCAATTAAATTGGCAAAGATTTCTAAATTTCTTCGACAAAATTGAAATCTATATCATAGAAGTCATCAATTAAATTTAACGTTCTTTAGTCGTGTCTTTAGGAGTTATTAATAGAGCATTGATTTTGATATTGTGGCAAACTTGTATATATAAGATATCTCCACATTTTAGTACCACACAAACAAAACATTTGAACATATTTTCAATGGAGGAACAACAACCCTTTTTCCATTAATGCACAATCTTGTTCTTCATGACATCATTAAGGACGCAATCCAAAAAAAAAATTAATTACGTGCGAACGATAAATATTGTTAAAATAAATTTACTTACATAAAATTGAAAATTTAAATTTAGCGATGGTATGTTAATGTTCTAATGTCGACACCGCGGCCCACCAGAAATTAAAATAATATTACATGAACATATATAAATTTTATTTTATTTTTTAAAAAAAATTGAAATTCTTAACCAAGAAAGTGTAAAGGATACATACAAGTTGGTTGATGTAATCTCAGTGCAAATTTATGTGTGGTCCTGTGTGGGTACTAAGTGCAGAAGCTTTAAAGAACCTAAAAAATGGTCCATCATCTATATATGAGCTAGATACGACTATATCACAATTATCTCTTCCAGCTAACCATCGAACCTCCAAAAGCATGCACCACAATTATTTAATTCATTTCATTTCATTTTTGTTAACTTTATTTTACTACTCTTAATTAATCTCGATTTTATGAAAAATTATATTTCGTGTCGTGTAACTTGCATGTTTTAATTTTTGGTTTAGGTATTGGTCAATTTACGGTCTTAGCATACTAATAGAGATGGAGCTCTAAAATTCTATTCGAGAGAGCAAAATTTCATCGTTGTTATTTTTCAAAACAATATTAAAATAAATAGTGATACTAAATGAATTTTTGTCGGACAATTGATTTTAATTTTAAGTCTGGGGAAAAATATCGAAATGCCGTTATACCGCCTATACCGTACCGAAAAACCCATATACCAAAAATTTTGGGATTCATACCGTACCGAAATTTTCGGTATCGGTATCGGTATAGGATTTGCGAAATTTCGATATTTCGGTATACCGAAAAAATATAAAAAAAAGTCGGTATACACGGTATCGATATGATACCGCGTATACCGACATTTTTTTAAAAAAATAGTTTAAAAAATATTTAAAATGTCGATACACATGGTATCATACTGATACCGTACCGAATTTCGGTATACCGAAACACCCCTATTTAATTTGGATCGGGTGGGTTGATAGTTTTTTTTTAAAAAATAAATTATTAATTTAATTAAATATACTTGTATTAAGAATTAGTGAGACTGTGATGGATTTTAACTAAACTAAAGGGGGCGGAGTGCTAAAATTATTTAAATTATTAAATTAAATAAAGTTTGTTTTCGATCGTCTCCGCATACTAATTTGCTTATATATATATATGTATATATATGGTTCTTTTTCATCGGACGTGGTGTCGGAAAATGATGATATATCACCGACATTGTTGAGGTGTCTAATGTTATATCGACATTCTAGTGAAAAAAAACTAACATTGAAGAAAAACGCAAGTTATAGAGCTAAAACCGTGAATTGATAGATAGGATGAACACATAACAAAAATGCAATTTTGTCCCTTGATTTTACTATGCATATATACGCAATATTGGGAAAACTATGCGTGTATTCTATTTCAAAAAATAAAATTGAGAAGGGTGTTTCAAGAGCACATACATGCTACATTAATATGTACTCGCGACATTTTTTGTTTTTGGTTAATATTTATGTATCATAGCACGCACGCATAGATCATTAAAATAATTTAATTGATTGAAGTTTAAAAATGAGGCGATTATATAAATTCAATTATTAAAGTACATAATTATGCTAATTAACAATCCCTTAATTACTTAATTTGCAAAAGGGAACTTTCGCTCTATATTTAAGTAGGCATGCATACTTGAAAGTTGAATCAATGCATGCTATGAAATTTGCCGATAAAGGTGTTTAAATGACAATAAAGCACTCAACTTTTTTGCCCATTGATTGACTTAGATTGGTCCCATTTGAGGTTTAAGATCTTTATATTCATTTATCACTACTATGACTTATAAGATCTGTTAATTAGTTAACAATAATTATTCATAAAAATCGAGCTAATATTGAATAGTCAATTAAGTGTAAAGTTAAGTGCTTGTAATATTACTACACGCCACTCCGAAAATATATGATTTCGCGTTAGCACTCTTGTGCCCTTGCATTCACCATCACTACTTGCATTCCATTAGGGTTCCCTCTTGTTCAGGCCAAAGTATTTCACAAAAACAAGATATATATGTATATATATATCTTTTGTCTTGTATATTTTGTGACTTTAGTTCTTTATGTTATTGCATTTCAATTTTAGTTAGTCATTTATTTTTATACGTGCGGTAATATTTATTCATTTCTTATGTGCACCGATATAGTACTGTTGATTTGGCGTAAATATGATGATAATGAGTGATATATCACATCATTAACACTCACGACGAAAAATGACGACGTAAAGTCTACATTGTCGAAAATCAAACGATACAAGATTAATCAAGAAATAATTTAACTAAATAAAGTGCCAAAATCGCAAAGAAATTAGCATGCATAACCAAAATCGCAAATTTTCTAAAAGACTATATGATTAAATTAAATTTTAGGTATTTCCAAAGTTCATGAGACTTCCTAAGATTTATGTGTCATTTATATTATATGCTTAATTAATGCCACATGGTTGCAAATGTTCCATACCCTTTCCTTTTCCCTTTCCCTTTTATATTTCCTTGGCAACATGGCATAGAGATATTCCTCTTTCTCATATTTGACTGTGTAAGATATCCTCACACAGCCCTCTCTTGTTGCAGTAGTGTGCTGAAAAACCTACTTGAAATTAAACCCTCCATGGCTTTGCAGTCGTAAAGAGAAACGATTCGGGCGAATCGCCGTTAACGTTTATGTTGAATCGTGAGTCATGTTCTTGTTTTGTATATATATATCTTTCTTGTGCTGTCTGAATTGTTTTCATTTTTTGGGGGGGGATTTTAGCTCCCATATATTTGAGCTGAAAATCACTTCTTCAAAGATTTTGAGCTTTTTTAACATATAATATTATATATTTGTAAAAAATATTTTCAAGTTCAAATATTTCCAACCCTAATTGTCACTTTTCGATCCGATAGTGAGTTTCTTGAAAATCTATGAATTCCCTGTCTGAATATGCTTTCTTGTGATAAAATATCATCATATATTCAAGATGAGGAATATATTGTTCTGAATTTTATCAGAAATCATGCTTTTTAGCTATATATATAACGCCAATATTTTTTATCTAATGATAAGTAATTATTGTATGTTTATGTGCAAAAATGAAAGAATTGAGCAACAAAATTATTTTCCAAAATGACCTGAAAAAGATTTCTGTGGATTCAGTTGATTTCTCGCAGGTGGAATGTGATCATGAAACAACAAACTCTATGTCGACCATGAATTCGAGAGAAAAAGATCACAGCAGCACTCCCAACGAAAAAGAACTAGACGATAAGAACATCATCAAGTTCCCCAAGATCAACATTACATCTTCTTCTAGGCAATGGTCAAGCTTCAAAAACCCAAGAATCGTCCGCGTATCACGCGCTTTTGGAGGCAAAGACAGGCACAGCAAAGTGTGCACCATAAGGGGCTTGAGGGATCGTCGGATCAGGCTCTCCGTGCCCACCGCGGTTCTGTTATACGAACTTCAAGACAGGCTGGGATTGAGCCAACCTAGTAAAGTTGTAGACTGGCTGCTGGACGCAACCAAACACGAAATAGACAAACTTCCACCTCTTCCAAGTATACCTATAAACAACATGACCACTTCATATCAAGAATCATCTTCTATTAACCCTCAAATAGTATCCCTATCCCACAATTTCCTCACCACAGATCAAGTACCCTTTCCGGGGATCAATCAAGGGAAAGAAAGGGTGATGTTGGTTGATCAAAAGGAGAAGTGGATCTCACCACACCAAGATCATCAAGAAAACCAAGATCAGGCCGCGGTTTTCGGGCAGGGATCATTTGTGGCTCAAAACTTGTTCCCATTAAACAGCCAACAACAACCCTCTTTCCCAAACATGACATACAACTCTTTTCTCCACGGTTGGGATCCTTCAAGCCTCTCTTTATCCCAATTCGGAGGAGGGTTTTCGTTCCCGAATCAAAACGATCAAGCTCACACATCCCACAACATGAGTCTCACGCCTCCTTCCGTCGTCTCCTCTTCGAATCCTCAGCTCTTTTTACCTTCCATTTCCCCACACCTTAATCCTCCATACCTCACCACATCAATGGAGAGTGATATGATCATGAGACAGATCACTCATTTGCAGCAACAAAATCCAAGCTTGAAATCATATGGATCGATGAACATGAACTCGAAAACCACCGTTCGATCACAGGGTCACAACAAAACAGAAAGATCAGGAGATAAAGACCACAGAAGTTCTCAAAGACAATAAATTTTGTTATAGGGCATTTCACAGAAGAAACAAAGATTAATTCCAAGGACTCTAGCTCGCACAGGTTTCCTGCAGCAACTTTACAAATAATTGTCCTATACAGTAAGCAACATAATTCTTTGTCTTTTGTTACTCTCTTACTGTTATATCAATGCTTTGGATATATTATATATCAATATATCATATAATATATATTATATATACACTTAGAACTGTGTGACTGTTAATTAATTGATTATTTAATTATACAGCTTGTACGTATATATTATCTTTGTCAGGTTCACTTTTGGATTTTTACAGAAAACCAACATTATCTTTTTGGTTTATTTTGTGCTGTGTGAAACCTGTAAATTCTTGCATTTATGTGATATATAACTGGAAAAAAATTTAGGTGACTGGAATCTTTTGTCACGCAGACATTTTATTATTTAGATTTAGATTAGAATATTCATATATATAATTCTTACAGGAAAAATGGGTTTTAAAAAAATTAATCCATTGTGGGGATATGTTTTTTATGAATTTTATAATTTCATTTAATTTGTAGCGTTTCTCCATCCCAAATTCATGTTTGTTAGATTACAATAAATATATTTGGATTTGAATTAGATTATCAAATGATTTTTGTATACTTTTTTTGTTTGCTAGTCTAGCTTCAAGATTAAATATAATTCTCTTATATTTTTTCTATAGAAGATTAACCAATTTTATTATTAATTATTTTAATTGGCATAATATAATTAACTAAAAGTTTATTTCAAAGGAAATAATTGTTGCAGTAGGATATATAATTACGTTAGTTATGAATTAAAAAAAATGCTAAACTTTAATAAATTTTCTCTGTTTTTTTCCTGAGAATGAATTAGTAAATATTTTGTTTGAGAGGATGTGTGTGAGTGTGTGTAAACTACATTTAGTGTTAGATTTTTTTGTTAGAGGATATATTTAGTGTGTCTTATATTTTGGGCTATATTAAAATTCAGCAGATTTGATAATATTTAATGTGCCAATTCTCAATCAATTTTATAGAAGAGTGTACAAAAAAATAATGTTGCATTGAATTGAATGATTTGGCTTTAAATTAGAATGAAATATTTGAAATCTCTTGTGTTTTCCAGGTTTTTATTTTTTATTTCTTTTTGCTTCAACCTTCAAATTTGTTCTCCAAACTCGTCACGAATTTTTAAAATCTTCAGGAAAATCTAAATCCTTTCATCCAAATACAACATTAAATTTCGGGATATTCGCATGATACATCTATAACCATTCCCTCCAAGTTCTAACCATATATTACTTTCTGTCAAATACATTTCTGATATCCCATTAGGTCTCTCTTTGTGTATTCATTTAATTTTACTTTGCAAATATTTGAAGTCTACTTGCTATCTAACATCAAGTATTTCTTTTATATATGTAAACTCAACATTAATTACCTAGTATCATAATTCATGCATATATAGCCTGCCATTTTGTTAAATATGTAAATTTCTTAATTAGGCTTCGAATTTTAATAAATTTCAATCGGAAAGTACCGGGAAAATTCGATACAATATATTATTGTTTGAGTTGAAGGAGAGATTTCTTATCATTAAGTATCTCGAACTTGAAATATTGTCTCAAACTTGTGATTTTGTTATCATAGGGGCTATAAGTCATTGACGCAAAATTTGAAATATAACTCCACATAAATGTGCGTTTTCAAAATGTGATATTCTCTTTTTTAAAAAAATATTGGAGGCAAAATATTTTCTAAAAAAAAAAAAAAAAAAAGTCAAATGCATGTAACAAGGATGGACCACAAATTTGTTTAGAAATTGGTTGAATAACATATCAAAACATTACAAATATTTTATTTTTTTCCTTTTTAAACCGCGTATTAAATTTTCGAAACGTTTCTTTTCCATTTAACTGCGTGAATAACAGCATAGGAATATGTCACTCAATTAATTTCTTAATAAACAAATTAATGGATTTTTTGTGGTTAAAATATTAAGGGATACATTGAACTAAATGTTAGAAAAACTCAAAAATCTATCATTGTGTGATACTCGTGACTCGTGAGTCACATTAACTAATTAGTTCAATAATTAAATTATGGTTTGTGCAGCAATTAATTTCCCGAATATTTAAAAATTAACACTTGTTTTCTTAACCAAAAACAAACAATAATTGCTGCTTCATTAAAGAACTTATAAATTATAAGTTTGAGGTTAGGTGATTAATTGAATCTTTCATTATTGCATGTACTTATTTATTTATATATTAATCCTTAAAAAATTAACAATGTATAATTGAGCTAGTCGAATAAGATTGCCAATAATTAATTTGCAATTAATATGTACTAATCATACTATCTTTTCATCAATAATTAAAATTAATATTTGTCCATCAATTAATTGATGATAGTAATTATAAGGTTTATTTTGAGAAACCCTAAAAGAGAGTGGAAACAAAAGAAAGACAGTCACACACACACACACATATATATATATATAATATTTATATTTAATCGAGAGAGTTAAGCATCCGAAAGGAATAGAAGCAGGAAGACGAATAAAAAGGCCTTTAGAATCCATAAATCCCAATTGCGATCATGAAAAGGAAAGATGATAAATTCATAAAACATATGGGACAGAGACTGCAACCTAGCTCATATGGACATACAATACAAATTTTCCGAAAATTCGATACTAGTATAAGAATATTGTTTTGTACGAGATCCAACTATCTATGTTTGGCTAAACATGTGGGGGCCACGGTGGACTGCACATAAAAAATACTTGACCGAACATTATAGGTTGTCGTTGATATACAATTAATAAGATAACATCCTGTTGCTAGGATCGAATCAATTCAAATTTATATAACGTCATGTTGCTAGGATCGAATCAATTCAAATTTACATGTAACTCAGAGAAACGAAAACCAGTAATTAAATAAGACACTTATTTTATGCACAATATTTTTCAAAGATTTTTTGTGTAAAGAAGTACATGTTATATTAAAATTAAGAACTTTAGAGATAATTTTTATAAGATCTCTGATATTAGTTAATATCATCCTATATATATATATATATATATATATATATATATAAATTAAATAATTTCGCAAGATCCAAGAAAATTTAAAGGGTTTACAGTGGGGGGCTCAGCAGCAGCACCCTAGCTATAAAGTGGCAAAAAAAATTACCAGTGGTCCAAATTCGAAGTATACAAGTTCGCTATTTTTGTTTTTCACGAACCATACGGCAGATTTGAGGAAGTCAGGGGGAAATAATAATAATATTACTACTACTATACTATTACTACTAATAATAATAATAATAATAAGATAATGCTAAAGGTACAACAAATATCGTTACAATGATATTTACAATAATTATATCGTGATATTTGCTATTTTATCGTGAGATTTTGTATTCAATTTATCGTGAGATTTTGATATATATCATTTTTACATTGTGTTGTAAGATTTGTTGTACAAAATTTGTTGTACATGTAGCATTGCTCATAATAATAATAATAATACTCTTGGCCAAAGGTCAGGAATTCGATTTTTCATACCAACACCTTCTTGGACTAGCCTGTCACACAGGGTTTGCCTAGTGTGGTTTACCTGGCTAACGTAGTTTGCAGGCTATTGCGTTAGTCCGGGGGTTTACCCAGTGCGCACCAAAGATAGCGGCTGCGGGTTTCCACGTCACAAAAAATAAATAAATAAATAATACTAATAATAATAATAATAAAACAACTAAATAAAATTCAGATGAAAGTGTTTATTATATGGAATTTTAAATTCGAGATCTCGTTTCAAATTTGAGATCTTAATAAAATAAGTTAATAATTTATTTTTCTATGTTACGAAATAAATAACTTATGTTGCCTATAAAATTCTTAGGTTATTTAAAATAACTTATCTTGCAATGTAGTTTAATTTGGAAAATCATACAATTGGGTACGTTACACATGTTTAACCATTTGCCAAAATCTACTTTCTTTAATTTATATTTGCTAATTCTAATTATGCGTGAACTATAGAATATATCCAGGAAATTCATATATGTGACTAAAATCATTCGTCTATTTTGATAACTAATTTATAAAATACGAATTTAACTAAAGGGATTCGTTTATTATTAGAAAAATGGTTTCATTAGAACTATGGTTATGTACGTACTTTCATTTTAGGAAAATAACTTTTTGATCGTGTGATTTGAAGGTTTTTCATATATATATATATATATATATATATATATATATATTGGGTCTTAGTGGCACTTTTTATTTGGTTGTGATTTCCGGGTTCTTACGTGCTAAGGATTCCAAGAGAATCGACTCAAGTGTGAACTCTTCTTCTATGTCTCTATTCTGACCAAAGAAGCGCATATCAGAAAAAAGTGGAGGGATTAGCCACCTTCGGTGTACAAAGGTCTGGGAGGATTAGAGATTGAATATCCAAAGAATGAGAAAGCTGGGCCTCTCCCTTATATATATATATATATTTCCTCAAGAAAAAAAATCTATCTATCTATATATATAAATATATATATAATTGAAAATTCTTAAATTGGATTAAATGGGGAGACTTGTTGACCAGGCTGGTCTCAGAATGAGTAAATTTCAGGCCCAAGGAAACCCTATGGCCCATTAAGCCTAGTAGATTTGAGAGACTCAAAATGATTATGTCCTACTAAAAAACGTATTTATGTCATCTCGCATCTGATTCAAGTTGTACGCCTTGAAATATTAAAATATACTAGCATAATTGCACACATACACTGCATGTATATAATATAATATAATATAATATATTTAGTATTATATATTATATATAAATATTAAATATTATATTTTTTCAATAATTTTTAAAATTATTATTTTTTAAGTTTCTAAAATAATATAAAAGTAAATTTAAAAATACTTATCATTTTATCATATCTATAATGGCTAGTTGAGAACAATATGAAAATATATATAAATAAAATCAAATTTCTTATTTATATTGTGCAAGGACGGTATTGAAAAAAAAGTTGGTGTCCTCACTTTAAGTTGCTCAACTACTTTATATACTAGGGAAAAATGCACACGCTTTGCGTGTGTAAAAGAAAAGTTTTTTATATGTATTTTTTTAAAAGCAAAACATGGAGTGAGTGGAAGGTTTTTAGTGGATAATTGATAGAAAAAAGAAATTATGGAATAAAATATTTTGGTATCATCAAGGTAGTTAGTATAGTAGACTCATCTTTCATATATAACTAGTTACGGAGCACACGCATTGCGTGTGAAATATAATGTATGATATTAAAATTTTGTGCTTCGAAAATGCATATGGGTGAGCAGTTAGATTTCCAATTGAAGAGAAAATTAGAGAAACTAATGCACACGCTTTGCGTGTGTAAAAGAGAAGTTTTTTATATGTATTTTTTTAAAAGCAAAACATGGAGTGAGTGGAAGGTTTTTAGTGGGTAATTGATAGAAAAAAAAATTATGGAATAAAATATTTTGGTATCATCAAGGTAGTTAGTATAGTAGACTTATCTTTCATATATAACTAGTTACGGAGCACATGCATTGCGTGTGAAATATAATGTATGATATTAAAATTTTGTGCTCCGAAAATGCATATGGGTGAGCAGTTAGATTTTCAATTGAAGAGAAAATGAGAGAAACTTTCACAATCAAGGGACAAAACTGGATGGAAATTTTGGTGTCTTCACACCATACCAAAAATAGTTTTTACAAGGGTCTCAAGTATTATGATATAGTATAGATAATAATAATATATAATAGTGTGTATATATATATAGATATAATTCTAAGCAAATTCAAAGATATTTTAAATCTCGTGGTTTTTAAAAACAAACATTTTTATACCATCCATGTTGGGTTTTACATCAGATGGGGCTTTTAAATAATCATTAATTTTGTATAGGAAAAACTCGAGTTCATGACTCATGAGTGTACATGGATTTTACATCAGATTGGGCTTTTAAATAATCATTAATTTTGTAGAGGAAAAACTCGAGTTCATGGATGTCAGAAAGAAATAAATATACAAAAAGTCAAAGATTTTTTGTTTGAATCCGATGCAAAAAAAAAAATGTCAGAGAAATATGACAATGAATAAGAAAAATTAGATATTTACACCTAAAAAAACCAACTAGACGTCTAGGTGGCGGCCTTTTTAGAACACTGCATATGCGATAATGACTAGTATGTAAAGAGGGGAGACACAAATTAAGTCCATCTCACTCAAAGTATATCTTGAATAATTTGCAGTGCCCATGTAAAACTTTACAGACATGATACAACAAACTCAAAAGTATTTCCTTTACAATGCAACAATAAGTTGTTTTACATGTGAATGGTTAAACACACACACAAGAACCATGTTAACACCAAACAAAGGATAAAATTAAGGTGTTGTGAAACAAGCTTCAGTGTAAAGTTACTTTGAGAAGTGCTTCCTATGCCTGCCGGATTTCGTTTTCAAACCAGTAGACTCTCCGATCACGATCTCATCGACTAAATCCTTAAAAATCAAGCGTTCGATGTCAAGAACAGGACCTGAGATTTCATCATCGAAATTTGTCCAGCTTTCGGACCGAAGAGTCAAATCTTGACATAAGATGTTTTTCCATCCATCGTCCTCTGCATCAGAGCCGCCACGTTTTGAAGTTTCGGTCCGAAGCCCTTCAATCTCTGAGCACAAGTCTCTGAGAAGCTTCTGTGCATTCACAGCCTTTCTTGCAGGTTTAAGTGTTCCAGGCCATGGCTCAGAAAGTGTCAATCTTTGGGTAAGAATCTCGTTCACAGTATCGAAAATTAGTTTTCGATTGAATTTATCTATGGACATCATCTGAGTTGCGGTCCTTTCATCGCTACGTTCTTCCTTCAGTAATGTGCTTGCTTTTGTTTGTTCCAAGACCAAAAACAAATCAGGGTTGATAGGATGACCGGATGGATGGAACTGGAAATTTGCCAGGCTCCCTCCGAGGTCTCGGAGGAGGAGACCTGAAGCTAATAGAATCTCAGAAATGTAGCGGTGATCAGGATCAGTGTTCTCGCATAAAGAGGCGATGTAATCTGTCCGAGCTTCATCGTGGCTAGAGTTGATCCTTCTGAGCTTCTGGACTAAATTTTCGATGTTCTGAAGTTTCTTTCTGTTGATTTCAGACGTGATACTCATTTCCATGGAGTTCAAACCACAATTAGTCTCTGCATCAGCGGATACATCGACTGCAGAATATGCTGATTCGATCAACTGATTATTTACACAAAATAGTAACGTTTGAATTCAATTTAAAAGTCAGTTACCTTTGAGGGTCTTTCCTATATACTTAACAGGTGAAGGGGAATCATCTTTATGTGCCGCATTATCAAGAACAGAGATGGGACTTGAGTGCTCGGTGGCAGCACAAGCGAGCTCCGCTGCTTCTTCGTCATTTAATGTCAGGGCAGATTTCTACATTAACATCACCAAACATGTAACTAAAAGACTAGAATTAACCAACTTAACATAGGATGTAGATAGTACTAACTACCAACCTTTTCTGCAAAGCCAGAGACCATAAGTTCACAAGCCTTCGTGGACGGATGCTGTCTATGGCAGGTGCTAGGAGATCTTTCAGAACCAAACACTTCTGCACTTCTTGATTCATGTATGGGACTCTTGGAAAGTTGAACTAAGTTATCATTCTCACGATAACTCGAATTCCTTGGTTCGACACTGATGTCACAAGGTTGTTCCTCGATTGCATGAAAGTTGGGATTTTTTGGCCTGCGTCTTCCAGCTGCTGAAACAGACTCAGTCTGTTGCTTGTTTGGCTGTTTTCTCACTTTGCTTGAATCAGGAGGGGTGGTCGGTGGTCGAGTTCTTTTTTCGAGCTCTGCTTTCTTCTGTTGCATTCGTGGGCTGATTGATCCCGAACTCTTCCCCGAACTTGCATTGCTATCTTTGGCTGACTGTTGGGAACTTGTTGAATTCTGAGAGGCTTTCGAAATTCTGTCATTTCTCAAATTAACGGGAGTTACAGCATTTTCTCGTTGATTGGATTTAGTGGCCGAATCATTAGACATTCTGCCACTGCTTGACCCCTTTCGACTTTCAACAGAGTTACTATCCTGATGTTTAGGCAGACCAGAAAAGCCATCAAGTGAAAGCACAGAAGCAGCAGGTATACCAGATTTCTCAACAAGCTTAGCTGGCTTCATGATTACAATAGGAGACTCGTAATTTTTTCCCGAGCCAACCCTCTTCTTTGTTGAGGCAAGAATTTGATCCGTCTTTAAATTTCGATCGTTTGATAATCCAGATTCATTAATCAAACTTGAAAATTTTTGCTCATGATCTTTATGACTGGCAAAATTAGAACCTCTCCCTTCCTTTTCGGTTTCTAAAAATCCCTTTGCCTGCATTGATTCCAGTATCTGTTTAAGTGCTCGAAGGTCCTTTCCAGATTGTGTGAATTCGAGATCTTTTAATCTCTTCTCAATCTCACTGTAAACAGTAGGAATAGTGTTTGGAGTCTTTGCTGGACCTCTCGTGCTTCTGGAGGCTGGTTTCTGAGAGGTTTTAGTTCCATCAGTCTGCTTCCATGGTGCAGGTTCAATTGGAAACCGTGACATTGGTTTCATTGAAGAATCGGGATTTCTCCATCGTGGTGAGCTAGGCTCCTTCCACAAGTTTTTTGCAGAACTTGAACTCAATTGTGGGATTGGTTTGCTTGAATCGGTGTTTGTAAAAGACCTTGAAACATTAACAAAATCTTCATTTTGATAACTTCTATTCGAACCCATATTGGTTTCACTGGATGAGACTGAATCGGGAAGTGTTTCCAAACCCATCAGCTTTGCGACAACGCTTGGAGGCCGTGCTTGGTTTCCAGCAGATTGTTGCAGATTCTGAGTCTTTCTATCAAACTCACCACTACCCTTCTGCAATGTTTTCACAAAAATGTTTGATTTTGAGTCAGCTTTCAGGCTCCGCAATGAACCTTCCCTACTGTCTAATGAGAGTCTAGGAAGGTCTTTAAGCTTGAGGGAAGATTTGGAAACATCAGGTGCTCGGTTCATTTCCCTTCCATCGTAAGAAAACCGAGGAAGATCCTTTGAAACCGAAAATGATGACCCATCTTTCGAGTGGTAGGATGCTGATCTCAAAAGTTCTCTAGGTTCATTATGATACCAAGGTGCTTCTTGAAGTTTAGCTAGAACTCTAAGAGACTCTTTGAGATCAGCAGCTGTGGCTGAATTTTTATCAGGACATAAACCATGGGAACCAACACCAGTTTTTAACGGTGGCCTAGGCGAGTCTCTGTGCTTCGCTACAAAATCCGTTGCCTCCGTGGATTTAGCTTTAGCTGATGGTCCCTGAACTTCCCTGTACATGGAATCCTTCACGAAATGCCTGAGATCAATGACTTGTCGACTAAAGTGTGGAGATGAATCCTGCAGGCTCATAGCTGAATCCCTCGAGGGAGTTTCCGGGAAAATTATTCCATCAAAGGAGGTTGGTTCTAATTGAGTAGTTCTGTTACAATCAAGGGAACAAAAAGAGGATGAGCGGGAAGACGATGAGAATGAAGCCCTGGACGATTCGGTGAATACCCTTTGTCTCTCTTGTATATTCTTGTTTGAGTATTTTTCCTGTTTTGATACATAGAAAAGACCGAATTTCAGAGAGACCGGTAATTTCCATGATTGTTATCTCTATGGCATGTGGAGAAGATCAATAAAGACACTTTGAGATGAAAATATAAGCATTCTAGAATCGCGCTCTCGCCCTAAAAAGTTCGACATCAAAACTTAAATCTTACCGATGATGCAGATCTTTGTTGTCCATTGGAAGAATCTCTTTCTAAATTACCGCTACCGGAGTGGGATTTTCCTGCAAAAACTCAATAACATTAAAACTGAGAGAAACCACATATTTTTTTATGATAACACAAATTGAAACTATTCAAAGTACTCCACACAAACATTACTTCAGCACGAATGTCATCAAACCAGTAACATACAAGACATTATAAAACATTAATCTAAGACCCCCATTGTCCTTGTTCAAGATTCCTGGCAATCAACCACAAGTAGCAATGGAGAACAAATCTTTACCAGCAGGAAGCCTCTTCGGCGTATGGCCGGCAATTCGCCTACCGCCGGTGATCATATGTTGCCGATCAAACAGTTGAAATATGCCAGTCATACATCCTATCTGTTTCTGCAAATCTAAATTGTCATCTGTCAAAGATTGTAATAGCTTTGCTGCCATCTTCACACCCCTCTTCAGTCACAATCACACCTTTTTTCCCCCAAAGTCCACCTTTATGTCCTCTGGTTTAGTGCCAAAACCAGCTTTTCATTTTGTCACATATACTTCTTCTACCCCTAAACATCATCCAAAAGGCGAGAAGAATCAGTCACCAGTCTGAATTAAAAAATTAGAAAAGAATAAACCTTCAAAATTCAGATAGTGAATTCACAAGCATTCCAAGAAGAAGCAAATTGTCAGAACCTCTACAAATTCCACTTGTTCATACACCTTTGACAAGTAAATTGCCCCTGAAAGAGGCTTGTTTCAATCGATTACTGGTCAACACATCAAGACTCGAGCTTTTTAACAGAAAACAATAGAAAAAAAGCTAGCTTTTGACAAAAAGATTTCCCAAAAAGCCTACGAGATTTCCCAAATTTTCACACTTTTTTCCCATAATCAAAGGCCATAAATGAAAAGAACAAAGTAATCCCAGATTACAAAATCAAATTTCTTAGTCAAAACAGGCACTTGCAATTATCTTTGGACAAGTAAACTAAGCTCTATCCACCGAAAAAAAAACAGCAACACATACTTTGTCACCAGCCGCACAATATTCAACATTTCATCCACTCAAGCAACTAAAACAAACCCATCGCATTACAGCAAGAAGAATCTCCCCAGATCCAAAGAGAAAACGCCATTGTCAAATCCCTCAACAAGAATGCCTCAAAATTAAAAATTAAAAATTAAAAATTCGAAGACAGCCCACAAAAGCTTAGATGTTCAGTTGTTCAATGAAACATAACATGGTTCTTGGTCCATCTCATCCACGAGGACACAAGAATACGATAAAGAGAGCAAAAAAGTTGGCAATTAACAATATTTTAATTTTCGTATTTAGATTTTAATATTGGGAGAAAATAGGGAGGAGGAGAGATGAAAGGAGGTGTGGGGGAAGGTCCATTTTGCAGGCTTTTTCTCGCTCTTCCATGTGGAAGGGTGCTGGTATATGAGTGGGTCTAAATCCCTCTGGACAAACATGTGATTTTGTCTGGGATTAATTGGGTAGTAGGAGAGATTAAGCCAAGAATCATGATGCCTTTTCAGTCATTTTTCAAGAATCTTTCTAAGTTTAATAAGCAAAGAATTGAACAAAGAAAGAAAAAAGAAACTCACAACAATGATTAATTATCACAACTACGTGAATGTAAATTGTACATTTGAGTTATCATCGGTCTACTGAAATTCTATTTTCAAAATTCTTTGCAGATTAGTGTATGTCGTGTTTTTTTTTACAGACGTATAGTGTTAGAAAATGACGATTGTTTTTATTGGAGAATGATCGAAATTTGTATGATTTAAGCTATTTGAGTTACGACGTTAGCATTAAATTTAAATTTTGATAAAATAACAAATGTTTAATTAATCATGTAATTCATATGGAGTGATCGAGTTTAATCATAATGTTTAAGAATGTTTTATGGTTTGAAATAATTGAGTAGCATAATTACAACTGAATATATTTTTTGGTAAATCGACGTGCTTTTAATAATACAATAATACTACATATACAATATATAATGTTTGAATATTACAATGTATTATATCATTTTCTTTTTCTTACTCATTTTACAACCTATGAAATTTTCAAATATTTTTTATTATATGTAAATATCTAGAAAACAAAAATATTTATATTTTCTACTCATTTAATATAATATTTTTATTTTGAAAAAATGATAAATTTAGGGTTTTTTTGGCATAGATAAATAGAAAACATACACAACACAAAAAAAAAATCATCGACAAAATGACTTAAAAAAAAAATTATGCATAGATAATTTATTTTTTTTAAGGCGTATTTGCAAATTACTTGAGAGACAATCAAATAGTTAGTTGTCGAGGATGGTGACATTTTCTTATATTTTGACAAATCGACTTAATTATTTAAATACAAAAATTATCTTGCATGAATTTTTTAACCTTCTTCTACCTCATAATAATAATGAGTTAAAATTACTCAACAAAAAAATTTAATCTGATGAAAAATGCATCAAAATCGTATAAAACAATGAATTTAACAAGGAATAGAAGAATACAAGAGACATTTGTGGTTAACAACAAATACATTTATCTTTTAATTTATCAATCTACTCATAAAGGGTGAGAATTTTATATAGTGATGTTATCAATGTATTTCATAAAGAAATATAAGTATCGATATTATATTGAGTAGGTCGTATTTTGTTAGACGGTCTCACGGATTTTTATCGATGAAGTATGTCAACTCTATTCAATATGTGAGACAGGTTAACTCTATTCATATTTATAATAAAAATTAATATTTTTGCATACAAAGTAATACCTTTTTCAGTAGAAGACCCGTCTCTCAAAATTAACCCGTGAGACTGTCTCACAGAGGTTTTCGTGTATTATAATTTAATGCAAATGTAATTCTATTTAAATATTCTATATGCTCAATATGACATAGAATGTGTAATATCTGTAAGGAAAATTTGTTTTTCGATCATGTATTTTACTCTTTACGTTTTTTATTCTCTGTATTATCAAATTCAAATTTTAATTTTGTATCTTCTGATTTTTGGTAAATATTTTAATCCTTTAAAAAAATAGCGGAAAGACAGAATTTTGATAACATAGATGATCAAAATTTCAAAGAGACATGCAAGCATATATCAAGAAATTAATTTTTCCCGATTTATAGTCCTTATTTTACAAAATATAAAATATAGAAAACGAAAGGGAGATTCGACCTCAAAGGAGGCAAATGTGTCACCTATATTTTGTATTTTTGTCTAAATTTTGAGCTCGATTTATTTGGATTCTCACCAAAATATGAAGAAGAGGACTTAGTTCGATGTGTTACGTACGACCCGATCAAACATTTCTAACTACTTTGTACTTACCCAAAACGTACCAAATCCATCGCTAATAATTATTACTTTTTTATTCGAATAATCATCTGTACATGCACATGTTATACGAATATACATAAATTAGTTTTTTTATTAGATAATACTTTTTTAGTATTAATTAATATTTATACAAAATGTAGAGATTATTATATTAAGTTCAGAACTTTAGATATAAATTTTTTTTACAACACTCACATTAGATATATTGTTATTGGAATTTTTTTGTAGTACGAGTGATATATATCATCATTTAAATAATTTTTAAGAAAAAATATATAGTGATTATTTTATGTGACTTTACGCAGTGATAATTGATTAATTGTCCACAAAGATATACTTTACTTTGCTATTACACTTACATAGCATAGCTGTATTCAAGGACAGAATTAGAAATTCGATAATGACTAAACAGTGTTTACACTAGAATTCATGCTGAAATTTAATTAGGGTACGAACTGGTTAAAGTCCGAATCGAACTATTTAAGTTTACAATTGGATCTGTAACATCAAATTTCTCGATGTTTGGATTAATTCCCTCACCGTGACGTATCGAAAGGTAGTACCATATGCTTAAGATCGACGGGATCATTTTTTTTTATATATAACATCATCCCATATTTTTTTTCAATTATATATATATATATATTTCATAATTGTGCAATAAATTTTACTATAAACACCGTTTGGTAGACATTATTATTAATCTATGCATAACTTATCTGATCCAATCTCGCGTTCTTCTCGTCATATTATTTATCCATCTAATAAATATTAATTTTACATCAATCAAATCATTAATAATTTATCTTACATCAATCAAATCATTGAATTTAAATTACTATGTTACCCCTTATAAAAAATATTATTTTATATTTTATTTATTGTTAAAATGACAAAATAGTAATTTATCATTTTAATATTAAATTTAATCAATCAAATCAAATATAATATAATCTATCAATCAAATCCAATACTATTTTAACTATCATTTCTTATTTATTTTTTAATGCATTATATTACTTATCTATATATTATTTATTTCATCATATCTACCAAACGGTACCTTACGAATGTTGGCTAGGATTGGTAGGCTACAGTCTGGGTGAGAGAGAGTGCCAACTCAAAGAAGTTGGATTATCACAATAGTAAATGCAAAATAATATAGTTCCAAATCTTGACTGAATTAGGGTTACTGTATTTTATTTCCCAATTATTGCTCATACAGCCTAAGCATGGGGGGAGCCCCACCATTTGGAAGATTCTTGGGTTGACACATAGAATATATAGTGATCAATGAGGCCATTATTATCATCTTGTTGGTCTTTTAGGCTTCATTTTGGCTTTTCTAAATTTTTATATGTAATTTGAATATATTTGATTGTGTGTGTGTGTTTTTTCTACAAAAATATTAAAGGAAAAATCGCAAATTTGGTCATATTTGTCTGTTTCTTTGTGATTTTAGACATCTATGTTGTTAAGTTTTAGTATTAGTCATTAATATATCGATATTTGATAATTTTACTTGTTTTTTTTATGAGTATTGACATGACATTGCATAATTGCATCCGCGTCGTATCCGTGTACATGTTCAGGTCGCATCTGCACCACATTAGCAACATATTAGAAAAATACCAGAATAGAAAAATAAAATAAATGAAAAATAACGAATTAAATTTGAACTTTGACTACATGAGACCAAATTTGCAAAACAACAAGTTACAACAATGAAAAAAATTGAGCGTGTAAAATAACCACTTCAATTGTCACAATACAAAATAATCATATATATCACATATATGTTATCTGAAAATTTTAAAAATATATAATAAAATATCCCTTGTTAAAGTGTGCGGTGAACTGTAATTTCGGTTGTACATGTTTGATTTTTTATAATTTTAGTCTTATATTTTTTTTCTGATGTAATTTTAGTCTTGTATTTTTCAGTTTTTGACCATTTAGTCTATTTTCATTGAAAATATTGATATTCAATGTAATGAACGGTGAGTTAAATTACTTTGCTTTTATTCATGATCAAATGTTATATAAAAAGGAAAGTGATGGATGAAGGTTTTATTTAGCTTTAATCTTGTTTTTATAGATGAGATTAAAAATTATCTAATATATATATATATATATATATATATATATATATATATATAATTTTAAGGAAAGAGAGAGATTAATGATTGTGTTTGAGCTAAAATTATATCAAATTTGAAGCTACAGATGTTCAAATTTCACCATTGATTTTATGTTAACATAAAGTATATCAACAGCTTGGTTACACGATAAGACTGAACACTCGTCATTATACATACCAAAAATCATAGATAATGATAATAGTGAATATTTTAAACATTACACACTTACAATTTGATCGTATATTCGGCTTTATATTTTATTTTGATTCAAATTTTAAATCAATAGGAACCATTTTTAGAAACAATCATAAATAGATATACAGGAGAATCGATGGCGCTGGACACGTTTGAGGCCCTTCTCTTCTCTCGGATTATCCTAATGTTATCCCATGCATTAATTTCATATTAATTTCCAGTTGTTATTAAATTAAAGGAAAATTTTTCTGATAAGTTTATTAAAAAAATCATATATCTAAATAATTAAACGTTATTTTATTATTATTTTGTAATAAAATCATTCTAACCCAACATGTGAACAATTAAAGATTATTCTTCCTAGAATACACACACACACACTCAACTTGCACATATTAAATTAAGCTATTGATTGTAATTTAATGTCAATTTAAAATTTTTAATAAACCAATTGACTTAAGATCTTATTTTATATTCTTTATTTTAATATTGAAATATACAAATATATATACTCGTTAAAATCACAGTTATAATTATTTCACTAAATAAAAATTACATCTGGAATTATATCAGAATAATTGTTTAAAAACAAATTCTTATTTATGATTTTGATATTGCAAACCACAGTAGTCAAATAATTTGCACTGCGCAAGCTCTATGAAATATGCTAACATGAAAAAATATGGGTAGAGAGGATCAAAAACTCATAATTATTTGCTACAACGACAAATACTCTATTCTATACATAGTTTCTAAAATATATTGTAGAAAATATGTGCAAAAAACACTGGTATATGAATGTGTGACAGTAATTCGAATGCACGATTGAAATGATGCTCCACGTACTCTAGAATAAATATATTGGCCACACCACAAAGTTTAATTTGAATTTATTACACATTAAACTCATAATTGTCACGGGTGATGTTGATGGATGGAAACAAACAGCATGTGCTGTGCTTAAATTTATATTATATATATAAACCATCTCCATCATCTTAGCCCATGTTACAAGCAACCCTCCAAAATCCATTTATTCATTTTATACCTTTTCTTCCTCCAAAATCCATTTATTCATTTTATACCTTTTCTTCTTTTGTTCTTTTCTCATTGTAACATACTAACATACATACATATATATATATATATATATATATATACACTGGCACACACACATATATACTCCATCAGTTCTTCCGTTTCAATTATATGTGCAACTTTTTTTTTGTTTTTCTCAAATATACAGGCATATATCATATTTAATTAGTAATATTTTTTTACATTTTTTAACTAATATATTCCTATTAACTATATCTTAAAAATTATGCAATCATTTTTTGAATACATTAAATAGGGATAAAGTAGAAAGTTTGTAGAAAATTTTTTTTTTCCCAATGATTTTATTAACTCGTCTGAAAAAAAAAAGTAGACTTATATTATATAATCGGGACGGATGAAGTATACACACACACACATCTGTTGCGAGATTATATTAAGAGTCAATTTTGTGATCACGGTTATTTTATTTGTGTTACTCATAAAAAAAAATATTATTTTTCATGCAACAATAATATTACTTTTTATTATAAATATAATTAGGTTGACCCGTTTCACGAATTCATGAATAAAGGTCCGTAAAATCATCTCACAAGAGAATTATTCATATATACTAGTAGAAAGATGCACACGCTAAACAATGACCAAATCAAATAATTTTTACAAAAGAAAATGACGTGAAAAAGAAAGGTAATCGGTTTCTTCAATTTGAATTTTAAATTTCAAATTTGAAGTTAAACGTGATTACGTGAAAGAATGTGTATTTATTCTGACCATTTTGCCAAGAGAAAATATGAAGCAGAGTTTAATTTTATAGGGTATATTGGTAATTTGATTTTGGTGTAAGCAAGTCGGACCAAATCGATTTTTATGTGGGATGAAGTTTTATAATATAATAATAATAATAATAATAATAATAATAATAATAATAATAATAATAATAATAATAATAATAATAATATATGTGTGTGTGTGTCTGTGTCATGTATATGTATATACATGGAAGAAAGCAAATTAATCACATCCATGATAGAGATTTATTATTATTTAAAAAGGTTTTTTTTTTTTTGAGCCAGTTTAAAAAAGTTTTTCGTACATATTGATTGTGGCTGGATTAGTCATATTCGTTGGAATTAATTAATTTATTTTTATGTAAAATATTTTGGGACTTTTTTAAATATACATGTGTGTGCACACTTGGAACTGAAAGGGATCGAACACCAAAAAATAAAAAAAATAAAAAATAAAATTCCACGATCAAACTACACGAAACTAGAAATCCAAATGATTCATTTTCATGTTCAAAAGCTATAATACCCGATTTCATTCATTCAAATTCCATTGAAATTAATTCCATCGAGTATATATATATATATATATATATATATATATAATAATTATAACTCTAACAAATTAACAGTAGATAGAAGTACCGTGAAGCAAAATTTAACCGCATGAGAAAATTACCCTCAAATAAAATCTAATTACCATTTTATTTCAAATAATTTTTTTTACATCGAATCTCACATATTTGAACAAACGATGATCATAGTTAGATTTTTGGTCTCAAACTTTTATGACTAGGACACCTATTTGTTATTTTTCACTGTTTCAAAAACTTTTTTTACATCGAATCAATCTCAAACTCTCACATATTTGAACTAACGATGACCGTTAGATTTCCTGGTAGTTTTCATTCATTAATTAGCAACAAAAATATATTAATCGAGGGTAAGTGATCCTACATGTACATGCATTAATTGTTAATGCAGATTTCATTGATTGAGATTTATCAATACACGCGAGTCCTACTATTTTTCCAGTGGATCCCACAAAAAGCTAGTTTCAGCACTCATGAATTATTGTTTTTATTTTTTAATGGAGTTTTAATTAGAGTTATTTGCACCAACACCCATGCATGTGAAATTTGAAAATGCACACTTCTTCCCTGAAATTTTAATAGGCATCTTCAACCCTGACCTTTTAAAAAATTAGCACACTCGCCCCTTCAGATGAGTGATTGTTGTGCACGCGTCCCACATGCGACTAAGCAAGATTTTGATATTTTTTTTGCACCAAATATCCCTGTGAAATATTAAAAATGCATATTTGATCCATGTGAAAATAATTTTTATATCTATTCAACCCATAATACAAAATTTTTATTAAATCTAATTATAAAATATTTAGCAAAACACTTTTCGTTTTATTAATTTTATTTTTAATTTTTAATTTATTATGATTATATAATTATTTTCTAAAAAATATTATTATTTTATCTTGTTATCATTATTTTATTAAAATTTCTTCTTGTTTTCAATTTCTCAATTAAAAATGCATTCATAAACGATATTTAAATACCTAGAAGTACCAAAATATCAAATCAAAATGATAATTTCATGCATATTATTTTTCAATTTAGGATTATAGATTTTTGAACCAAAATCTAATTTTTTTAAAATGCATTACAGAATTTGCATTAAATAATAATACACAATATTTATTAAGATCTGATTATTAAATATTTTTCAAACATTTTTAATTTTATTTATTTTTAATTTTTAATTTAAATTTTTAATTTATAATTAATTTATTTCTAAAAAAATTATTATTTTATCTCGTTATCATTATTTTATCAAATCACTTCGTGTTTTCAACTTTTCCATTAAACATGATTCATAAATAATGATTTAAATATCTAAAAATACCAAAATATTAAACCAAATGATAAGTTCATGAATGTTACTTTTTCGATTTTGAATTATATAAGAATGTTATTTTTTTATTATTTATTACAGATTGTGCAATACATATTCTCGAAAAATTTAAATTTTGGTTCAATAATATATAGTCCTAAATTGAAAAAGCAATATGTTTGAAATTATCAGTTTAGTTCAATATTTTGGTACTTGAAATTATTTAAATACTTGTTCATGAATGCATGTTTAATGAAAAAGTTGGAAACATGAAGAAAGTTTAATAAAATAATGATAACAAGATAAAATAATAATATTTTTTAGAAAATAATTATATAATCATAATAAATTAAAAATTAAAAATAAAATTAATAAAACAAAAAGTGTCTGCTAAATATTTTATAATTAGATTTTAAGAAAAAATGTGTTGTTGAATCCGATATTTTGGTGATAACAAACAACAACTCATTGTATAGGAATGTGCTGCCAACCATTGTATTTCAGGAACCTACTACAACTTCTACCGAAAGCTTGTCAACCGCCTTTGCTCTCGACCGGCTGAAGTCACAAGCCTATCAACTGGCTATCAAGACCAGCAGAGGATAAATCTATCTACCGAAAGCTTGTCAACCGCCTTTGCTCTCGACCGGCTGAAGTCACAAGCCTATCAACTGGCTATCAAGACCAGCAGAGGATAAATCTATCTACCGAAAGCTTGTCAACCGCCTTTATCTCTCGACCGGTTGAAGTCACAAGCTTATCGACTGGTTATTCAAACCAGCAGAGGACAAATATCTCTACCGGTAGAATGCCAACTGCCTATCTAGATATCTCGAGACAAGTACCTATGACAAGATGTTCTTTGCAGGATCTTTTATTAAAAGAAGAACCGGCGTTTCAGAAGATTTGTTGACTCCTGCAAATCAAGACAACAGGTTGTACCAAAATGGCAAAAACACAGAATGACTGCAGATAAAGCATTCGACCGTTTATTCCAGTTTTGGACCCTGGAAGTTGTCTGCAGTGTACGATCCTCATGCAGAATCATCAATGCATTTATGAGCATTAAATGTGCATTCAATGCAGCATCAGAACGTTCAAAATAAAGACGTTGATGATTGACCTATATAAAGGGAAGATTGCTCAAACAACAACAAGAAGTGATACGAGACAACGAAGAGAGACAAGCAACTCAGAAAAATTTCAATCACTTGACTAATATCAGAAGTCCTCATCTGATATACTTGAGCACACTTACAAGATCAATCATCTGCTGCTCAAATAAACCCTCGCCTACAGTTCACATATCTGATCGTCAAGGATCATTCTAGGGTTTTCAAGCCTCTCGACCGCTCTGCAGTCTGAGAAGCTCAACTCAACTATACTCAGTGTTGAAGAGACTTGAAGCTGCTCTGAAAGCTTCCACCAGTCCGATAAGAACTGAGAATCTTATCTGTGTAAATCTAGGAGTTTCGGATTAGGCATTGGATAAGTCCTAAGTCTGAAGTGGGTGTATTACAAGACGTTGTAATAACCAAAGTCTTCTAGTGAATTCCTTCCTAAGTGGAAGAAGGGGAGACGTAGAAGGATTAAGCCTTCGAACTTCCATAAAATCGTGCTTTAGCATTTACTGCCATTTATCTTACATCCTGCTCATACATTGCATTATAAACTTTGCATCACTAAAACCTCTGAACTATTTCCGCACTATTTAAGTTGTTCAAAACGTTTTAGAAGTTGAGAAAACTGATTAAGTGAACTAAACCTCACTTGATCATTTTAAAGAAGAAAAAGAAAAGTTTCAGAGTGTATTCACCCCCCCTCTACCCTCTGAACCGATCCCAACAAGTGGTATCAGAGCGGGTTCTTTTCTCAACTGCTGATCTGAAGTTTTCAAATCATGACTTCTTTCAACAGAATTCCTATGTTTTCTAAAGAAGAGTATGATGATTGGAAAATTCGCATGCAGGCACATCTTGCAGCACAGGATGATGACATGCTATATGTCATAACAGACGGTCCTATCAAAATTATGAAGGTCAACCCAGCTCTAGCCGATGGTGCAGGACAAATGATTGAGAAACCAAGAGCTGAGTGGACCACTGAGGACAAAAAGAAGGCCAATCTTGACAATGTGGCCCGGGACATCCTATACAAAACACTGGACAAGAATATGTTCAGCAAAATCAAGTCATGTTCCACAGCAAAGGAGATTTGGGAGAAGCTCACTCAGCTGTGTGAAGGGAATGACCAGACAAAGGAAAACAAGCTCACTCTAGCCATTCAAAAATATGACAACGCCAAAATGAAGCCAGGGGAAACCATGGCTGAATTTGATGAACGGTTCAGTAGTATCATCTGTGATCTTACTGCTTTAGGTAAAACTTATACTAACCGAGAAATTGCTGTGAAGGTTATGAGAGCTCTGCCCAAAGAATGGGAGATCAAGACAGTGGCCATGAGAGAGTCAAAAGACTTGAGCAAGGTTGAACTGCATGATCTCTTTGCTGATCTCAAAGCCTACGAGTTCGAGCTCAACATGAGAACAGAAGATGAACCATCCACATCTCAACCAACCAAGGCCTTAACCTCAACCGTGATACGTCCACCGGTCGAGGAACCTCCAAAGAGATCAGCTGAGCAAATCAGCAATGAAGCCATGACACTCTTTGTCAAGAAATTTGGTAAATTTATGCGTAAAAACAATTCTAAATTTAAAAATTATCATAAATCGGACCATACAAACGATGGTCCTACTTGTTTTAACTGTGGAAAGCCAGGCCATTTCATTGCAGACTGCACCAAGCCTAAGAACAATGATCAGAAGCAATTCTCCGAAAGAAGAAGGGGTAAGGAGGATAAAAGGACGTTTAGAAAAGGAAAAGACCAAAGGGTTCTAGTAGCAGATGAAAGCAAAAGCAAGTGGGCTGAGTCTGACTCTGACAACTCCAATACCGGAAGCTCTTCAGATGACAGCGATGATGAAAAAGTGGAATGCCTTATGGCCGACATCGAAGAAGAAGCTGAGGAGGTATTTGACTTTGGCTCACCTGAATTTACTCACAGTGATTTAGTTACTGCTTTACACGAAATGGCTAATGAATACAAAGCATTATCCAAGGAGTTCGAGGAAGTAAAGGCAGAAAGAGCTAATCTAAAAGATAAGTCAAGCAAATCAAGCTGCATGCAGCAAAAAGAGCTTGATGGTCTTAAGGTCAAGCTAAGTCTGCTGGCTACTGAGAACGACACCTTGAAAAGAGTATTCCAAGCTACCTTGATTGAAAATAAAAAACTACTTGAAACCATTAAGGCTTGGAATAAATCTTCGGTAACCATTGACAAGATTCAAGAAATCCAAAGACCGGTACATGATAAAACCGGTCTAGGGTTTGGAACAAATGAACAGTCTATGGAATCCTGTATTCAGTCAAGCCTGGACAAAGGCAATCTTAACAAAATAAGATTTGTCAGGTCCAGCACGATATATGAACACGATGAGTGCAGCTTTGACAAAAATCAGAAAGTATCGAACGAACGAAGCTCTAAGCATAAAGGGCTGGGATATGTGGATCCCCAGACCTCCAATCAAAGAGGAACTTGGATCAAACCAAAACCTAATGAAAGAAGAAAGGAAAACCAATCTAATTTCAAAAGGCCATGGAATGAGTCTAACTACTCTAAGAAAATATGGTCAAAGGAGAAGCCTTACCAGTACTTTAATTGCAGGCCAGTTCAAAAGAGGTACATGCTAACTGATGAAAATAAAAAAGGCAAGCAGCACACAGCAACCTCACAAGCACACACATTTACTGCCTATCAACCGCACAGATTTCTGGACACACACACGGGCAAACCTGTAAGGGTGTTCCAGGTGTGGGTCCCGAAAGGGCTAATCCGACCTGGACCCTACTAGATATGGGTACCAAAAGTTCTTCACTCTTTGCAGGTACTAAAAGTCCAAACGGGCGAGAAAACCACTTCTATCAAGGACACTACCTGGTATTTAGATAGCGGTTGCTCACGACACATGACAGGGAATCCAGAACTTCTAACAGAAGTGGTGTTGTGCAAAGGACCAAAGATCAGCTTTGGAGACAACTCCAAAGGTAAAACCGTGGGTAAGGGTAAGATCATCCATGGTAACATCATTATTAAAGATGTGTTACTTGTTGACAAACTATGCTATAATTTGATAAGTATTAGTCAACTATGTGACAATGATCATTCGGTCGAGTTTCACAAACACACTTGCCTCATAAAAAATGACAAAGGTGAGACTCTTATGACCGGTGTACGAGACCTAAACACCTACAAGGTAAACTGGTCTTGCTCACATATTTCTTCACCCACTTGTCTTACTGCTCATCATGATAAACATTGGTTGTGGCATAAGCGGTTAAATCATCTAAATTTTAAGTCCATTTTTAACTTGAGGAAGCATGATTTGGTTTCTGGTCTGCCCGAAGGAGATTTTATAAAAGACAAAGTTTGTCCTGCTTGTCAACTAGGAAAGCAGGTGAGAGCAACTTTTAAAAATAAAGGGTGTATGTCTTCTTCCAAATGTTTAGACTTACTTCACATGGACCTATTTGGTCCTATACCAGTAAGAAGCATAGGGGGAATGAGATATGCTCTTGTTGTTATAGATGACTTTTCTCGATTTACTTGGGTCATCTTTCTCTCTTCAAAAGATCAAACTGCACCTCACCTGATTAAGCTTTTTAAACGCTTGCAAAATGAACAATCTACTGTGATAGATAGAATCAGGAGTGATAGAGGGACTGAATTTTTAAACACCACTCTTATGACTTATCTAGATGATCAGGGAATCAAGCATGAGTTGTCAGCTGCTAGATCCCCACAGCAAAATGGGGTGGCTGAAAGAAGGAACCGTACTTTAAAAGAAGCAGCCAGAACTATGATTGCTGATTCAAATGTTTCTCAAAGACTTTGGGCAGAAGCAGTTAACACAGCTTGCTATACTCAAAACAGATCTATGATTAATAAACGATTTAACAAAACTCCATATGAGATCTGGAATGGCACAAAACCTGACATTTCTTATTTCAAAATTTTTGGGTGCAAATGCTTTATCCACAACAATGGCAAAAACCATTTGACAGCCTTCGATGCCAAAGCAGACGAAGGAACTTTTATTGGTTACTCAGCCGTTAGCAGAGCTTATCGAGTGTTCAATCAAAGATCACTAACGGTCGAGGAAACCATTCATGTTGTTTTTGATGAATCTACTCTATGTACAGAACAAACTCAAGGGAGCATAAATGATCTGAGTCACAGACTGGAAAACACAAATCTACAGGAAGAGAATGACAGTGATCTATATCCTCCAAAGAAGGATGATCCAGTTCCCTCTACCGGGTGTGATCAAACAAGGCCAGAAGTGGATCCACCGGTTGATAACAATCCTCCAGCCAATGATGATCCAGTAAACGAGGACGTTCATCAACCAATTGATGACAACCCTTTAGGGAATTATTTTAGGTGGAACAAAGATCATCCACCTGGGTTGGTCATAGGTGACCCTTCTGCTCCTCGAAAAACACGTGGTCAAATGATTAATGAATTCTTGCATGCAGCTTTCATATCTCAGGTAGAGCCCAAGAAAATAGATGAAGCTCTATCAGATGCCAGCTGGATTGAAGCTATGCAAGAAGAGTTGAATCAATTCACCCGCAACAATGTTTGGCATCTAGTTCCTCGACCGAAAAATCAAAATGTGATTGGAACTAGATGGGTGTTTCGTAACAAGCTCGATGAACATGGCACTGTTGTGCGTAACAAAGCTCGACTTGTTGCTCAAGGATTCAGACAAGAAGAAGGCATAGACTTTGAGGAATCTTTCGCGCCAGTTGCAAGACTAGAAGCAATCCGCATCTTTCTTGCTTATGCAGCCTTCAAGAATTTTAAAGTTTATCAAATGGATGTGAAGTCTGCATTCCTCAATGGTCTACTTCAAGAAGAGGTGTACGTTGAACAACCACCAGGTTTTGTCAATCCTACTCATCCTCAATATATCTATAAACTTGACAAAGCTCTCTATGGATTAAAACAAGCACCGCGTGCTTGGTATGACACTT
This sequence comes from Henckelia pumila, assembly GCF_033568475.1. Taxonomy (NCBI): domain Eukaryota; kingdom Viridiplantae; phylum Streptophyta; class Magnoliopsida; order Lamiales; family Gesneriaceae; genus Henckelia; species Henckelia pumila. The sequence goes on along the minus strand of NC_133123.1, from coordinate 155,523,272 downwards.
TGCTAAAATTTTTACTGGAACATGATTTCCAAATTGGAACGGTCGATAAGACCCTGTTTAAATTTGTAAAAGGTGATCATGTGTTACTAGTACAAATTTATGTTGATGACATTATATTTGGGTCAACTAACCCCAAGTTGTGCTCAAAGTTCTCTAAACTGATGAAGGAGAAGTTTGAAATGAGCATGATGGGCGAGCTAAACTTCTTTCTTGGACTTCAAGTAAAGCAACTTGAAACTGGAATATTCATCAATCAGTCCAAGTATGCCAAGGAATTGGTAAAGAAGTTTGAAATGGAACAATGCTCAACTGTATCTACCCCCATGAGTACATCAATTAAGCTTGATAAAGATGAAGGGGGAATTCCGGTTGAGGTAACCATGTATCGAGGCCTTATTGGTTCACTGCTCTATTTGACTGCCAGTCGACCGGATATCATGTATTCAGTTTGTTTATGTGCTAGATTTCAAGCCGCACCTAAGCAATCTCATTTCATTGCTACCAAACGAATACTTAAATATATTAAAGGAACTACTAATGTGGGTCTTTGGTATCCCAAAGATTCAAATCTTAATCTTATTGGCTATTCAGATGCAGATTATGCAGGTTGTAGAATTGATCGCAAAAGTACAAGTGGCACATGTCAATTCCTTGGAGATAGACTAATCTCGTGGTCAAGTAAGAAGCAGACATCAATTGCTACCTCGACCGCCGAAGCAGAATACCTTGCTGCTGGCAGCTGTTGTGCTCAAATACTCTGGATTCAACAGCAGCTTAATGATTATGGGATTCGGTCGAGTGAAGCTCCAATCTACTGTGACAATACAAGTGCCATAGCCATCACTCACAATCCAGTGATGCACTCTCGGACAAAGCACATTGATGTCAGGCATCACTTTATCCGAGATCATGTCTTAAAGAAGGAAATTAGGCTGGAATACATCTCTACCGATCAGCAAGCAGCAGACATATTCACCAAGCCTCTACCGGACGCTAAGTTTTCATATTTTCGAAATATTCTTGGCTTAGTAGATTTAAGTTAGTATGCATGTGTTTAGGGGGAATAATTGTCAATATGACATTAATAGATTAGCTGTTACGTTGCCATTAATATTGGCATATCATCTGCCTTTAACTAGTCTCTGACAGGCTTCGTACTAGCAGCTTGGTGCTTTGAACCAAATGACATTAATTGGGCGCCGTGATTATGCTCTTCAAAACTTTTTGAATTTCAAAAATACTTTTCATGACATCACCCTATGGCCCATAGGTTCCTATATATACTTCTTTACACTCGTATATCAATTTTTCACCTTTGCTAAAAACTTTCATATTGTATTAAACGCTCCATCGAATTACTCTCAAGCTTTTGCTTACTCTTTGCTCGAGTTCTTATCTATAGATATCATGTCGATCCAGAAGACTTGCCTCGCCATCAACTTTGATTCCGTTGTTAAGGCAAACAACGCAGGAATAACTGAGGTCTTCACCATGCTTGAAGCCTCTGGACTGAGGAAATTTCTGGAATGCAGCGCCATCTGCGATTTGCCTGTTTTGAAGGAGTTCTTCGCAACCGCTCAAATCGAGCATGGGACTATCAAATGCTTGATCAAGACAGAGGTCTACTCCTTCAATCAGAAGTTCTTCGCCAGCACATTTGATCTGCCCTCCAGGGGTTTGACAAAATGCACGGATCTTCCAGATGGTAACTGCTCTTATTGGTTGAAGGAGTTCTCAACTACTGATGCTCCGATCAAACTGCCGGCCCAGAAGACATCTCTCAAAGCTCCATTCAGGCTACTGACTAATATCGTGGCCAAGAATCTTCTGGCCAAGGCTGGATCTTACGACAAGGTGACGCTGGAGAAATTTCAATACATGGCTTGTATTGCCTCCAAGATCAACATAAACTGGTCAGACATTCTGTTCAACATTCTATGTGAAATGATCAGGGGCAAAGGGCAATCCGAGGGATTTGCTTTGCAAATCTGCCACATCTTGGGCGTCCTTGGAGTGGACTTTTCCAAGACTGAGCCTCTGCATCCCACCAAATGGCTCAACAAGTCTACGATTCTCAAATTCCTGAACAAGAAAGAGACTGCGGTCGACACCTTGCCCTCAACCGCAAAGGTTATTGCTATCCCTCAACCGCTTTCAACGGTTCCGGTCGTGGCCAAACCAGTCCATACCAAAAAGTCTGCCAAGCGTCAACTGATCATCGAATCTGACTCTGAAGATGAATCACGTGAGAATGTTCCACTGATTCAAGCTTTCAGCAAGTCATCCCCTTCAGTCTCCAAAGCAGCTGTGTCATCCACGCCTGCAGGCGAGAAGAAGAGGCAGCACAAGAAGCTAAAGTCTCTTTCTGGACTTGCTCCTACCCTGCCAACGGTCGAGACTACTACCGTTGTTGCTTCTACTGCTCCTCGTCCTACAAAGGGTGTGATAATCCGGGAAGGTGCCTCATCAGCTCCTGAGGTCACTCTAGCTGATCCCAAAGACAAAGGGAAAGGTGTGATGATCTACACACCCAAGGCTCAACCAGCAGCTACGGTAGAACTCAATTTGATCATCTCTCACGTGCTCCGTACTGTCAAGCGTCATCTACAACGTTTTGACAGATGGCATCACTCCCGCACTCACTTGACACTCGCTCAAATATTTCCTAAATGGAAATCTCTAAACGTCATTGAGCAGAAGATGCTTCTATTTGCTGATACTGAAGACATCGTGGAGGCTCTGGGAAGAAGACATCTCATAGACTTGAAGCTTCGAGGAAGCCTGCTATCACTGCTAATTAATGAGCGTGTCAAGAATTTCAAATCCAAGAGTCCTACCGCTGCCGATGACTTTGTGATTTTGACTGGACTACAGGATAGTCTACGTCAAATCACTCAACTACTTCAGCACTTCCAAGCTCTCAACAATGTCAAAACACCAGCTTCAGCAGCCTGTTTGCAAGCTTATGTGCTGGAAGCACAAGTGATGATGAAAACCTTTCTCACTCAAGATCAGGGTGAAGAAGACGTCTATGCTCTTCCTTCTTCAGATGGGATTCTGACCGATCTCATCACTGCTGACCTCTTTCAATCATATGCTCTAAGATCGAGTGTAGCAGCATCTTCATCGGTCGACCCCTCCTCAACCGCAGTCCAAGTAGTTACTCCACCGGAAGCAGTTGTGATTGCTCGCTCCTCTCCCGTGACGACCGCTCACACTTCTCCCGGACATTCACAAGATGTTTTAGAAGTGGCTGCACAAGAGATACCTGTCACCTCTGTGACAGAGGCTCCTTGCAGTAGTGAAGCAACAGTGCCCCCAACGGAGATATCAAGCACTATTGTATCTCCTGCATCTCCAGAACAGCAAGTGACTGATGCTGATCCAGCACTTCAACCGTCTCCATCTACTGAAAAGTTTATGGAAGATCTCATTATGGATGAACCAAGTGCTGATCCTGGTACTCCACCAACCATATTGGCTGCAGTCGAAACTATTACATCTCCAACTGTACCATTATTGGAAGGTCCATCGGGTAGCTCTCCAGCAAGTTCACCCGCGCCACATCATCGTGAGTCTAGCCCTGTTTCACCAAGAAATGACTCAGAAGGGCAAATGATTCAGACTGATGATTCTTTAATTGAAGCCATGGCCGCAGCTCTAGATCATACCTTGATAAATCGGCTTCATGAGCTCATGCAAACGGTTAGGTCCTTCTCTCAAGACATAACAAACTCATCCTTATCGGTCGATAATTCACGCCAGACGATGATTCGGCATTTCGAGACCGTGTCTCGAGACCTCGCTCGTCTGTCCACAGAGATCACTAATCATCATCGCACTCAAATCAACACGCTCTCTACCGTCTCCGAACAAGTTATCCGATCCGAAAATCGCCTTCATAAGCAGTTGAATGATCGGATGGACACTATGCAAGCCACTCTACTTGCTCAAATCGATGCAAAAATAGACACTATGCAAGCCTGCCTTGGCACTCAACTCACTGAGGTCATCCTTCGGCTTAACCAAGGTGATGCCAAAAAGGGGGAAGAAGAGCAACGTAGAGCAGCAGAGGCAAGAAGACGTGAAGAAGAGTCCAGAAGAAAAGAAGAAGCCGACAGAAGAAGAAGAGAAGGCGATAGGTCAGGAGGAGCCAGTTGGTTCAAAAGATGAACAACTTATCTCTTCTTTACTTATCGCAGCCGCATCTTTTTTCTGTAGGTGTAATAAAAATGCTTATTGTACTTAATGAAATTCATTCTCTCAATGAAGTTCATTTTAATGCTTTCATATTGTTCTTGGAGCACTTAAGTTTTGTCATCACCAAAAAGGGGGAAATTGTTGAATCCGATATTTTGGTGATAACAAACAACAACTCATTGTATAGGAATGTGCTGCCAACCATTGTATTTCAGGAACCTACTACAACTTCTACCGAAAGCTTGTCAACCGCCTTTGCTCTCGACCGGCTGAAGTCACAAGCCTATCAACTGGCTATCAAGACCAGCAGAGGATAAATCTATCTACCGAAAGCTTGTCAACCGCCTTTGCTCTCGACCGGCTGAAGTCACAAGCCTATCAACTGGCTATCAAGACCAGCAGAGGATAAATCTATCTACCGAAAGCTTGTCAACCGCCTTTATCTCTCGACCGGTTGAAGTCACAAGCTTATCGACTGGTTATTCAAACCAGCAGAGGACAAATATCTCTACCGGTAGAATGCCAACTGCCTATCTAGATATCTCGAGACAAGTACCTATGACAAGATGTTCTTTGCAGGATCTTTTATTAAAAGAAGAACCGGCGTTTCAGAAGATTTGTTGACTCCTGCAAATCAAGACAACAGGTTGTACCAAAATGGCAAAAACACAGAATGACTGCAGATAAAGCATTCGACCGTTTATTCCAGTTTTGGACCCTGGAAGTTGTCTGCAGTGTACGATCCTCATGCAGAATCATCAATGCATTTATGAGCATTAAATGTGCATTCAATGCAGCATCAGAACGTTCAAAATAAAGACGTTGATGATTGACCTATATAAAGGGAAGATTGCTCAAACAACAACAAGAAGTGATACGAGACAACGAAGAGAGACAAGCAACTCAGAAAAATTTCAATCACTTGACTAATATCAGAAGTCCTCATCTGATATACTTGAGCACACTTACAAGATCAATCATCTGCTGCTCAAATAAACCCTCGCCTACAGTTCACATATCTGATCGTCAAGGATCATTCTAGGGTTTTCAAGCCTCTCGACCGCTCTGCAGTCTGAGAAGCTCAACTCAACTATACTCAGTGTTGAAGAGACTTGAAGCTGCTCTGAAAGCTTCCACCAGTCCGATAAGAACTGAGAATCTTATCTGTGTAAATCTAGGAGTTTCGGATTAGGCATTGGATAAGTCCTAAGTCTGAAGTGGGTGTATTACAAGACGTTGTAATAACCAAAGTCTTCTAGTGAATTCCTTCCTAAGTGGAAGAAGGGGAGACGTAGAAGGATTAAGCCTTCGAACTTCCATAAAATCGTGCTTTAGCATTTACTGCCATTTATCTTACATCCTGCTCATACATTGCATTATAAACTTTGCATCACTAAAACCTCTGAACTATTTCCGCACTATTTAAGTTGTTCAAAACGTTTTAGAAGTTGAGAAAACTGATTAAGTGAACTAAACCTCACTTGATCATTTTAAAGAAGAAAAAGAAAAGTTTCAGAGTGTATTCACCCCCCCTCTACCCTCTGAACCGATCCCAACATGTGTATTATGATTTGAATAGATTTAAAATTATTTTCACTGGGATCAAATATGCATTTTTAATATTTCACAGGGATATTTGATGCAAAAAAAATACAAAAATCTTTGCCCAATCGCATGAAAGGCGTGTGCGCAACAATCACTCATATGAAGGGGCGAGTGTACTAATTTTTTAAAAGGTTAGGGTTGAAGATGCCTATTAAAATTTCACAGGAGATAAATGTGCATTTTCAATATTTCACAGGGGTATTTATTGCAAATAACTCGTTTTAATTATGCTGTGGTAATCCCTAAAAATTTTTTTAATAATAATATTCTATATATTTATAAATATTTAAATAATAATCATACTAAGCTTACAGGCTCACATTATATAGTCACATAGCCATATTTTATATATACGTATTTAATTTATTATTATAATATTTAAAATCTAATTGCGTGTGTAAATTACTTAAAATAATTTTCATAAATAAAATATATATTTGATAGAATAAAAGACTTGTTATAAATAAAATGATAAAGAATATCCCAGAAATATATATTCGTTTTAGAATAAATTCGAAGATGTAATATATAATACTCCGTAAAAATATGGAATTTTATGAGTAAAGTATTTTACACCGTTAATAAAAGTACCTTCAAATGAAATAATAATAATACAAAAAATCAATAAATGGAATTTAATTCACCGTGAATTATGGTTGTGTCAAATTGTTTAATTCCCTCAACAACCCCAACCCACCACTCACGAGCCATTTCATCGATAATTCATGCAAATTACGTGTGTATATTATATATACATAATTAATAATATATATATATATATATATATATATATAATATAATATAATATAATATACACACACTCGTCGATTGTAAACAAATTTTCCACAAAATCGCGTGAATACAATATTCACGAAATTAAATTTGTCTCCAAATATTCACGTGAATTATATTTTCTAATTTAATTTAACTGACAATTTAATATATATATATATATATATATATAGTTTCTTTCAAGTGCCCACCTACCATGCCCATCCACCATGCCCACCAATGATGTGACATTATTCTATTGGATGTGAAAAAAATGTGATAAATTGTAGGTCCAATAGAATAGTGTCACATCATTGGTGGGCATGATGGTGGACATGGTAGGTGGGCACTTGAAAAAAACTCTATATATATATATATAAATTATTAATATTAATAACATAAAATTAATTTATTAGATTGCTTCATGAGTCAATTTTATTATACGGATCTCTTATACGTTCCAACTCGTTAAAATTTATTATATTTTATGTAAAAAACTATTACTTTTCGTTACAAATATATATAAGATTGAATCATCTCAAAAATAGTTATCCATAAGATCGTCTTACAAGATACTAACTCTATTAATAATGTTCATTTCGAGCTGCACTACTTTGCATGACAAATTTTAAGCAATGTTATATATCGCAATGGCCACAAAACAATATGGAAGGATACATATAGTTTTAGAATGAGTCGTCGAACACGTAAATATTTTCGAGCTCACATCGAATTGTATAATCCATAATAAATATTAATAACATCATAATTGATATCTCGTATTATTAGTAGAAATTGAGTCGAACATTTAGATGAAACAAAAAATTTTAATAAATTTATAATGTCTCGTAATTTAAAATTTTTTATCAAAAATTTTGTAATAAAACAATATATATATATATATATATATATATATATATATATATCCATTTTTTTGAATGGGCAAAAGGAAAGAATACATAAACTTCACGTAATTAATTAAACATTTCACGCAATGGATAAGATTTGAACCATAACGAAGATAAGGTTAAAATAGAAATATTTATTATTATTAACTTAGAAATGGAACAGTCAATGGCTGAATTTATGTCAGTAATTTATCACATTAATTGTTTTCCACAGTCAATCGGAAAGAGTGATATGATGATCACGATTCACAAGGGGTCGGTATAAAATAATTTAAAGGCAAATTAATAAAATTTTAATATAATTGGGACGATTTCTATGCTTTTTTCATTTTTGCGAACATTTTAAATGCAAAAAAAAATGGGTTGTTGGATTTCCATTCGAGCACTGCCCGAATGGGTAGCATAGATAACACCGCTTTTTTTTAATTATCATTTTTATATTTTCTGAAAAATATATATTTTTCAGAAAATAAATAATATATCATATCAAAATTTTAAAATATTCATTTTAATCCTTTACTAATTAACACTAAACTTTGGAACATAATATTTGGTTATAATATATTAGGAATATGTACATTTTTAAAATGACAAAAAATCTAATTAAATAATAATTGCGTATAGAAAAGCGAAAAGTCAACAATAGTTTTTTCAATTATTTCATTTGCGTGCGTAAAAAAAAATTTATTTCATTTGCGAATATTATGGCAGACTACATGCGATGCGTTACTATTTAATTAAATATTTTAATTAAAAATATTATATTTTTACGAACTAATTTCAAATCAATATGCTGAAATCTTAATTAATTTTACAGATAACATTTTTAAATTCTTATCTCTTTTAACTTTCTCAAACGTTTTTCTAACAATATCTGAATTCTTATTCATTACTGTTTATTATATTTTATCTATTTTTATCTTAAATTTTTGAATATATATCAATCTTGAAAATAACGTGAAAATTAATTATTAACATAAAAAAATTTATGAATAACGCATACACCATGCATATGCGACGCGCATATATATATTTATCCCATTGAGTATAACACGAGTGTCGAGTTCATGCATATGAATGGCCGATGCTGCACAAAGAGTTTTACTCCGTGTGTGAAATAGATGATTTGGCCCATATCTATGCTATATATAAAATAAGAGTATTTTAGTGATTTTTTGGTATGTTCATTCTTAATTTTTTTTTCCTAAAAAAAACAGACAAAAAATTATCAATTGCACAAATAAAAAAAAGTCATATTAAATCAAATACTTTAAAAAAATAAATCTATATTATTTACACACAAGATAATATATGTATATAAAGTTATACACACAATACGTGTGCGCGTTACAACTAATATTATATATATGGTCGAAACCGACGACACTAATTAATTTGATAACTGTCCGTTTAGAGAATCTAATTGAGGTGTGTCAAAGGGTAGTTGAAAGGCACATGTAACCATATGGTTGGTAATTGCTATAATATAAGACCTTTCATGATATTGATTGATATATAAATAAATAAACATAATTATTTTTATTTTTATAATTTTAATATAATTTTGATGGGAAGTCAATTTTAACCACTCACAATAAATATCGGTGATGATGACATTACGAGGAAGAAAATGAAGGGTCTTTTTTCATTGCTATTTTAGCCTACGACTTCTCAAGTTCACATTTCTAAAATTTTATGAATTTTTTTGAAAAACTATGTGTAATATTTGGTATGTAAACTAAGCAAGCATAAATATATAATTTTAATACTAAAATTTTATTGTAAAACAATATTATATCAAATATAACATTAAGGACCGGCTCGTTATTATATATAACTAGTATTTCATCTGTGCGATGCACAGAGTGTTTTTTTTATGTATTTTTTGACAAAATTAGTAAATATGATTGTTTGAATAAATAATTAAAATACAAATAAATTAAGGTTGAATTAAATTAAATGATTTAAAATCTACCAATATAAATGTATTTTCATTGTTTAGATATCTTTAAAAAATAAAATAAAATTCATCTTGATATTTATTACACTATAATTTAGCTAATCACAACGGATTTCAAATCCTTAGAGTATTTAAATCAATTTAAATTCATTGTGGTTGGAGAAACGTTTGAAAGAGTTTATAAAGTTTGTAAATTTGTTTGGAAAACTATTAGAAAAACGTTTTAAACGCTTTAAATAAGTTATTTGATATTTTTAAGATGTTTTTATAAAACAAATTTGTTACACCCTATTTTTTAAAATATATATTATTTTAATATTTTACTTCTTCATATTATATTTGTATATTTAAAATTTTATTATTTTTTAAGGAATTTATTTATCCAATATTTATTATTTTCTCTGTTCATCACCTCTTACTCTAGTGTTGTTTGTCGTTGATCATCGTTCCACATTTCCCTTCTGTGATCACGATTTTCCTAGCCCCGAGTCCTTAGATTGAGTTGTTTGGGATATTTTTTTATCTGTCTCTGGTTATGCTAAAATTTGATTTATGAGGCCTTCAATTAAATTTTAATTTCATGTTAGATGTTAATTAATATTTGTTGTTAATTTCATGTAGGGATTGAAAATTCATAGATTGGAAGCATAATTTTTTAAAATTATTTTGTTTTAGTTTAATTTTGAATAGCTAAATTAACTATTTATAAATTGAATTTGCACCTAATTGTAAGGATGAATAATTTGTTGTGATTTTTTTATGAGCTAATTCATGATTATGAAAATAAAGGATAATTTAGTATAATTCAATTATATTTGACTTTTCAAATCCCTGATTTCAAATAAATCAATCCAAATACAACCTAAAAATTGATTATAAACCATACATATAGTAAAAATACAATTATTTTTTTTAAAATTTAATATTATTTTATCTTTATTTTAAAATTTTTAGATCAAATAATTTATCACTAATAATATCATTTTTTTAATATCTACTATATGTGTATACTGCTTGGTAAAACAACCAGCTCTTAAAAACTAAAAATAATTTTTTTTAATTAGGAAAAAGGCTATTTTATTTTTTTAAAAAATCAATCGTATTTTTGCCTATATTTAAAATTTTTTGGGTAAAATAGTCTATCCTTATTAAATCATCTTTATTTTTTTAAATATCTATAGCGTACATATATATATATATATATATATATATATATATATATATATATATATATATATATATATATATATATATGCAAAACAACTACATTATTAAAAGCAAAAAAATTAATTTTTTTTTGCTCACGAAAAAAACTATTTCAAATTTTTTGTAAATTCAATTGTATTTTTTATCTTTAATTTAAAATTTTTAGATAAAATAATCTAAAACTCTCATATATTTTTTCTTAAATCTTCAATATTTCATTTATCTATAATTTGAAATTCAGCCATATACTTATTTGTATTTTTAAATATAATGCTAATGTATATACTCTCTTTAGAACCAAATTTTTAGCTGGATAATGTTGATTTATATTTTTAGCATAATTTTCTGCTCTTATGCATAGATATATAGATAGATATACAAAACAACCACATTATTAAAAAAAAAATATTTGTTTGATCAATATAAATAGTAATTTAATTTTTTAAAATTAAATCGGATTTATATATATATTTTAAAATTGTTAGATCAAATATTTTATCATTCATAATATTATTTTTTTAATTTTCAGTATTATCTCTATCTATAATTTTAAATTTAACCATATCTTATTTTTAAATTTAATGATTAATGATAATATCTTTACTATTTTTAGAAATTACTTTTGGGCGGAAAACTATTTTTAGCAGACTTTTTTGTTTTTATATATATATATAGATATTATTTCATTTAATTTGTGGAATTTATATTTATATATATGTTTGCTACAATTTTAACATCACATCCAACAAATACACAAAATAGCCCATCCCTGAGAAAAATGTCATGCAAAATGATACATAGAATACATGCAACTAGCCATGCATAATCCATTCGACCCGACTTAATATCGTTGCAACGTTATATTCTATACTACACCGGGCGTATTTTACATCTTAAACAACCATCAGATCGTGAATATTACATGTGGAGCCTAATATTCCATATGTACTCGTGATCCCAAGGAAAATGAACCCGCTGTGCGACGCATAGAACATTCGCTTCAAAAGGTGCTCTGGATGACACATTCATACAGCAAAATCTACAAAAAACTGAAAAAACGAGGAAGATTACCTCACACCTCTGGCTTCTACGATATCACGCGGTTATCAACTTGTTTCCCTCTTACCGACAAAATGGATCAGGGTAATATATCAGACGAATTAAAGTTGAATTACAGCATCATCTGCAGTTTGATGTGGGGGAGACGAGTTGGCATCCACAGCTTGATGTGGGGGAGACGAACTGGCTTCGATGACTTTAAGATAGTAACCCCATGATAGATTTTTTTCGGTGATGGGTCTCTGGCCAAATGGATTTTGCTTCACATATTCCTGAATGTTTTCTGCAGCAGCTAGCGCATGCAAGTAGGCACGAAGATCACCTTCCGGCCCTACAATTACCAAAGCGAAAGAAGCATCTGCTGATGATTCGATGACCAATACTAGTCTTTAGGCAATTATATAACAAAAAATGTAAGAATTTGGGTGTAATGCAGGAATTTTCTTGAATCAATATGACTAGTGGCAGAAGAGAACCGACCTAATGAATTATCCTGCAGATCTCGGAAGCGATATGTGTATGGGAAGATGGCAGTGTACCGCTGAAGCAATAAACCAAAAAAATAAATTGGCAAGCACACACATGTTCAAGAAGTTGATTTAATCTCATTCAATACACAAAAAACATAAATTAGCAAACCAGACAAGCATTCTGTCACCAGGGAGGGAAAAATCTAATAGCTTACAGGATTGCATAATGCCTTGTAAGGGGAATCATCCAACAAAAGAGTGTTGTATTCGTTAAATAATCCCCGCTCCCAGGGAAGATCTGGCTCAACTTTGTCCCACAACTTCTTTAATTTTTTTAAGAGAAGAGGTTTGTGCCTTCTCTCAACAGTATAATAACCGGTATAGGTGCAATGCGACTGATCCTGTAAAAAGGGAGATTCAGTAAGATAACAGTATTCTTCCATACTCATGCTAGTTAGTGAAGCATCTGCGACAGCCGAACACCGAGATAAATAAAGCTTGCAAATCATTGAAAGCACCTTATAAAGGAGTTAAGAAAGGTCCGCTCTGAAAGAGTACAACAAATGGCTTACCCAACAAAAAAGCAACTTGCTCTTCTCGTTTCCCAAAAGAAAATCAAGTATTGGCTCCATATTTCTTCTGCAGAAGTTCCATGATCCCAGATGCAGACGAGATGATTTCATGTTCACAAAAAGTGCAGATAAATAAAATATGATTATTCACAAAGGCAAATAAATGCAGAGCGACTCAATCATAGTAAGGTGATGCCGAGGAGTACCTGGTTTTTGAAGTCCAGACACCAACATTAAATCTCTCTAAGCAAAACTTCAAAAAATCATCACAATAGGGTCTTTTAAAAACTGAAACAGATTTAGGAAACGAAGTTAGAAGTTTCAGTGAGCAGTAATTTACAGCATCCAATCACAATTAACTTGTCATATTAACCTGCTTTCCTATATATTATTTCATCTGGATCATAATCATAAGGTACATATGATGATATGTCAACGAGCAACCCGTTCACATCAAGAACAAGAAGCTTCTTTCCCATATAGCCAGCAAAAGCTTTATCTGCTGCTACATTGGCATCTTTTTTTACAACTTCAGAAGAAGGACCTTCCATTCCATCAAACTTTGATAAAGAATGATCAGTACTCGAAGCCACAGAATGTTTGTTTTGTTCCAAGTGAAGTACATCACTAGAAGATACTTTTGGCAATTTAATATTGTTTTCTTTGGCACACTCCACATCATGTTCTTGACCTTTTTCTTCTGGTGGTCTATCTGTAAGCACATGTGAATCGCAAAAGTGCTCATTTGTGGCTGATGTATCATTAGATACAGGAGCAGACATATTCTCGTCCAAGTCTTGTTGTGGAACTTGGCTATATGAATCATCAGAAACAACTCTTGAGAATTCAATGCTATTTTCTCTGATGATGGCATTGGAAAACATATCCGAATTACCGCAGTTGCCACTCACATTTCCATTTGACTGGTCAATCTGCACTTTTTCACGACTATCTGAATCCATTAATGTGTTCTCCTCAACATCCATTGAAATCCCGTCACCAGAAACAGTTCCTTTCTCACTCATTCTTTCAGATACGCTAGGTGAAACAGATTCAGATTCCACTGCCTGGTCTGAAGTACTTATTCTCCGAGGCTCACCAGGTGATGTGGAACGAGCCTCGTCCTTGGTAATTTCTGAATCAGATACTTCTGGCGAGTTGGACAGTTCCATGTTTTTTACCCTTTTATTCTTTCTGTAGATTAGAACACTCTCCTCCTCTTCTGGAACTTCACTAATTCCTGCAATGCCGTCATGTATATAAGTAAAAAAGACATTATTGTAACTGTTATTTGTCTGCCCCATCTCAATGGATTAGCACGCAAATTAACAATATATGGATGCATATATGCAGGAGCAATGTTTAGCACAACTGTGACCACGCCCATGTGCTGGTACCATGACTCCTGATAAAATCAAAATTCTTGCTTCCCGAATCCCGATGACTCAATTCCGAGAGAGAATCATATCACATCAACCAACATAGCTATAAGTAACCCAGCAAATTTTAGGAGCTCCCTTATGGAAAGTTTTCCTCAAATGTTTAAAGTTTGTATTTTGGCGACAGAAACATTATCACATTTTCCTTTTCCAATCGATTTTCCCAAAAAAGTCACAAGATATTAATAGTTACACAATCATAAATATGAATCTATGACGCACGGTTAGATATATTAAATTAATTAAAAGATCTACTTACATTTCCTTTCATTTTCATTTTTCTACATCGAGCTATCTAGCCCACCACAAAACCATAACCAATCAAACAAAAATGCTCCAAGAGACTAAAACACCAAAGTCGCAATCTTTAATCTACTTTTCCCACCGAGAGTAAGCTGGCACATTAGATCAACACAAACCAACCACAAATAATAACAAAAGAACATACAAATGAGCAACTTTCGCAGTACCACACAAGATTATGGGCGTTTCTTGACTAAACCACATCAAAAAACAAATGAAAAAGAAGAAAGGAGAAAGCTTGAACAAACATGCATCAGAATGGAGTAATTCAAGTAAATGAAAGCGAGAAAAGCGAGGAACGAGATAGAAATTGAATACCCATGTCGAGAAATTGAGCGATGGAGCTGTGTGAATCCTCAGTTGCCTGAACTGGAAACCAAATCGGTGGCGGCCATTGTAGAGCAGCGGGAGACGACGGACTGTTGAGTGGTTTGGGGGGGAAATGTCAAATAGTATTATACATCGGGGATCTGTCATAAATTTTTTCCATTTGGGTCTGAAACAAATTTCCCATAACTTGGAAGAGTATTTATATCTTTTTTAAATTTTATCCAAAAGTTAGAACCTCGACGTTAGATGAATATACATGTTCGATGCCATCTCAAAAAAATTTATCCAAAAATAAAAAAATCACCGTATCTTTTGAAATTTTATCCAAATTTAGAATTTCAATGTCAGATGAATATACATGTTCGATGCCAGATGAATATTGATTCATCTCTAAAATATTTATCCAAGAATAAAAGAAGTCATCGTATTTAGAAATTATTATAAACTTCTTATTTTATCGTTATATAATTCATTAAAAAAATAGTTACACGTTTTTATATCACTGGTTTGTAACTATTTTTATATCACTGGTTAAATGAGTTGAGTTGGTGTTACCCACAGGGTAGTACCCTGCGGGTGACGTGGCGGTTCATGATTAGTTAAAATCAGTGGACCCTACGTGGAACCCACTAATTTTGATCAATCATGGGGTTACACGTCACCCGTAGGGTAGTGCTCTGCGGGCGACATGTACTAAACCGGTTAAATGATATATCAATAGGGAAAAAAAATACTCCTAGATTTAGAAATTGGATTAGGGCATGATTACGAGTCATGTCTAAAACTGGTCCGTATTACATTTGCCTTGCCCGATGAGTTTAGAATTTAGATTTTTTCACGTAGATTCGGAGACATATTCGTGAATTCGACGAACTCGTCACACCAATATATATATTATATTATAATTATAATAATAATAATTATTATTTATTTATAAATTTATAAATAGAATATATGAGTATCTATTACTATTAATAAAGCAAGAACATGTTATAGTAACTAACTTTTGATATTTCTAAGTGAACTTCAAAAAATAACCCTATTCAATAAATAAATATATTATTTAATAATTTCAATTTATTTTCATATTACTTTTCCACCATTTCATACTTCACGTGTGTCATATTTTAATTGCTCGGAATTTAACTGGTAAAAAATCTTATCATTTTTTATTGTTAAAATCTTATTTTAATCTATGTAAAAGTGAGTACTAAAAGAACAATTAATTCACGACCATTTCTCTAATTATCAGACACAAAAAACACACACACACACAATACAAATTATTTATAGTAACTAGCAACGTTGCACACGCATTTGCGTGCGTAAAATAATAACTACAATGTATATGAATTTAGATGCTTAATAGGTTAAGTTAATTAGAAAAAAAGTAAATGAAATTGACAAAGAGAGTTATTGGGATAGTGAGTAAGAAATATGGAGACAATTAAAAATTAAAAAGAAGTGTATTTTAGGTATATTGAAAAATAGACCATGACACCAAGTTAGTTATTTTAATATGTCTACACTTAATAAGCAATAAAAGATAAAAGATAAAAGATTAATATTTGTTTACATATAGAAAAGTAGAGGTGTAAAAACGGGTTGGCGGGGCAGACCGACCCACAACCCGTCGCAACCCACCATTAGGCGGGACGGGACGGGCCGGCCCACCTTTAAGGCGGGTTGAAAAAATCTCAACTCAACCCACTTATTTTAAGTGGCAGGGCAGGCCAACCCGATGGGCTTACGTGTAATTTGGCGGGTTTTGACGGGCCAATCCGCAACCCACCCCAACCCACCATTAGGCGGGGCGGGGCGGGGCGGGCCAACCCGACGGGTTTAGCCCATTTTGACATCTCTATAAAAAAGAGTAAAAATTATTTTGGTAAATGAACTATTGATAAAATGTCAAATTGGTACATGAACTATTGAAAATAGTTTAATTGATATATGATCAAACTCAGAAGTCAATTTTGCCCTTTAATTAATTTGCTTTAAATTGAATATTGTTATTAAATTGATTAATTAAACTACATACATATTTTTGTCTTTAAATTATTATATTAATTACAACTATAAATATAAATTCATATTTACTAATTACTATACTATAAAAAGAATATTATATATCATTATACGAAAAAATATTCAACCTAAAATTTATAGATTATAAATAAAAGACACACACATATATATAATTTTTAATTTGATTAATATAAAGAATAATATTATAACATAGATAAACAGAAAATTATATATCTTTTATTATATATTATTTTTGAATATATAATTTATCAATTGTTATATATGTGTTTGTATGTGCATATTTATATTAATTAATATAATATTTACATTATTTCGTACAATGTGTACGATCTTTTTTTTATAATATAAAATTTAAATAAATATAAATTTATGTTTATAATTGTATTAATAAAATATTTTTTAAAAATAAATTGTGTATCTATTTTAATTTAACAAAAAATATTAGACTTTAAAATAATGTAGGTGAAGAGTAAAATTGACTTTTTAAGTTGATTATGTAACAATTAAACATTTTCAATAGTTCATATACCAATTTGACATTTTACCAATATTTCATGTATCAAAATAAATTTTTAATCTATATAAAATAAAGATCTTATTGGGAAAAAAAATATGTTTTTATTAAAAATAGAAAAAAAATTTATTGCAAGTTTTAAAACATTTTTTTATTGCAAAAAAAAAAAAAAGATTTTAAGGGAGAAAAATATAAAGGACAGAGAGGGAGGAAGCGGAACCGAAACCCTTGCGCTGAATCAGAATGACTGATGCAGACAAGCATCGCACTTCGCAGCACTGATAATTCCCAATTGGTATAATTTATACATATATATTCTAGGGTTTCCCTTCAATCGAGATTCTGGGACCGTATAACCGGCCAATTGGATTTCGATTTTTTGTTCTGCGGTAATCTATTATTGCCAGCATTCCGAGACTCTCGCTTTAATTCAGTGAGCTTTCACGACTTTTGTGCTTTTGCTTATTTGTGGACGAAGTTGGAATTTTTTTTTTCTGTTTGTTAAGTCGGGTCTATTGATTGTAAGGTTCTATTTGAAATGTTGATTGCATGGGGATTCAGGTTGTGGGAGTGGGGGATTGATAGCCAAGTGATAAGTTTGCTTTTTGTTCCTTTGTTTAAGCAATTTGATTGGTTCCCTTTTCATGTGTGGGAGGATTGAAAATCTTGTTCTGGAAAAGGGATTAAAGTTTGAAAACAAGTTGTTTTAATGTGTTTGGTTTGGGCTGTTACAGCCTTTTCAAATGTTTCAAAGACCTGATATGATAGATTTTTGGCAAATTGCTGTTACAGCCTTTTCAAATGTTTCAAAGACCTGATATGATAGTTTTTTGGCAAATTATGAATGAGAGCCTCCTATAATTTTTTTTTTATTAAAAAAGAATTGGAAAAGCTATTTATTTCAACTACCTTTTTTTTTCATAGGGTGAGATGTTGAAAGAGCTAGCTAAACTAAACAAACCTTTTTGGGACCGAGTTATTCCTCATTGGTTTTTTCATTCTAAGTAAAATTTAAATTTTGAGACATTTTCTTTTCCATGTCTATTAGTGTACTTTAATATCTGTCGCAAAATCAAGGCCATGAATTGTTTCCACTCCAGGATTTATACCTGGATACTGTTTTGTTGTTAATTAGGTTCAATTTTGGTGATGACTGCTTTGTACATTCTATGATTTTGTGACAAAATTAAGAATTTGATTTGCTGATTGAACTAAGGCTTCTTGGAGGAATAACTTGTGGGATTTGAAGGCTTATTTGTGTTACATTTCTTAACATAATATGTGTGGACGAATTTGCAAATCTTAACCAACTTGTGATATTCATTCTGTTTTTGTTCCAGGGAGTTTCTTCAAAAACATAGGTGAACAGTGGGCAAGCTGTCGCTGATATTTAGAGTCCTATAAGCTCTGGTTTGTTGGGGTTATGGTCTTTGTCTGACTTCTTCAGATGCAGAGTCAAGACAATTTTAACAGTCAGGTTGGGCAGGGTACTAACGTGCCCCCTTATGCATTTCAGCAACGCCCAGGTAGTGCGTCTGCTACCCCTACTGTACTTCCGCCTCTTACTTTCCATCAGCGTCCACTTGGTTCACAAGCACAAGCTATTAGACCAGCGCATCCGACTTTCCCTCGTGCACCAGGCAGCCTTTCATTCATACACACTCCACCTGGTGCTCCTCGTCAAGGTCCAATTGCATGTGTTCCTTCTCATGCAATGAATTCTGGCCACTCTTATTTCACTCATCAACCACCTCCTTTATTGCAAGGAAGTACTGAAGCCTCTCGTTCCTTTCCAGCTTCTGAACTGCAACATTTCCCATGGAGGCAAAGTGCTCCTCAAATTTCGCCTACTGTACATATTCCTGCACCTGGGTCTTACCTACTTCCTTCCTTACAACGGTCTGCAGGTCCACCCCTTCAACCGCCATCTCATCATGCTTCACGACCCCCTCTGCCGTCTTACGTGTCCACTTCTAGTTCCCTGATGAGCGATCCATTAGTGACTTCGACTCGCCCATTCTCTCAACATTCCTATCCACACACGATAGGTTCGCTGCCACCTCCGCCATTCCCTCAGCCACCACCTCCACCTCCACCTCCAATGCCCCCTTCTCCTCCTGGAGTTCCACCCCTTCCTCCATCTTCACCGCCTAATCTTTCAAAGAATGATGGAATCCGCGAGTTGAAGGAAGACTCGCCATACGACAATGATTCGATATCAAAAGATCACCCTTCTACAGTGAAAACTGCAAAGGATAGAAATGCAAGTAGTGCTAATATTATTTTTTACTCAACTGAAATTGTCTCTGTTCCGGAAGCTACAGATGCCACTTTTGCACATTCTCCTGGTGATTCTGATATGGATATGGAAGGTTAGCATTGAGTTTTCCTGTCAATTAATATGACGCTGAGGTGTTGACATCTGAATTGATTACTCAATGTGGACCTGTTTCTTCTGATGTTCCTTTTACCTTGAATCTATTCCGGAAAAAGTCATTTGGTTGCCAACAGTTTTTCAGTTGTATAATATAAATTATGCCATTGTTAGAAATTGCGCTTTGGTTCTTTCGTACCACTTCTGATTTACTCTGCTAATAATCACACATCTCTGACGAGCTCTGACGAGCTCTGACTTGAATATTATTACTTGCGAATTAGAGGGCGCTATGCCAATGTTTGTTAAATAAGATATATTATTTAGTTTATCTAAGTTTATGTTTGCATTACTGATAGATAACGATTTCCTGATGCCTGTAGTCAATGTATTGGTATTATGTCCTGCGTGAGACAAATTGGGGTTGCTCTTATCAAACTCATTTTGAATATCCATTATCAACCTTGTTGATTATATAGCATTCTTTTCCGTTATTTGTCATGTTAAATTTTTTTGGTGGTTAGAATGTCTTTATTTGGCATTCCAATTGCTAATTGCTGAGATAATTATGATTTTTTTTTATGTTTATCCATTTTTTGGTTTAAGTTGCATTTCAAGTTTAAGATTTTTCAAGACTACTGTGAATTATTGCATTTGGATATGAGAGTTGCCTTGTTCTGGCAAGAATACCCTAGCCAGGCCGTGTCAGCATTGTTATATGATTTCCTCTCTTTCCCTCGGAGGAAGTAGGATAACTAAAATGCCCACATGTGAAACAGAGTTGCTGAGAAGAGAACTTCCGCCAGTGATGATTCGTTTTGTATTTTGTATCAAAATTTGTTTTCGTATATTTTGGAAATTACAGCAGTACAAAGAAACACTTTTCAAATGGGAGAAAGGATTTGAATGTCACTAGTGAACTTGGGGGTTGAGGAAACAGTTATATATTGGTTTCAAGATGACTTATTCAGTGTGTTTTCGTGATGCTTAAGTTATTTAAACTAATTTCATTGTGCCTTTTTTCCCTAAAACAATTATAATTATTTAACTAAGCATGCATAATTTTTACTGAAGCTGCGGTGGTATCATTAGTGATTATTTAATGTGAGCGAATATCGATGTGATGTAAGTTAACAATGGTGTGCTGGCTATGGCTTCTAATTTTCTGTTTTTTTAATGGGCTTCTAGATGATATAACTCAGCCTGATGTGGAGAAGAGTTGCATATCCAGAAATCCGAATGAGGAGCGCCTTTCATTTCCGCAAGATGATGTCCGCATTGAGCATGTGCAAGTTTCACAGCATCCTGGAGGCCACAGACCGTCTGAAGTTGCTCTAGACGGTAGTTTACTTTATACCGGATCCTCATTAATAGGTATCAAAATGGTTCTTCTGTTTCCTTCATTCTCATCTGAGGTAGAATGTACCCCCATTCCATGAAAATTACCCTGACCGGATTCTTATTTTTTGTCTGTTTCTCAAGACTCAGTCATATTAACTTTCATAAACATTGATGCTTATCTAATTGATATCCTTTTCCTTCTTGGCTGTTCTCCTCGTCTTTTATACGACCTTTATTTTAAAGACCTTTTTTGCTTGCTTTTGTATTTGAAAAGTTGCTAACTGTATGATGGCTTAAACAATGTCCCACTGAGATTTTTCTATCATAACATTACTAATGTTTCCGATGAAACTTCTTTTTGTTCAATTTCAATCTTTTTATTTCTTCCAAATTCATTCACTAATTGGCTTGATTTTCGGCAAAAGCATTTGTAACTTTGATGCTTTGAACTTAACAAGATGTTTCGACATTGTTTGGTGTTTTGGTAGGAGGTGATACTCAAGATTTTAGGAGGAAAGAGCCTTGTTTTTGGACGAGGTGCACATGTACATATCAATTTAGGTTGAACCCTCATTAGCCGTGACCATTAAATTATGTTTTCTTGTGTTTCCAAGCATATTCCGTTCCATGTATTCGTAAAAAATCTGATGATGACGGTGAAACTACTGAAAAAGTAATTCCTTGCATGTAGTATCACGATTTCTGGGAAATATAAAATGTTGATCATTGACTCATTTTCGTTCTGCCTAGAGATGATGTATGACCGGCAGGAACTAATGATCAGTCGCTAGGAACCTATGGGTGTAGGTAAATATATTGTGAGTTGCTGACCAAAAATGTTATTTAAAGCTAGAAACACTTCAATCTTTGAACCTGGCAAAGCATGATTGTGGCAGTTTGTCCTTCTAAATATTTAGTTAGCATGTATAGGATCCCTTTTTTGTTACCCACATTGTGTAAATAGTTTGTTTATTTATTATTTTCTCCCCCAAAGAAACAGAGTGTTGATTGGTAATTTCTATTTTCCGCGAAGATCATTGAGGCTGATGTTAGAAGTTACCAAGTTTCGATACTTGTCACTCATGAGTTTGTGTCTGCAGGCCCTAAAATCCCACCATCTGGCAATCAGCCTGTCACTGGGGATGCAATTTCAGAATTTAATGATTCAGTCCCAACAGCAACTGGAGTAAATGATTTGGAAGTCAATGCCCAGTTATTCTCTGCCCAACATGCAAATTTCAGCCAACTTAATCCTCCAGTAGCTTCTGCAGATACTATTGGTGGGAAACTCTCCGATCAGCTTATGGAAGCTGAAAGTCCTTTTAAACTGCTGCAGGGATATGTTACTGATGATGGTTCTGAAAATGATGTAAAAAGTCCTCGTGTTGATATTAGGCATTCAAACAAACATCCGCCTTCAAAATCTATGGTTGTATCTTTTGCACCTGGGAAAACCGAGGAATTTTCTGATAGAAACCTAAAAAATCAAGAATCTACCAGGGTTGGAACTGATCTTGAAGATGCCAATATTCAGAAGCCAAATGTGAGAAGCAATGATGCTAAATCGAATATAGATGAGTTTGGAAGATTGGTCAGAGAAGGTGTTAGTGACAGCGACACCAGCGATTCTCCACGATATACTCGGAGACATGGAAGGAGAGGCAGAAGACAGAGTAGAAGTCAAAGCAGAAGTCGCTCTCCACGTGATAGGAGGAGGAGAAGTCCATTTAGGAGAAAAGAGAGGCGCCGCCGCTCCCGCAGGTTGAGTCAGATTTCGGTTGATGTTTTTCTGTATAATTTCATACAATTGACTTAACTTTTGTTTGGAGATGAGTACTTCTAATTCTTGCTGATTTTCCTTTTTCCAGTTTGTCTCCTAAGAGAAGACGAAGTAGGAGTAAATCTCCTGCTCTAAGGCGTGGCAACGAGGTTGATGGTGATAAACTGAGACGTGGAAAGGTCCAATTTCCTGAATGCTTTGACTTTATTCGCGGTAAATGCTATCGTGGAGCCACTTGTCGGTATTCACACCATGAGTCCGACAAGAGTGAGAAGTTGAGGAATAATAGGGGCAGGCAACAGTATCATGATACACCACCTACTCTAGGAAATTACAACTTGCATGCGGAGAGAATTCCGGAGAAAAATTCAGTCCTCAAGAACAAAGTAGCAAGTGATAAAGAGTTGACACTTCTTGAAGAGACTCATGGGGTGAAGGAAGAGAAAAATAACAAAGAACTGCCAGTTGATTCTGTGGCACACTTCCCTGATAAATTAAATTATGTCCAATCTTCATCCCCTTTAGTTGCTGATGTTGCGGCAAGAAATCTTTCTATTTTTTCTTCTCCTGACATGGCCTTGGGTAACGAAAATTCTCTAATCCTAGAATTTCCTGCACAAAATTTGCTCGTGAACCCTGTAGTTGATCAGAAAAGTAAACAGATGGATGATTCTTTGACTTGTGAATCTTCACCTGTGAAAGCATCAGGAGCCTTGTCAATTCATCTTCCTTCCGATAAACGTGAGCCAGCAGAGGATCCTGTTGGGAATATATGGGTTGGTGGAAGCCCTAAAACAAAACCCCATTCAATTGATGAGGTCCCGCCCCTGTCCAGGAATTTGAATGATTTGTCCCCATTTATTGCTACAAGTCCGTTTCAGCTACCCATTCCGTTGCCCTCAGTCTCCCAGGATACGAGCTCCCACTTCGGTCGAGGAATTCCCCAAAATCATAACATGGTGTCGTCTACGGCACCGTTTCTCTTGAAAAATGATCAGAATTCTCCCTATCAAGCTCCTGTGTCTTACCAGCACTCTCATATGCACGAGCCACCCAACTCTTGGTCAAGCTCATTTGTTTCACCACCTCAGCTACGGCACACTCACTTGACTTTAAATGTAACAAGTGGGGATCGGAGCAGTCTACTGGACCAACATATGCAACAGTCTTCACTGCCTCCTGGCAATGGTTTCTCTTCATATGGATCTATACGGACCAATCCTTCTGAATTACGTACTCAATCTGAAATTGGTCAGTATCAAGCATACCCTTCATCTCAAGAACCTGGTCAAATACCCCATAAAGCAGATCGTAACAGATCAAGCAGTTCGTATGCGAGCAATCTAATGAGTCAGCAGGTTGAACGTCATAGATTGGGAGAAGATTCTGCACATTCAATACCACGCATGAATTTTTTACAATCTGTTTCTGAGTCTCTGCCTAAATCATTTCCAATGCATTCACCACCAAGGGGAACAAATGCTTTTATTGTTGGAAGTTTGCCTTCAAGCAGTAATCCTTCTGGTAGCCTACCATACTTGCAACAGAATTACTATGGCATGAATTCAACATCAAGGGTCGCTCCAGATTCTCTTGAGAGGAATCATCATGGCTTTGTGGGACCTAGAATTTCAAATAATTTCAATCCTTATGCATCCACTTTCGATCATCCACCAAGCTCCCGATTTGCCACAAATGCTTTGATCCTGGAAAACGACACACCATTTAATAGTAAACATGATCCCCCACTTGGTTTGAGCTCTGACCATTTCTACGAGCACAAGATCGGAAGTGTTAACTTGCCAAGTATAGTTTCCTCATCAACTTCTGCTCGTCTAGCTCAGGGGTTTTTGTCTAGGCCAGTCGGCAAGCAATATGATCCCCTATTAGACAGCATAGAGCCAGCTCCAAATTCATTTGGAATAGCTGATCAGCAGAAACATGAAACCACGGGTGATTCTTATGATATTCATAGATTCAAACTGGAAGAAGGTGTAGTTGTGTCTGCCAATTATTCTCCTGAAATTGAAGAATTTGGAGAGACAGCAGATGCAGAGGTGGGTGCTGTTGTTAATGGAAGCCCAGGAAATCCACACGTTTCAGCTGAAATGAATGCAGGAGAAATTGAGATTACTCAAGTTAAGGAATCTGGAAAACATAAGAAGGGAAAGGATTCTAGATCTATGAAGCTTTTTAAGGTATCTATTGCTACTTTTGTGAAGGAGGTTCTAAAACCGTCATGGCGGCAAGGTAACATGAGCAAGGAGGCATTTAAGACCATTGTAAAGAAAACAGTCGATAAGGTATCTAGTGCTATGAAGAGCCACAAAATACCAAAATCTCAGGCAAAAATTAACCACTACATAGATTCATCACGTGGAAAATTGACCAAGCTTATCATGGTACACCTTTATTGGAAACTAAGATTTGATTTTCTGGCCTTGGTTTGTCTATTTGCTGTTAATTCTTTCAGTATTTTTTTTCCACGTTTCACTATATCATAGCGAAGTGTTAATGATAATGTTAACCGTACACTTCGTTTTTGCCTTTTTTGTGTCTACTCAAAGAAGATACTTGTTATGGAGTGTGTTTTCTATGATAGTATCATTTACTGATTTACTGTCAGTGTTGACTCAGAAATTTCACACCAAATGCCCTAATAGTAAAGTTTCCCTTTTTGGTTAATTAGGTTAGATTAGATTTGATCCATTTCATTTTGAAAAGCTCCATTTTTTGGTACTTTGTTGCAGGGGTATGTTGACAAGTATGTCAAGACATAAAAACCTGACTTGTGTTGGATCAACTGGTGAAGACTGGAACTTGATGGCAGTCTTGCACAAGCTCTCACATTTGATTTGTGATCCAGAATGGGGTGGTTCAAAATGAATGTGGTCTTTGACAGTGCCTTCGAAAGGGATATTTCAGATTCTAATGCTAAAATAATCTGAGTCAGATGAATAATAAAATCAAGCATTTTAGGGCGCCATACTTGGACCAGTAATATATCAATGTAAATTTTGTATAAGTTATGAGTTATTTTAACTCGAAAGTCTCGAATGTTATGAATTATTTTCTAGGCTGCTTTTTTCCTTTTTTGGTCACACATGATTTTAATGTCATGTACGGTGTAGATGAATACTTTTGGGTATGCAGCTCTGTACGGAGTTCCATCGCATGATTGTCTTTAATCAAATGTTGCATGGTTTTATTTCCTCATATATTGCCTGATTTCTTTCCTCAGAATGTTCCACTTACAGTCTACAATTGCCAAATATTATTTCTTCCATGCTTCGGGTTTGAAATGTAAAGGTCTGCAAAATTTACATCTAGACATAATTGCACAGCAAAAGACTCGAGACCATTGCCAAGGATCTCAGGTGATACTTTGTCAATAATTTTGATTTAAGGAAATATTATTGGTGTGGAGGATCTGAAGCAAGTATTCCTTTTCTATTCCTCTTTAGAACATAGCAAGTTCTCTAAATATTACAAGGCATTTAGAATTTCATAAACAACAAATTTTATTTCTTGTTTTTAATCATGCTTGCGATTATCTCAACCATAAGTATTCCCTTTCTTGGTTGAGGATCTTTTGCTTGATATTTGTTACCATGATTTCTTTGCTTACCTCCTGGCTTGTGCCAGCGATCTAACAATGAATTTATTGTCAACGTGTTGCAGAAAATATGGGTATGATGCTAGCTAATTGTTAATTTGTCGAATGTAGAATTTGAATAATTGCCTTTTGAGGGGATGAAGACTTCTATCCTTTGGAGGCCATATTAACAAGGATTCTCATGATGTTAATTCAGCACCTGAGTTATTGCTCGATTGGAGGTACATTCATAATTTTTCTTATGTAGAATCAAGCCTTCAACGGCGAAGTATATTGAATCTTTGTGGGTTAAGCTACAGTTTCATTATGACTTGTAAGTGTTCTCATGGTTTCGAATGCTTATTTGCTCAGCTTGTTCACTTGTTTCCATCTTTTCCAAATTTTAATAAACTGAACAACATCGAGATATCTTGGTGTGACATGACTAATCTTCTGTTGATTGATCATATGATAGTGCGCTTGTGTTTCACCTTATGCAATAAATTTGTTGTTTTATGATACGGATATAACAATATTGTTTCCTTACTGATATTTTAGAACAAATTGATGGTTCAAATCTTTAGACATGGTTTAGTTTTGACCACAGCAATGGTGGATGTGTAGATTTAACATGAGCCCAAATAACTGATTCCAAAACTATTCTCTGGTTACCACATTCTGTGTTTTCTTTCCACAACATTTTATATCTCGTGTGTGTTTGAAAGGATGTCTTATTTAGAAAATATGTGTTTGAAAGGATCTTTTATCGTAGAAAGATGTTACAACTTGCAATTCCAAATTGCTACGGAATGCTGTAAGTTGTTACATTGCTGTCGGGTCCCTGATTTTCTAATACATTAGTATATGAATTGCAATCAAAGATAGACTTATTTTTAATATTTGCATGTATTTGGTTGTTCTGGTGTAATGGTGTTGTACTCTTACAAAAATAAGATCACAGGCATCCTTTGTTGGCGGCTACATCCCAGAGCAAGGCCGAGAGTTGCAGAGTATCCAGCTAAAAATTTAAATTGGTCTCAATTGGCTCACAAGTTCTTGAATGTAAGTGGCAAGACGAGTAATTTTATGCTTGGAACCCATCCTAAGAGAAGGATAAACTAGAACACTTGAATGATGTATTGGCCGTGGAATCTCAGGCTTAACTCTGGAATATGGATTATAGGGCGGTTTCTTATACTATTAACCCATGTTTCATCAAGAATATACTTAGCAGTGATTTTGATTACATCCGAGCAAGCACGACGAAGGTCATCGACGGGTTGCTACTCATCATCGGCCGTACAAAGTTTTCTTAGTAATATGCAGGGCTTCGTACGTAGTTGTATTGTAATCATACACAGCTGAGAAATAATGTTTATCAGTTTATGTAATATAATTTGTTATTTCAGCTGTTATATGTATGATTAGTTAACAAGAACACAAATACATAAAAAAATAATTAAAATTTTATATTATTTATGTCAGTGTGGTAAGTTAAAAGCGATTTATGTGTGTAGTGGGCTAAGGGAAAAAAGACAAAATATCAAGTAGTTGTCCACAAATTCACCAGTTTTCAAGTCGACAAATAAACTTCATTGTCCATTTCCAGGCCGTCAAAAACATAAAGATCAGGCTGGTCGTGTTGTTATTGAGTCTGCTGTAGCACCTGAAGATTATTCTGTGCCGGAACACCGTCATGAGGATGGTGGTCAGCTTGTTGCTCTGGAGTTTTGTGCCGCCATCCAAGATTTTCGAAAGATGCATCAGCCGTTGTTTCTCTCTCGTAAATTCGACACAGAACACGTACGACTGTCCCGGTGCATATAAAAACACCAAGTATCAGAGCATGCACCAATAAAAGTTGCAGCAAATTTCATATTCATTACATATATAAACGAGAACGAGAGAGTCTTAATGTATTAGATAATGAGCAAAATTAAGGGACGAGTACAACCACTGACCTCCTCTTGACTCCGTCTCTGTTCTTACATACCCTCGTGTCGTTAGTTCCTTCAGGATCGTGTGTTGAAGGCAGGTTAGGAGTGTACTCGTGCATGATCCAATTAGTCTTGTTGTCATTTGGGGACTTAATTCCCTTGGTAACATACCCAAATATTCTTGAATCCAATACATTCATTGTTGTCGTATATTTTCTTTTCATCCACCGTGGCCTTCTAGCTAGTATCCATCACCGGCTGCTCGGTCCAGTCGACTCCCGTTCCGATCTTTCCACGTATAAAAGTACCATTCCTTGTCACCCAAACTCCGATAACTATATTCACAATATTAGAAGTCCTAGGTGAACTCTACGTGCATGCAACAGGATATCATGAAATCTTGCTATTGGTAATTTCGTAATTAGTTATGCTTTCAAATTTTAAATTTCGCGGCTCTTGATAATTTTTATAAATATCATGAATGAAAAACAGTTGTATGATATGAAAATTTGAAATTATTTATATATATATATATATTTATAATATAGGATATCATTTTTAAATTATGTAGGTGCACATATATATATACCGATTTAAAGAAAGGGATTAAAATTATATATATATATATTAATTAATATAACTGTTTGTAAAACAATTGATCATAATAATTTAAATAATTATTCATGTGAAATAAGGTCCTTCATGGTCAACCTTTTAAATAATTTAAATAATTATTTTGAAACGTTATCATGATCCGAAACATGCATACTATTTATATATATTTTTTGAATAAAAATTAGGAAACTATAATTAGATATTAGCTAGATAAGGCTTTTTGAACATGAAATCGTACTTTCATGCTAAAAACCACAATTAAGCCATACTTTCGGAGTTATTTTTTTAAAAAATTTGAAATCTTTATCTGATTTTGTTGGATTTAATTTATCTCCTAATGGAACTCTACTAGAAAACTGATATATGCACTCTATATATACTTCGAACCCCAATTAAAAAAATAAACAAAGATCAATCAAGTACGCTCAAAATAGAAGTTCTCATATGGAGTCTAATCAATCACTCAAAATCGAAGTTTTCATGGACCATCCAGAACAACGAGCTTCGAATCAAATTCTACGATCGTATCCACCGGGGTTCCGTTTCAACCCGACCGACGAACAGCTCGTCCTCCATTACCTGAAGAAGAGGACGGAAAATCAGCCCGTCCGCGCCAAGGACGTCGATATATTCGACGTCAATCTCTACATTTTCAATCCATGAGAATTTACCGGTACGTACTCTTTTGTTTGTTTGTTATTTTACGCAATTAATATTATATATGGTTTCATGTGTACGTACGTATGATCTCATATATTGTTTACGTACGGTGGTGCAGCAATGTATCCGACTTGTGCTAGAGATGAATGGTATTTCTTTACCGAGAGAGCGCGTAAGTATCCAAACGGTAGTCGACCGAGCGAGCGGCCGACGACGGATATTGGAAGGCGACGGTGGCTGCTCAGAAGATAAATCACAAAAATGTTTGCATTGGATTCAAGATGACATTGGTTTTTTACCTAGGGAAGTCTGGTGAAGGAAAGAAGACTAATTGGATCATGCACGAGTACACGCTCAATCGTCCTCCGGCGATGGCGACGAACACCGACAACATACAGGTAATGAATCTTTAATTTTTGATCTCTAGTGTGTTGGTTCATGTTTAATTTCATGTAGATGGATCTCTTTTGATAAATATATATATTAATTAGTGTTAAATATTAATTTGTTCGCAACTTTTAATTACAGCTGAATGATTGCGTTCTTTGCCGGATTCACGAGAGAAAATCGGCTAGTGTTACTTGGGAGTGTACCGAAGATCAGAGTACCAAGCTTCACGAGCAACAAGAACAAAAACAAGAACAAAATCTTGTGATATACCAGCTCGATAATGAAGTGTATTTTGACTTAGATGCGGCCGGTGAAATAATCCTATTGTAAAAATTTAATTTGCATAATAAAATATCGAAATGTATTCATTACCTATATATATAAAATATCAATCAATCAAAATTATAAGAGCAATTTTGTTAGGTTTTTTACATGTTAATAATTAACTTCCATGCATGCGATGTTGCGAATATATATGCATCAGTGAAAAAATTTCTTCGAGGATTATATTCTTCTAGGAATGCCGCCCCGACAAATTTTATTTATATGCTTTTACAAGATCATCACCTCTGCTAATTCATCACTAGCTAAACCAAATGTAAATTTCACAAAAATCTCACATTCCCTTGGTTGATTTTATATTAATGTATTAAAATTCTATGTGATATTCGTCAAATCCTTTGAATATTGAGTGATTTGAAATTCATTATGAATGATTAGTACATTTATAATGTAAATAAGTAAAAGATGGATTTGAATTTCATTCTTTTAGGTTGCTTTCGGTTAATTAGATGAGTTTGAAATTCATGGATTTAATTTGATTATAGTTTTATTGTTTACCCTGAAACAATAGATTCAATCTTAAATCTATACTTTACTTGTCTACATATTAATTAGTGATATAAAAGTATAATGAATTTCAAATGATATTATTAATTTTTGGGTTAATTAACTTGAAATCAATCTTAATTAACATGAAATATTATATAATTAAGTAATATCTTAGATGCATTAATTTGAAGTTTATGATCTTATTTTTCTAAACAACAAAAATACAATTGAATACACTTTTTGAAATACATGAATTCACAATCCATCAATCTACAACCTTAAGTTATTTGAATATAATGAAAATAAATTGAAAATCATGGATTTGAAATGACTTGATCCAATTGCAACCTAAATGTTATTTTCATGGAACCAGAGAGAGTGGGCAGGAAGAAATCTTCGGATCTTAAACTTGATTTTGGCACATTGTTATTGTATTAATTAAATAAATTGATTTACTAATCATTTAGTAGTTAAAATAAAAGCCAAAAAAAATTTCATATTCTAGAATCACTTTAATTAAGGAGATTGTAGACTTACATTCCATATTATTCTGGAAAAAATATCTAGATTATCTATTACTGAGACAATATTAGAATATAAGAGAGGATTCTAAATACTAACTCTTAGCCATTGGATCAAAAATATGTTGCATAATCCTAGCCATTGGTCAATGATGTGCCACTGGTATAAATAGATCTTGTAATTTGATTTGTGTCAATAACTTAGTTTTGGTGATGCGCTGAAAATATTAAGTTAACCCAAAATGAAATTCATCACAGTAAAATCAATAGACTACCAAATTAACAAGCACTCCTTGTTTATCTTTAATATCAGCATATCATATCAACTACTAAATTCAGCAGACCTTATATTCAACCGATTGTTAAAATGAACATACCATTTTATTTTCAATAATTAATTTGAAAACTATATCATTCTTTAAATTTGTGTTTTACATTTAGCCTAGATAAGGTTGTTGTTGTTGTTTTTAATTAATTGACTGAAGGACAATTTGACTAACTAAAACGAAACAAGTTACTGTAATTAATTTTAAACTAATTTTGGCAAAAAAACTTGTTACTAATTTTGTAATTAATGTTTGGAACAAAAAACTTGTTGGCATCAAAGGGTTGAAACGTTATCATGATTCGAAGCATGCACACTATTTATATATATATTTTGAATAAAGATTAGGAAACTATAATTAGATATTAGCTAGATAAGGCTTTTTGAACATGAAATCGTACTTTCATGCTTAAAACCACAACTAAGCCATACTTTCGGAGTTATTTTTAAATTTTTTTTGAAATCTTTATCTGATTTTGTTGGATTTAATTTATCTCCTAATGGAACTCTACAAGAAAACTGATATATGTACTCTATATATACTTCGAACCCCAATTAAAAAAAATAAACAAAGATCAATCAAGTACGCTCAAAATAGAAGTTCTCATATGAAGTCTAATCAATCACTCAGAATCGAAGTTTTCATGGACCATCCAGAACAACAGCTTCGAATCAAATTCTACGATCGTATCCATCGGGGTTCCGTTTCAACCCGACCAACGAACAGCTCGTCCTCCATTACCAAAGAAGACTAATTGGATCATGCACGAGTACACGCTTAACCGTCCTCCGGCGACCGCGGCGAACGACGACAACATACATGTAATGAATCTATAATTTCTGATCTCTAGTGTGTTGGTTCATGTTTAATTTCATGTTCATGGATATATCTCTTTTGATAAATATATATATTAATTTGTGTTAAATATTAATTTGTTTTCAACTTTTAATTACAGCTGGATGATTGCGTTCTTTGCCGGATTCACGATAGAAAACCGGCTAGTGTTACTAATTGGGAGTGTACCGAAGATCAGAGTACCAAGCTTCACGAGCAACAAGAACAAAAACAAGAACAAAATCTTGTGATATACCAGCTCGATAATGAAGTGTATTTTAACTTAGATGCGGCCGGTGAAATAATTGAAAGAGTGGGTGCCCAGTGAGCCAACTTGTGGCTATGGGCTTTGATGACTCTTTGTACAAACGATCTTTTGTTTAATACAATTTACACTTTTATTAATGGCAATGACTTTATCTTTATCTTTCTTCATATTGTTATATTGTGATATACTATTGTTGTTTTGATAAAGACCTTGAATATACTATAGTGTATGTAAGATGTGGTAGAACATGGGGATGTCTATCATGAAATACATCTTATAGTCACTGTATATTCTAAACTGTTCCTAGTCGATTGAGCCGTCCGAGAATAAGGATAAGGATCGCTCGAGTTTGAGACTAGCATTTGCGATGCGGAGTACCACGTTTCATTGGTAGGGAACATGGAGATGTTCGAAGCATGCAAATGGATATTCATAGGATGAATAATCGAACTACCCTATCCGGACTTTCCAAGTGGTTATCACTTATCGAGTGGATAAAGTCCGCGGTTTTGGTTGTACACCATTAGTCCTTACTACTTGAAACATCATGGAGACTCTATATGCTAGTACTGTGCTTTGACTCGTTTACCGACTCTATGGGGGTCATCAGGTGTCGGGATTGGGTACAGTTACAACACATATAGGAGTCGATGCATTGTTGTCAAGGATTCACCACATACTTGCGAGTGTGGATATCCTATGCGATCTGAGGAGATATTAGTGTGACGAATCTCTGGCCAGAGTACTTGATGTGATTTAAGAAATGGTTTCTTAGTAGCACATGCGATGTCACTAATTTGATCTTCAAGATGTATTGCATAGTTATCGAATCTTGAGCGACTCTCGATATACCAATGGTTGTTGATTCGATCGGGATATATGGATGAAGGGACCGTACTGTACGCTAACCAAAATCTACTGGTTCTTGTAGGCACTATCAGTGATACCTAGGGAATCATGGGGCGATGTTGCTAGGCGCTTTACCATGATTCGTTGGGCAAGTCGGAAATCGTTGTTCCGAGTCACAAGGAGTTGTGAGCCCACGGCTAGCTGTATCCCTGAACCATTGAGGGTCACACAGTGTAATGGAGTTTTAATCCCCGTTGAGATAGTTAAATTTAAAGAGTTAAATTTAATGAATAAAGAAGTTGAACTTCTTAAATAAGAGTAAGGGAGTAGGATTTCCTAAAATGACATAGGGATGGACATTTTTGGAAACCACTGAATTCGGATTCAGGAAAATTTATCTTGACTTTAAAATGTGCAGAAATGGTTTCTGTGCACATTGGTAAAATCGGTTTATCAATCGGAGTCACGATGAATTTTATATTAATTTCTGAACATGCGGGCTTTGCTTGTCGGGCCTCAACTTATGACTAATGGGCCCTAAGGTGTTAGTGGCCTGCATTATAAATAAGTTATTGCAGTACAGAAATTGCACACAACAGCTCATTATTCTGAGAGAAAAAAAATCGAACCCTAGCTCTCTCAAAGAATTTTCGGTCGTCCCCCTCCTGCTCTGCCCGAGAAAATTTCGGTCTGTGATTTTGAATCGCAGTCAGGAATAACGAATCAGATTCGTTTAATCTCTTCGCAGAAAACTTCTGACAGATTTTCTAGTGCAATCTGTCAGAGGGATTTAAACCTCATTAGTGGACCTGATTGAAGGAGTTCATCAGTTCCTGGGAGATACAAGAAGCGCAGAGAAATCTGTGTGGTGTCCAATAATCTCGCTTCGAGATTGAAGGTAAAATTTAATAATTGTTATTTAATTTTACACACACTAATAATTTAATCGTTGAACGGTTGATACCCACACTATGGAATTGTTCCATAATAAAATTTTTAAACTTCCGCTGCACCGGGTATCAATCGTGATTGATCTGAACGCGCGTTTTTCAACAGTGGTATCAGAGCCAGGTTGCTCAGATCAAACGATTAAATTAATCGATTGTACAAAAATTTTTTTGAGTCTCGGTTTTTGAAACAAAATAAATATTTTTAAATAAAAAATTTTTTTTTTCGGGGCAAAACCCGGGCAGCGATTGGATCGCTGCCCGGTGGGGCAGCAATTGTTGCTGCCCCGGGCGGCGCACGGCGCCGCCCAAAGGGGGCGCACGGCGTCGCCCAGGGGGCGGCGCTCAGCGCCGCCAGGGCAGCGCTCGGCGCTGCCCAGGGCGGCGCACGGCGCCGCCCAGGGGCGACGCTCGGCGCCGCCCAGCGGCGGCGCCAGGCGCCGCCAGGGCAGCAACTGTTGCTGCCCTAAAGGGGCAGCCGGGCTGCCCCGGCCCGCGCCCACGGGTGCGGGCCGGCCCGGGACGCGGGAAAAATTAAATTTTTTATTTTAAAATTAATTTTAATGTGTTAAAATTTTATTTTTGGTCCGGTCAAAAATTGTTTTTGATTGGTTCACGAGATTTCGGATCGAATTGTTCGAGTCCGTAAACTTTAAAATTGATTTTTGGATAAATTTGAATTTTTGGAAAATTTTAATATTTTATCCTTAAATTGAATTTTGAAATCAATTATTTTTGGTACAATTGATGATAAGATTTGATCTTATGAATATATTAAGTAAAATATGATTTTATCTATAAAATTGGATTTTGTAGATAAAATATGATTTTATTTGATAAAGAGATAAAATATGATTTTATATGTAAAATGAGATTTTATATATAAAATATGATTTTATCCTGTTTAAATTTGAAATGCCACTGCATGTTATCCAATAAATTAATTTTGAATTAAATATTATTGGATAAGGATGATCGATTGCCATGACCAATTTTGTAGGTGTATGTTAGGAATTTACATTTGTTTTTATTGTTGTTGGTTTTATTAATGGGCCTGGTTTATGGCCCGATATGAATGTCATATGTAATAAAAGTGGGCTTGGTTTATGGCCCGTTCCCACCCCTAAAAATGTATCCCCTGCTTGTCATTGTTATTTATTGTAAATACATTAGATTTAGTGGGAGATCAAGATTTGAAGATGGTGGGCCCAGCAGACAATAAAGACGAAGAAATGTAAATTGGAAGCTAATGTAATAGGATTGCATTGCATACTGCATATTACCTAGGATTGGACTAAGACTCGTGATTGGCAACCACGGGTCAATTAGAAATGGAATCGATCATCCTATATAATATATGATATTATGATTGTATGCATGTTTTAGACATAATTGCGTGAATCCGGCAAGCATGCAATAATTTGAAAAATTGATGAGACAAATTTTTATAATTAAAAATCCCTCATTTTAAATATGATTTAAAATTGATATCAAGATAAATAAAGGAAATTTAAATTTGTTTAAATATTCCTACCTTCCATCAACGGTCAATGTATGTGATGCTACCCGCGGATACGGTCCGGCTCATATTATTTGGGGGGCCCGTCCGTCGGAAAGCTGTACATTGGATCGACAAATGTTGTAAGTTGGGTGGAACTCCCATGGGATCGGCTCATATTATTGGGGGATCCACATGGCGACCGTCCATCACAACTTAATATTGATGGGTCATCTTGACATGTCACTATAAACGGCGTCATATTATTGGGCCCTTATTGGACATGAGGTAAAAACATGGGGGTTGCTTTGGAAGCAATTGGGCTCTACCTTTTGAGAATTATGGTTGGCTGATATTATTCGGGACCATAAGTTTGTCAATTGGACTCCATGTTCTCACTAAGGAAAAAGTTTCCCGTTTTCACTAGAGGGTAGTGAAATCGTTAAAATAGTGGGAGTGAGATTCATAAAATTAAATTCGCCTATTTTATGTCTTAGTAAATTGCTTAAACAATCATTGATATATGTCTGTTTTTCTTTTCAGTATTTCATACAATGAATTCGCGTAATCCATTATTCTCGATCCTCGAACAAAACAAGTTAACTGGCGCAAACTATACGGAATGGTTCCGGAAGTTGAAGATTGTCTTGACTTCGGAGAAGATGCTCTACGTGTTAGAGAAATCACCTCCGAAGGAAGCACCAGCTGACGTAAGTCCGGAGGAATTGGCCAAACTTGATACATGGTGGGACCATGACATCAAGACCAAATGCTATATGCAAGCCTCGATGTCTGATGAACTCCAGAGGCGATTTGAGGACAACGTGAATGCTGCTGACATTCACGCTCAACTCAAGGAACTTTTTGGGGCTCAATCGAGGGCTGAAAGGTTCGCTACTGTTAAGGAGCTAATGACGTGTCGCATGCGTGAAGGAACTTCGGTCCGTGATCATGGGGTACGAGTGATTTGGCTCATACAAAAGTTAGCGACCCTTGATTTGGTTTTGGAGCATGAACTCAACGTGGATTTACTGCTTCTGTCTCTTCCTTCTTCGTTTGACGGATTTGTGATAAATTTTAATATGAACAAGATAGAGGCCACCCTTGAAGAGATGGTCAATATGCTTGTGACATATGAATCCACACTTAAGAAGGATAAGCCAGCTTTCTTGGTGGGCTCCTCATCTTCTGCTAAGAAGGGACCAAGTACGAAGGGCAAGAAACGTTCTGCCCCACCCAAGAAAGTCGAGCCCGAGAAGAAGCACAAGACAAAGGCTTCAAACAATGGAAAATCCAAGGATGTTTGTCATTACTGTAAGAAGCCCGGTCATTGGAAGCGCAACTGCAAGGAATATCTAGAGCAGTTGGGAACTGCAAAGGGTATGTTCTATATTGAAATAAACATTTCACTTAATACTACTTCTTGGGTATTGGATACCGGATGTGGATCTCACATTTGCAATGATTTGCAGGTGATGACAAGAAGTTGCAGGCTTAGAATGGGTGAGACCCAGCTGAGGCTCGGGAATGGTTCCAGAGTTGAAGCTACATCCATTGGAGATGTTTGTTTAATTTTGCAGAACGGTTTTAAGTTATTTTTAAGAGATGTTTTATTTGTTCCGGATTTAATTAAAAACATTATTTCTGTTTCTATGCTAGATAGAGATGGTTATTCTTGCAATTTTGTGAATGGGATTTGCAATATTTACAAGAATGAATGTTTGATTGGAAATGGACAACTTGAAAACGATCTATACAACTTAAAACTAAAAGACGTTCCAATAAATTATATTGATAAACCGGCGACAACGAACAAAAGGAAAATCGATAGTCAAAACCCGGCAAACCTTTGGCACGCTAGACTAGGTCATATTTCCTCAAGGAGGATGAACAAGCTAGTGGGAGAGGGCATGTTTGATATGTCTGATATTAACTCTCTACCTACTTGTGAATCCTGCCTAAAAGGGAAAATGACTAAATCTTCTTTTAAGGGGAAACCTGAGCGTAGTCAAAATCTGTTGGATTTGATCCATACAGATGTTTGTGGACCATTTAGAGTTGGGACTCAATATGGCCACACCTACTTCATTACCTTTACTGACGATTATTCAAGGTATGGGTATTTATATTTAATGAAATATAAGTCTGAAGCATTTGAAAAGTTCAAAGAATTCAAGGCTGAAGTAGAAAACAAGCTAGGTAAAAGTATTAAAGCACTTCGATCGGATCGAGGTGGAGAATACTTAAGTACCGAGTTTTTGGACTATCTAAAAGAGAATGTGATTCTCTCTCAGTGGACTCCTCCTATGACACCACAGCTGAATGGTGTATCGGAGCGTCGTAATCGAACTTTGTTGGACATGGTTCGATCCATGATGAGCTTCACTGAGCTTCCACCTTCGTTTTGGGGCTATGCGCTTGAAACGGCGGTATTGTTGTTGAACAACGTCCACACTAAAGCAGTGGACAAAACACCATACGAGTTATGGAATGGCAAAGCTCCTAAGTATTCGTACTTGAGGATTTGGGGATGTCCTGCTTACGTGAAGCGGACAGTGGGAGATAAGTTGGATAGTCGATCCAGCTTATGTTATTTTGTAGGGTATCCGAAGAATTCAATCGGATATTATTTCTATTATCCTGCTGAAACAAAGGTGTTTGTTTCTAGGAATGCCACCTTCTTGGAGAAGGAGTTCTTATTGGATAAGAAAGGCGAGATGATGGAACTCGAAGAAGTTCGAGAAGAACCCGAAATACAAAATAACGATCCTATGCCTCAGGAACCATTACCGGACACGCTTGAACCTAGAAGATCCGAGAGGACTTCTAGACCTCCTGTTCGATATGGTCTTCTTCTTGAAGGGGATCAAGATGAACCCGACATTGGATGTGATCCAAGAAACTTCAAGGAAGCAATTTCTGATGCGGATTCAAATTTATGGCTTGAAGCTATGCAGTCTGAATTGGATTCGATGCATACAAACCAAGTTTGGTCTTTAGTAGATCCTCCTGATGGAATTGTTCCAATAGGGTGTAAATGGATCTACAAGAGAAAGCTTGGGCCTGATGGTAAGGTATTGACCTACAAGGCGCGATTGGTGGCGAAAGGTTACACTCAAAGACAAGGAGTTGACTATGATGAAACCTTTTCACCAGTTGCAATGTTCAAGTCCATAAGAATCCTTATTGCCATAGCTACATGGTATGACTATGAGATATGGCAAATGGATGTGAAGACTGCTTTTCTTAATGGAGACATTAAGGAAGAAATCTATATGAAGCAGCCAGAGGGGTTCACATCCATGGGAAGCGAGCATAAGGTATGCAAGCTTCAGAGATCAATTTATGGTCTAAAACAAGCATCAAAAAGTTGGAACCAGAAATTTGATGAAACAATAAAAGATTTTGGTTTCATCAAGAACCCGGAGGAACCGTGCGTGTACAAGAAAGTAGTTAAGGATGCTGTGACATTCTTAGTACTTTATGTTGATGACATCCTACTCATTGGGAATGATGTAGGGATGTTACAGTCAACAAAGATATGGTTATCAGGTAGATTCTCGATGAAGGATTTGGGTGAGGCATCCTACATTCTTGGGATACAGATCTATAGAGATAGATCTAAGAGAATGATAGGACTCACTCAATCAACCTACATCGACACCATATTGAAACGGTTTTCAATGGATGGGTCCAAGAGAGGACATCTACCCATGTGTCATGGAGTTTCTCTATCCAAGTCTATGTGTCCCAAGACTGATGAAGAGATAGAGAATATGACACATGTACCATATGCGTCAGCTATAGGTAGTATCATGTATGGGATGATATCTACCAGACCGGATGTAGCATTTGCTCTGAGTGTCACGAGCAGATATCAGTCTAATCCTGGTCAAATGCATTGGAAAGCCGTGAAGGACATTCTTAAGTACTTACGAAGGACTAAGAATATGTTCATGGTATATGGAGGACGAGATCTGAAATTGGAAGGCTATACCGACTCTAGCTTCCAAAGTGACGTGGATGACTCGAAGTCAACCTCTGGATTTGTGTTCATGCTCAATGGCGGTGCTGTCTCTTGGAAGAGTTCCAAGCAGGACACCACAGCGGATTCCACCACTGAGGCTGAATACATTGCAGCATCAGCTGCTGCTAAAGAGGCCGTTTGGATGAGGAAGTTCGTCCAAGAGTTGGGCGTCATTCCTGAATTTGTTGGTCCAGTCCCGGTGTACTGTGACAACACGGGTGCCGTTGCTCAAGCAAAGGAACCAAGGTCTTATCAAAGATCCAAAC
This sequence comes from Henckelia pumila, assembly GCF_033568475.1. Lineage (NCBI taxonomy): Eukaryota > Viridiplantae > Streptophyta > Magnoliopsida > Lamiales > Gesneriaceae > Henckelia > Henckelia pumila. The sequence continues at coordinate 155,482,827 of NC_133123.1, read as the reverse complement.
ACGTACTGAGGAAATACCACATCATCCGGGAGATTGTGGAAAGAGGAGACATCACTGTCGAACGAGTGGCCTCTGCAGACAATATCGCTGATCCGCTTACTAAGCCCTTGCCAGGACCATTGTTTGACAAACATCGCGAAGCAATGGGTCTACGTAGTATGACTAGTTGGCTATAGGGCAAGTGGGAGATTGAAAGAGTGGGTGCCCAGTGAGCCAACTTGTGGCTATGGGCTTTGATGACTCTTTATACAAACGATCTTTTGTTTAATACAATTTACACTTTTATTAATGGCAATGACTTTATCTTTCTTCATATTGTTATATTGTGATATACTATTGTTGTTTTGATAAAGACCTTGAATATACTATAGTGTATGTAAGATGTGGTAGAACATGGGGATGTCTATCATGAAATACATCTTATAGTCACTGTATATTCTAAACTGTTCCTAGTCGATTGAGCCGTCCGAGAATAAGGATAAGGATCGCTCGAGTTTGAGACTAGCATTTGCGATGCGGAGTACCACGTTTCATTGGTAGGGAACATGGAGATGTTCGAAGCATGCAAATGGATATTCATAGGATGAATAATCGAACTACCCTATCCGGACTTTCCAAGTGGTTATCACTTATCGAGTGGATAAAGTCCGCGGTTTTGGTTGTACACCATTAGTCCTTACTACTTGAAACATCATGGAGACTCTATATGCTAGTACTGTGCTTTGACTCGTTTACCGACTCTATGGGGGTCATCAGGTGTCGGGATTGGGTACAGTTACAACACATATAGGAGTCGATGCATTGTTGTCAAGGATTCACCACATACTTGCGAGTGTGGATATCCTATGCGATCTGAGGAGATATTAGTGTGACGAATCTCTGGCCAGAGTACTTGATGTGATTTAAGAAATGGTTTCTTAGTAGCACATGCGATGTCACTAATTTGATCTTCAAGATGTATTGCATAGTTATCGAATCTTGAGCGACTCTCGATATACCAATGGTTGTTGATTCGATCGGGATATATGGATGAAGGGACCGTACTGTACGCTAACCAAAATCTACTGGTTCTTGTAGGCACTATCAGTGATACCTAGGGAATCATGGGGGGATGTTGCTAGGCGCTTTACCATGATTCGTTGGGCAAGTCGGAAATCGTTGTTCCGAGTCACAAGGAGTTGTGAGCCCACGGCTAGCTGTATCCCTGAACCATTGAGGGTCACACAGTGTAATGGAGTTTTAATCCCCGTTGAGATAGTTAAATTTAAAGAGTTAAATTTAATGAATAAAGAAGTTGAACTTCTTAAATAAGAGTAAGGGAGTAGGATTTCCTAAAATGACATAGGGATGGACATTTTTGGAAACCACTGAATTCGGATTCAGGAAAATTTATCTTGACTTTAAAATGTGCAGAAATGGTTTCTGTGCACATTGGTAAAATCGGTTTATCAATCGGAGTCACGATGAATTTTATATTAATTTCTGAACATGCGGGCTTTGCTTGTCGGGCCTCAACTTATGACTAATGGGCCCTAAGGTGTTAGTGGCCTGCATTATAAATAAGTTATTGCAGTACAGAAATTGCACACAACAGCTCATTATTCTGAGAGAAAAAAAATCGAACCCTAGCTCTCTCAAAGAATTTTCGGTCGTCCCCCTCCTGCTCTGCCCGAGAAAATTTCGGTCTGTGATTTTGAATCGCAGTCAGGAATAACGAATCAGATTCGTTTAATCTCTTCGCAGAAAACTTCTGACAGATTTTCTAGTGCAATCTGTCAGAGGGATTTAAACCTCATTAGTGGACCTGATTGAAGGAGTTCATCAGTTCCTGGGAGATACAAGAAGCGCAGAGAAATCTGTGTGGTGTCCAATAATCTCGCTTCGAGATTGAAGGTAAAATTTAATAATTGTTATTTAATTTTACACACACTAATAATTTAATCGTTGAACGGTTGATACCCACACTATGGAATTGTTCCATAATAAAATTTTTAAACTTCCGCTGCACCGGGTATCAATCGTGATTGATCTGAACGCCAGTTTTCCAACAATAATCCTATTGTAAAAATTTAATTTGCATCATAAAATATCGAAATGTATATATTCATTACCTATATATATAAAATATCAATCAATCAAAATTATAAGAACAATTTTGTTAGGTTTTTTACATGTTAATAATTAACTTCCATGCGATGTTGCGAATATATATGCATCAGTGAAAAAATTTCTTCGAGGATTATATTCTTCTAGGAATTCCTTCCCGAAAAATTTCATATACATGCTTTTACAAGATCATCACCTCTACTAATTCATCACTAGCTAAACCAAATGTAAATTTCACAAAAATCTCACATTCCATTGGTTGACTTGATATTAATGTATTAAAATTCTATGATATTCATCAAATCCTTTGAATATTGAGTGATTTAAAATTCATTATGAATGATTAGTACATTTATAATGTAAATTAGCAAAAAAAACGTGTGATGCACGTTGGTACAAATTAAAAATATTATGAATTAAAGACATATATTGTTAAAAATTCAATTTCTAAAAGTTGTGTTATTAGCAAACAAGAATAATAAACATAACACAAATAAAACAATATGAATTAAAACAGATTTTTGAAAAATGTTTATCCATCCACACATCAAATACAAATATACAATAAAAAAATTAACACAACATAATCAATCAACAATTAATTTGTAGTAGCCCGTAACCAAAATCAGTGATTAAGGGATTAATCAACGCTAATTAAATAGATTGGGTACCGGACGGATCGGAAGCTCCGATGCAGGATCGGACGTTCCGATCGAGAACGGAAGCTCCGATGCAGGATCGGAAGCTCCGATGGTATTATGTCAGGCGTGACGTGTTATAGGATCGGAAGCTCCGATCACCCCTATCCGAAGTCAACCAATGATATTTTGACACATGGCAGATAACGATGTTCGGAAGCTCCGATGGCAGGATCGGAGGTTCCGATCGATGTCTATAAATAGAAGGCCGAGGCTTCACTTTCATTTGCCAATTTCGAGTTTTCCTTTCCATTCCAGTCCTATTGGAGTAGTTCTAGTCTTCCTAGGCTTGATCCGGGGGTTGGCGAGGCGTTCGATAGTCACAGCGAAGTTGTGCCCAAGTTCTGGAGACATCGACATCAAAGGGCTAACGACGGACGAAGGTATAGCTTTTGCTTCCTAAAAATATTTAGAAGTATGCTTTAGCTTAGTTAAGGCTTTTAGAGCACTTTAATGATAGTAGTATCATTTGGCAGTGTAGAGAAGACTATAGGCGTGTACCTAGAGTTGGTAGAGCTTGCACTGATTTAAGGTACGAAAGTACTGTTCGAGATATCCTGACTGAGTATGCATGTATTATGTGACTGCATGGTTTATATGTCATTGATTTATGCTGCATTCATTTGCATACTGAGCTATCTCCTTCGAGATGTCTATTAGTAGGGTTGTACCCTATCCTGTTAGTGGATGGACTTTCATGGCTTTGGGTCCGGTAAATCCACTGGTATTATGGTATGGGAGCCACCTCCTGAAGCGACGGCACAACGTGCTACATACCAGGGCCCGGTCTGTCTCTGATTATCTGATCCTTGACCTCGAGTTTATAGGGAGTTCACTTTGCATGCATGTATACTCATACTCTCGTGCTGAGCGTTTTATGCTCACGTCTCGTACTCTGTGTTTCTGGACACCCTATTCCATGGGGCAGGTTTGCGATTGGATGAGGCGGGTGGATCCAAGAGGGGCTAGGCAGTGGTTGGCCAGCTGGAGCTTCGCCTAAGTTTTATTCTGTTGTTATTTGGATTGATACAGCTGTTCGTTCTGGTTGTATAATTTTTGGGTATTTACAGATTCCTTTTCTTGGGATTGTATTAATGTTTTGGTTTTCGCAGTTTTATTCTGATATCCATTTAATTAAGTTAATTGCATGCCTAAGTTCTGTTTAGTAGGTGATCCAGGTAAGGGTCACTACATTTATGGTATCAGAGCATGCAAAGTATTCTTGGGATTTAGATTCTACATAAGATAACCGTTAGGTTAATTTTGTAGATGGCAGATCGTGATGACCAGAGTTCTCATGGCAGTATTGGTGGGCATTGGGGTGATGCCAACCGGGAGCCTCGTCGGGAACGCCACCATCGTCATCGAGATGAGGACCGTTTCAGTGTACGTCGATTCTTGCAGATGGGGCCTAAGCCCTTGGTTGGAGGTGAGTCTCCGGAGGACGCGGAGAACTGGTTAGACCGCATGGAGACGAATTTTGAGACTTTCCAATGCACCGAGGAGCAGAAGATGGAAACCCTTGGTTATCTTCTGGATGGACGTGCGCGCAGGTGGTGGAGGTTTACTTCTGCACCTTTTGTTGCGGCGAGGGGAGTGGCCACCTGGGCCGAGTTTCGCACAGCTTTTCAGAAGCTGTATTTTCCTCCTGCACTCCGTCAGTCGAAGGCGGGCGAGCTACTGAGTCTGCGACAGGGAGTCATGTCTATTGATGAGTATCAGCAGAAGTTCTTTGATCTACTATCCTATTGCCCCGAGATTGCCGATAGCTCCGAGATGAAGTATAATCTGTTTCTTCAGGGCCTTAAACCTGAGATCCATGATCGTGTGGCGGTTGGCGACGACATGTCCTACGAGGGTTTGGTGAGCCGTTGTCACCAGGCGGAGGACAACATTCGATGGAACATGTCTTTTTTTCAGTCGAGACCTGCTAGTTCTTTGGGTCCCCGTGCCCAATCTTTCAAAAAGTCTGGATCTACTTCTTGTTCCTCTGGCTCTGCTGGTGTTGTCCGTTTTGGTAAGAAGGACAAGTGTGATCACTGTGGAAAGAACCATCCAACCGACCGTTTCCGTAGAGCTTCTGGAGCTTGTTTCCGTTGTGGAGAGACTGGTCATATCCGGAGGGATTGTCTACTATCTGGGGGAGGCGGTTCTGGTTCTGGTTCAGGATCTGGTTCTCAGGCCACCGTTCAGCAGAGGTCGCAGGGACAGCCTGCTGTGAGTTCTCATTTGAGGCCACGAGCTTCTGGCCAGGTGTTTGCCCTGAGACATGATCAGGCAGTGGAGGAGAATGAGAAAGTCATCGCAGGTACGTTTCTGCTTTATGGTATACCTGCTCTTGTACTTATTGACACTGGTGCATCTCATTCCTTCATTTCTGCACGTTTTGTTAAGAGGCATAAGTTACCATGCATTGCACTAGATGTAGTGATGTCTGTTTCTACTCCAACGGGCCAATCTGATTTGGCTAAGCGTCTAGTGATGAGTTGCCCTTTAGAGTTCGAGGGGAACATCCTGTTAGCAAATCTCATGGTTCTTGCGATGGACGACTTTGATTGCATTCTGGGAATAGATATGTTGACTACCTATCGAGCTTCAGTGGACTGCTATCAGAGATTAGTACGCTTTTATCCGGAGGGAAGTGATAGCTGGTTTTTCTATGGAGAGGGAGTGCAACCCCCGATGCCTTTGGTATCAGCTTTGAGAGCCTATCGAGCTCTAGAGTCTGGCGGGGAAGGCTACCTTATCTATGCAGTTGATTTGTCCGCTGAGAGCGTTGGGATAGAGAGTATTCCTATTGTGGATGAATTCCCAGATGTATTTCCAGATGAAATTTCGGGTTTTCCTCCTGTTAGGAAAGTCGAGTTTGGCATAGAGTTGATGTCGGGTACTTCGCCTATTTCTCGAGCACCGTATCGTCTGGCTCCGTCAGAGATGCGTGAGTTGAAGAATCAGTTACAGGATCTTTTGGACAAGGGGTACATTCGTTTTAGTGTATCTCCTTGGGGAGCTTCTGTTCTCTTTGTGAAGAAGAATGATGGGTCTATGCGGCTGTGCATTGACTATTGGCAGCTGAATCGAGTTACTGTGAAGAACAAGTATCCTTTGCCTCGTATTGATGACTTTTTTGACCAGCTGCAGGGCACTTCAGTTTACTCTAAGATTGACTTGAGATCTGGGTATCATCAGTTGAGAGTCCGAGATCAGGACGTAGCCAAGACTGCATTCCGTACTCGCTATGGGCATTACGAGTTTATAGTGATGCCATTTGGTTTGACTAATGCACCGGCTATATTCATGGATCTGATGAACCGTGTCTTCAGGGAGTATTTGGACAAGTTTGTCGTGGTCTTTATTGACGACATCTTGGTGTATTCGCGTAATATGGAAGAACATGTTTCTCACTTGCGGTTGGTATTGCAGACTCTTCGAGATGAGCAGTTATACGCCAAGCTGAGCAAGTGTGAGTTCTGGATGGACCGAGTGGTCTTTCTTGGCCATATCATATCCAGGGAGGGGATTTCTGTTGATTCAAGCAAGATTGAGGAGGTGCTTAATTGGTCGCGTTCGAAGACAGTTGCTGAGATCCGTAGTTTTCTGGGTCTAGCAGGATATTATCGTCGCTTCATTCTGAACTTCTCTCAGTTAGCTCGACCGTTAACGCAACTTACCCGCAAGGGTGTAGATTTCGAGTGGTCCTCCGATTATGAGTGTAAGAGTGGGTGCCCAGTGAGCCAACTGTGTGGCTATGGGCTTTGATGACTCTTTGTATAAACAATCTTTTGTTTAATATTATTTACACTTTTATGGCAATGACTTTATATTACTTCATATTGTTATATTGTGATATACTATTGTTGTTTTGATAAAGACCTTGAATATACTATAGTGTATGTAAGATGTGGTAGAACATGGAGATGTCTATCATGAAATACATCTTATAGTCACTGTATATTCTAAAAACCGTTCCTAGTCGATTGAGCCGTCCGATAATAAGGATAAGGATCGCTCGAGTTTGAGACTAGCATTTGCGATGCGGAGTACCACGTTTCATTGGTAGGGAACATGGAGATGTTCGAAGCATGCAAATGGATATTCATAGGATGAATAATCGAACTACCCTATCCGGACTTTCCAAGTGGTTATCACTTATCGAGTGGATAAAGTCCGCGGTTTTGGTTGTACACCATTAGTCCTTACGACTTGAAACATCATGGAGACTCTATATGCTAGTGCTGTGCTTTGACTCGTTTACCGACTCTATGGGGGTCATCAGGTGTCGAGATTGGGTACAGTTACGACACATATAGGAGTCAATGCATTGTTGTCAAGGATTCACCACATACTTGCGAGTGTGGATATCCTATGCGATCTGAGGAGATATTAGTGTGACAAATCTCTGGCCAGAGTACTTGATGTGATTTAAGAAATGGTTTCTTAGTAGCACATGCGATGTCACTAATTTGATCTTCAAGATGTATTGCATAGTTATCGAATCTTGAGCGACTCTCGATATACCAATGGTTGTTGATTCGATCGGGATATATGGATGAAGGGACCGTACTGTACGCTAACCAAAATCTTACTGGTTCTTGTAGGCACTATCAGTGATACCTAGGGAATCATGGGGCGATGTTGCTAGGCGCTTTACCATGATTCGTTGGGCAAGTCGGAAAGTGTTGTTCCGAGTCACAAGGAGTTGTGAGCCCACGGCTAGCTGTATCCCTGAACCATTGAGGGTCACACAGTGTAATGGAGTTTTAATCCCCGTTGAGATAGTTAAATTTAAAGAGTTAAATTTAATGAACTAAGGAGTTGGACTTCTTAAATAAGAGTAAGGGAGTAGGATTTCCTAAAATGACATAGGGATGGACATTTTAGGAAACCACTGAATTCGGATTCAGGAAAATTTATTTTGACTTTAAAATGTGCAGAAATGGTTTCTGTGCACATTGGTAAAATCGGTTTATCAATCGGAGTCACGATGAATTTTATATTAATTTCTGAACGAGCGGGCTTTGCTTGTCGGGCCTCAACTTATGACTAATGGGCCCTAAGGTGTTAGTGGCCTGCATTATAAATAAGTTATTGCAGTACAGAAATTAGACACAACAGCTCATAATTTTTGAGACAGAAAATCGAAACCCTCCTCTCTCTCAAAAGTTTTCGGCCGTCCCCTCCCTGTTCTCTGCCCGAGAAATTTCGGTCTGTGATTTTGAATCGCAGTCAGGAATAACGAATCAGATTCGTTTAATCTCTTCGCAGAAAAACTTCTGATAGATTTTCTAGTGCAATCTATCAGAGGGATTTAAACCCCATTCGTGGACCTGATTGAAGGAGTTCATCAGTTCCTGGGAGATACAAGAAGCGCAGAGAAATCTGTGTGGTGTCCAATAATCTCGCTTCGAGATTGAAGGTAAAATTTAATTAATTGTTATTTGAATTTTACACACACAATAATTTAATCGTTGAATGGTTGATACCCACACCATGGAATTGTTCCATGATAAAATTTTTAAACTTCCGCTGCACCGGGTATCAATCGTGATTGATCTGACCGCCAGTTTTTTCCAACAATGAGGAGAATTTCTGTAAGCTTCGACGGTGGTTTACTTCTGCGCCGGTGTTGGTATTACCGTCAGGATCTGGAGGGTATGTGGTATACAATAATGCTTCTCTTCAGGGGTTAGGTTGTGTCCTGACTCAGAATGGGCATGTGATCGCATACGCTTCTAGACAGCTGAAGCTTCACGAGGACAACTACCCAGTCCATGATTTTGGAATTGGCAGCCATTGTGTTCGCTTTGAAGATCTGGCGTCATTATCTGTATGACGAGAAATTTGAGATCTTCACCGACCATAAGAGTCTCAAGTATTTGTTCACTCAGGCGGAGTTGAACATGAGGCAGAGACATTGGATGGACTTGCTTAAGGACTATGATTGCGAGATTAACTACCATCCGGGAGCTGCTAATCTCACCGCTGATGCATTGAGTCGCAAGGTGCGACTATCCGTACTTCAGACTTGTTCGATGTCTAGTGTGATCAGTGACTGTTGTACTTCAGGATATACTTTCAAGCATAAGAAAGGTATGCATAGTATCAGATGTTTGCGATATTATCTGAGCCAGCGTTGTATTCGCGGATTCGAGATGCTCAGATATCTGATTCGAAGACCTAGCGTTTAGCTCGTCTAGCTAACGAGGGTAGCTCGTCTGGATTTCATTATCAGTCAGATGGCTTTCTGTGTTTGTCTGGTAGGATTGTGATTCCGCAGGATGTAGAGTTTCAAAAAGAGATTTTGTCTCAGGCGCATCGCACTAAGTTGAGTATTCATCCTGGGAGCAACAAGATGTACAAGGATCTACGTACTCGTTTCTGGTGGAAGGGAATGAAACGCAGTGTTTATCAGTTTGTTTCGAGATGTTTGGTGTGTCAAAAGGTCAAGGCAGAACACCGATGACCTGGAGGATTGCTTCACAGTCTGCCTATTCCTGAATGGAAATGGGAGTTTATCACAATGGACTTTGTGACCCAATTGCCGGTATTCCCGAGGAACTGTGATGCTATCTGGGTTGTGGTGGACCGACTCACCAAGTCAGCGCTGTTCATTGCCTATAGCCCGGAGTACAATGTGGATCGTATGGCTCGGTTGTACATTCAGGAAATCGTTCGACTTCATGAAGTGCCTGTGAGCATTGTCAGCGATCGGAACCCCAGGTTTACTTCTAGATTCTGGGGGAGTGTTCAGCGTGCGATGGGTACTACTCTCAGTTTGAGTACTGCCTATCATCCGGAGACTGATGGTCAGTCAGAGCGCACTATCCGTACTTTGGAGGATATGCTTAGAGCGTGCGTCATGAATTTTGGTTCAGCCTGGCAGGATCATTTGCCATTGATCGAGTTCGCGTACAACAACAACTATCATACTAGTATTGAGATGGCACCTTTTGAGGCGTTGTACGGACGACATTGTCGTACTCCACTCTTCTGGGAAAAAGTGGGGGAGAGACAGGCTGAGGGACCGGAGTTTATCCAGCAGGCGGTAGACATTGTTGATCAGATCAAGAAACGGATTAAGACTGCACAGGATCGTCAGGCCAGCTATGCTAACACCAAGCGTAGGCCTTTGCAGTTCGATGTCGGGGAGAAAGTGTTTCTAAGAGTGCCACCTTTTCGCAAAATTCTCAGATTTGGCCTTAAGGGCAAGTTGTCTCTCAGGTTTATCGGTCCGTTTGAGATCTTGGAGAGCATTGGCGATTTGGCTTTTCGACTAGCTTTGCCACCGCATCTTTCCAGTATTCACGGCGTGTTTCACGTATCTCTGTTGCGACGGTATGTGGCGGATGAGTCTCATATTCTGCAGCGGTCTGAGGTTCAGGTGAGCAAGGATTTGACCTATGTTGAGAAAACCTATTCGTATCCTGGATCATAAGGATAAGGTTTTGCGGAACAAAATCATTCCTCTGGTTTTAGTTCAGTGGCAGCGCCGAGGCACTGAGGAAGCTACTTGGGAGCTTGAGGACAGGATGCGTGAAGACCATCCTGAGTTGTTTTGATTTCATTCTTAAGTTGTATTCAGTTGCAAACTCTGTAAACATTTGATTAGAATAAAGAATGTTTTTGATTTCTGTATTACATTCGGTACTTAAGATCTGATTTCGAGGACGAAATATCTTAAGTGGGGGAGAATGTAGTAGCCCGTAACCAAAATCAGTGATTAAGGGATTAATCAACGCTAATTGAATAGATTGGGTACCGGACGGATCGGAAGCTCCGATGCAGGATCGGACGTTCTGATCGAGAACGAAAGCTCCGATGCAGGATCGGAAGCTCCGATGGTATTATGTCAGGCATGATGTGTGGCAGGATCGGAAGCTCCGATCACTCCTATCCGAAGTCAACCAGTGATATTTTGACATGTGGCAGATAACGATGTTCGGAAGCTCCGATGGCAGGATCGGACGTTCCGATCGAGGATCGGAGGTTCCGATCGATGTCTATAAATAGAAGGCCGAGGCTTCAATTTCATTTGCCAATTCCGAGTTTTCCTTTCCATTCTAGTCCTATTGGAGTAGTTTTAGTCTTCCTAGGCTTGACCCGGGGGTTGGCGAGGCGTTCGATAGTCGCAGCGGAGTTGTGCCCAAGTTCTGGAGGCATCGACATCAAAGGGCTAACGACGGACGAAGGTATAGCTTTTGCTTCTTAAAAATATTTAGGAGTATGCTTTAGCTTAGTTAAGGCTTTTAGAGCACTTTAATGATAGTAGTATCATTTGGCAGTGTAGAGCAGACTATAGGCGTGGACCTAGAGTTGGTAGAGCTTGCACTGATTTGAAATACGAAAGTACTGTTCGAGATATCCTGACTGAATATGCATGTATTATGTGACTGCATGATTTATATGTCATTGATTTATGCTGCATTCATTTGCATACTGAGCTATCTCCTTCGAGATGTCTATTAGTAGGGTTGTACCCTATCCTGTTAGTGGATGAACTTCCATGGCTTTGGGTCCGGTAAATCCACTGGTATTATGGTATGAGAGCCACCTCCTGAAGCGACGGCACATCGTGCTACATACCAGGGCTCGGTCTGTCTTTGATTATCTGATCCTTGACCTCGAGTTTATAGGGAGTTCACTTTGCATGCATGTATACTCATACTCTCGTGCTGAGCGTTTTATGCTCACGTCTCGTACTCTGTGTTTCTGGACACCCTATTCCATGAGGCAGGTTTGCGATTGGATGAAGCGGGTGGATCCAAGAGGGGCTAGGCAGTGGTTGGCCAGCTGGAGCTTCGCCTAGGTTTTATTCTGTTGTTATTTGGATTGATACAGTTGTTCGATCTGGTTGTATAATTTTTGGGTATTTACAGATTCTTTTTCTTGGGATTGTATTAATGTTTTGGTTTCCGCAGTTTTATTCTGATATCCGTTTAATTAAGTTAATTGCATGCCTAAGTTCTGTTTAGTAGGTGATCCAGGTAAGGGTCACTACATAATTAGATAGAGATATAATGATAACTAATGATGAAATTAGTATGTATCAAAGTATAATCAATTAATATAATACGGAACGTCTATCAAAAAAGTTTGACATATAACAATAAGTTAAATTATCTACGATCTTGTTAATTTATTTTGTACATTTATACGGGTGAGATAAATAATTTTTTTTATTTGTTCATTAATGATTGATTCTTAATGTTATTCAAGTAGAAACTATTGGATATTGGACTAATCTTTTTATTGATTTATTTTAATATAATTTTTTAATATACCATGATACTTGGTATATTACCAATAAATTCGAATATTAATTTAAAATTTTTGATCAAGGTAAGTATTCATATTTTTTCATGATTTCCAAATTGTATCATTTTAGATAATGATTATCAGATTATAGAATAGAATTAGGTAAATATTATTCTAACTAAAATCATGGTGCTATTTTACGGACTTCATTTAATAAATTCTAAAATATAAGTTAATTATATATTCTATTGATACAATTAAGTTAGAACACTTATATCACTTAGATTAATATGATATAATAAATTATAAAATGTGAAAATAGAATAAACCATTGAAAATATCGCATTAGTGTTACTTTTAATTATTTATCAGTTTTGCCTAATTAGTTAATTATTTATCATTAAAGAAGTATATATAATTTCAAATTAAAAGTATACAATACTACAAACTAAAATATAAATATAACTCAATTGTACTTTTCTATCTCTAACAATTTTCGTGCACTCCAATTTAAATAATGAATTAAATTAATTTGAAGAAAATTCAATAACCGTTAACGTTAGAATTAATTAGAATACACATTTTCAAATCCAAAAGGCAGGAGAAATTAAACCATAATTAATTAATTAGAATACACATTTTCATATTAATTAAAGAAATAAAACCACAATAAAGGCCCACCCAAAATAAATGGAGAAGCACACATTGTTCTCATGGCCCACCCATTTTTTCAATTAAATGACCCACTAAATTCGGTAGTTTGTTGATGTATTGATAATTAATGAAATTGATTGTTTGCTCTTGTAATTGGTAAGTAATCAAGATCACTTATTTCATTTATGTAAGATTTTTTTTTTTAAAAATGTGATCCAAATATAGTAAATACTTTGTTTTAAAAGAATTGCTGGACACGCCTGCACCTAGAAGATCCGAAAGGACTTCTAGACCTCCAGTTCGATATGGTCTTCTTCTTGAAGGGGATCAAGATGAACCCGACATTGGATGTGATCCAAGAAACTTCAAGGAAGCAATTTCTGATGCGGATTCGAATTTATGGCTTGAAGCTATGCAGTCAGAATTGGATTCGATGCATACAAACCAAGTTTGGTCTTTAGTAGATCCTCCCGATGAAATTGTTCCAATAGGGTGTAAATGGATCTACAAGAGAAAGCTTGGGCCTGATGGTAAGGTATTGACCTACAAGGCGCGATTGGTGGCGAAAGGTTATACTCAAAGGCAAGGAGTTGACTATGATGAAACCTTTTCACCAGTTGCAATGTTCAAGTCCATAAGAATCCTGATTGCCATAGCTGCATGGTATGACTATGAGATATGGCAAATGGATGTGAAGACTGCTTTTCTTAATGGAGACATTAAGAAAGAAATCTATATGAAGCAGCCTGAGGGGTACACATCCATGGAAAGCGAGCATAAGGTATGCAAGCTTCAGAGATCAATTTATGGTCTAAAACAAGCATCAAGAAGTTGGAACCAGAAATTTGATGAAACAATAAAAGATTTTGGTTTCATCAAGAACCCGGAGGAACCTTGCGTGTACAAGAAAGTAGTTGAGGATGCGGTGACATTCTTAGTACTTTATGTTGATGACATCCTACTCATTGGGAATGATGTAGGGATGTTGCAGTCAACAAAGATATGGTTATCAGGTAGATTTTCGATGAAGGATTTGGGAGAGGCATCCTACATTCTTGGGATACAGATCTATAGAGATAGGTCTAAGAGAATGATAGGACTCACTCAATCAACCTACATCGATACCATATTGAAACGGTTTTCAATGGATGGGTCCAAAAGAGGACATCTACCCATGTGTCATGGAGTTTCTCTATCCAAGTCTACGTGTCCCAAGACTGATGCAGAGATAGAGAATATGACACATGTACCATATGCGTCAGCTATAGGTAGTATCATGTATGGGATGATATCTACCAGACCGGATGTAGCATTTGCTCTGAGTGTCACGAGCAGATATCAGTCTAATCCTGGTCAAATGCATTGGAAAGCCGTGAAGGACATTCTTAAGTACTTGCGAAGGACTAAGAATATGTTCATGGTGTATGGAGGACGAGATCTCAAATTGGAAGGCTATACCGACTCTAGCTTCCAAAGTGATGTGGATGACTCGAAGTCAACCTCTGGATTTGTGTTCATGCTCAATGGCGGTGCTGTCTCTTGGAAGAGTTCCAAGCAGGACACCACAGCGGATTCCACCACTGAGGCTGAATACATTGCAGCATCAGCTGCTGCTAAAGAGGCCGTTTGGATGAGGAAGTTCGTCCAAGAGTTGGGCGTTATTCCTGAATTTGTTGGTCCAGTCCCGGTGTACTGTGACAACACGGGTGCCGTTGCTCAAGCAAAGGAACCAAGGTCTCATCAAAGATCCAAACACGTACTGAGGAAATACCACATAATCCGGGAGATTGTGGAAAGAGGAGACATCATTGTCGAACGAGTGGCCTCTGCAGACAATATCGCTGATCCGCTTACTAAGCCCTTGCCAGGACCATTGTTTGACAAACATCGCGAAGCAATGGGTCTACGTAGTATGACTAGTTGGCTATAGGGCAAGTGGGAGATTGTAAGAGTGGGTGCCCAGTGAGCCAACTGTGTGGCTATGGGCTTTGATGACTCTTTGTATAAACAATCTTTTGTTTAATATTATTTACACTTTTATGGCAATGACTTTATATTACTTCATATTGTTATATTGTGATATACTATTGTTGTTTTGATAAAGACCTTGAATATACTATAGTGTATGTAAGATGTGGTAGAACATGGAGATGTCTATCATGAAATACATCTTATAGTCACTGTATATTCTAAAAACCGTTCCTAGTCGATTGAGCCGTCCGATAATAAGGATAAGGATCGCTCGAGTTTGAGACTAGCATTTGCGATGCGGAGTACCACGTTTCATTGGTAGGGAACATGGAGATGTTCGAAGCATGCAAATGGATATTCATAGGATGAATAATCGAACTACCCTATCCGGACTTTCCAAGTGGTTATCACTTATCGAGTGGATAAAGTCCGCGGTTTTGGTTGTACACCATTAGTCCTTACGACTTGAAACATCATGGAGACTCTATATGCTAGTGCTGTGCTTTGACTCGTTTACCGACTCTATGGGGGTCATCAGGTGTCGAGATTGGGTACAGTTACGACACATATAGGAGTCAATGCATTGTTGTCAAGGATTCACCACATACTTGCGAGTGTGGATATCCTATGCGATCTGAGGAGATATTAGTGTGACAAATCTCTGGCCAGAGTACTTGATGTGATTTAAGAAATGGTTTCTTAGTAGCACATGCGATGTCACTAATTTGATCTTCAAGATGTATTGCATAGTTATCGAATCTTGAGCGACTCTCGATATACCAATGGTTGTTGATTCGATCGGGATATATGGATGAAGGGACCGTACTGTACGCTAACCAAAATCTACTGGTTCTTGTAGGCACTATCAGTGATACCTAGGGAATCATGGGGCGATGTTGCTAGGCGCTTTACCATGATTCGTTGGGCAAGTCGGAAAGTGTTGTTCCGAGTCACAAGGAGTTGTGAGCCCACGGCTAGCTGTATCCCTGAACCATTGAGGGTCACACAGTGTAATGGAGTTTTAATCCCCGTTGAGATAGTTAAATTTAAAGAGTTAAATTTAATGAACTAAGGAGTTGGACTTCTTAAATAAGAGTAAGGGAGTAGGATTTCCTAAAATGACATAGGGATGGACATTTTAGGAAACCACTGAATTCGGATTCAGGAAAATTTATTTTGACTTTAAAATGTGCAGAAATGGTTTCTGTGCACATTGGTAAAATCGGTTTATCAATCGGAGTCACGATGAATTTTATATTAATTTCTGAACGAGCGGGCTTTGCTTGTCGGGCCTCAACTTATGACTAATGGGCCCTAAGGTGTTAGTGGCCTGCATTATAAATAAGTTATTGCAGTACAGAAATTAGACACAACAGCTCATAATTTTTGAGACAGAAAATCGAAACCCTCCTCTCTCTCAAAAGTTTTCGGCCGTCCCCTCCCTGTTCTCTGCCCGAGAAATTTCGGTCTGTGATTTTGAATCGCAGTCAGGAATAACGAATCAGATTCGTTTAATCTCTTCGCAGAAAAACTTCTGATAGATTTTCTAGTGCAATCTATCAGAGGGATTTAAACCCCATTCGTGGACCTGATTGAAGGAGTTCATCAGTTCCTGGGAGATACAAGAAGCGCAGAGAAATCTGTGTTGTGTCCAATAATCTCGCTTCGAGATTGAAGGTAAAATTTAATTAATTGTTATTTGAATTTTACACACACAATAATTTAATCGTTGAATGGTTGATACCCACACCATGGAATTGTTCCATGATAAAATTTTTAAACTTCCGCTGCACCGGGTATCAATCGTGATTGATCTGACCGCCAGTTTTTTCCAACAATGAGGAGAATTTCTGTAAGCTTCGACGGTGGTTTACTTCTGCGCCGGTGTTGGTATTACCGTCAGGATCTGGAGGGTATGTGGTATACACTAATGCTTCTCTTCAGGGGTTAGGTTGTGTCCTGACTCAGAATGGGCATGTGATCGCATACGCTTCTAGACAGCTGAAGCTTCACGAGGACAACTACCCAGTCCATGATTTTGGAATTGGCAGCCATTGTGTTCGCTTTGAAGATCTGGCGTCATTATCTGTATGACGAGAAATTTGAGATCTTCACCGACCATAAGAGTCTCAAGTATTTGTTCACTCAGGCGGAGTTGAACATGAGGCAGAGACATTGGATGGACTTGCTTAAGGACTATGATTGCGAGATTAACTACCATCCGGGAGCTGCTAATCTCACCGCTGATGCATTGAGTCGCAAGGTGCGACTATCCGTACTTCAGACTTGTTCGATGTCTAGTGTGATCAGTGACTGTTGTACTTCAGGATATACTTTCAAGCATAAGAAAGGTATGCATAGTATCAGATGTTTGCGATATTATCTGAGCCAGCGTTGTATTCGCGGATTCGAGATGCTCAGATATCTGATTCGAAGACCTAGCGTTTAGCTCGTCTAGCTAACGAGGGTAGCTCGTCTGGATTTCATTATCAGTCAGATGGCTTTCTGTGTTTGTCTGGTAGGCTTGTGATTCCGCAGGATGTAGAGTTTCAAAAAGAGATTTTGTCTCAGGCGCATCGCACTAAGTTGAGTATTCATCCTGGGAGCAACAAGATGTACAAGGATCTACGTACTCGTTTTTGGTGGAAGGAAATGAAACGCAGTGTTTATCAGTTTGTTTCGAGATGTTTGGTGTGTCAAAAGGTCAAGGCAGAACACCGATGACCTGGAGGATTGCTTCACAGTCTGCCTATTCCTGAATGGAAATGGGAGTTTATCACAATGGACTTTGTGACCCAATTGCCGGTATTCCCGAGGAACTGTGATGCTATCTGGGTTGTGGTGGACCGACTCACCAAGTCAGCGCTGTTCATTGCCTATAGCCCGGAGTACAATGTGGATCGTATGGCTCGGTTGTACATTCAGGAAATCGTTCGACTTCATGAAGTGCCTGTGAGCATTGTCAGCGATCGGAACCCCAGGTTTACTTCTAGATTCTGGGGGAGTGTTCAGCGTGCGATGGGTACTACTCTCAGTTTGAGTACTGCCTATCATCCGGAGACTGATGGTCAGTCAGAGCGCACTATCCGTACTTTGGAGGATATGCTTAGAGCGTGCGTCATGAATTTTGGTTCAGCCTGGCAGGATCATTTGCCATTGATCGAGTTCGCGTACAACAACAACTATCATACTAGTATTGAGATGACACCTTTTGAGGCGTTGTACGGACGACATTGTCGTACTCCACTCTTCTGGGAAAAAGTGGGGGAGAGACAGGCTGAGGGACCGGAGTTTATCCAGCAGGCGGTAGACATTGTTGATCAGATCAAGAAACGGATTAAGACTGCACAGGATCGTCAGGCCAGCTATGCTAACACCAAGCGTAGGCCTTTGCAGTTCGATGTCGGGGAGAAAGTGTTTCTAAGAGTGCCACCTTTTCGCAAAATTCTCAGATTTGGCCTTAAGGGCAAGTTGTCTCTCAGGTTTATCGGTCCGTTTGAGATCTTGGAGAGCATTGGCGATTTGGCTTTTCGACTAGCTTTGCCACCGCATCTTTCCAGTATTCACGGCGTGTTTCACGTATCTCTGTTGCGACGGTATGTGGCGGATGAGTCTCATATTCTGCAGCGGTCTGAGGTTCAGGTGAGCAAGGATTTGACCTATGTTGAGAAACCTATTCGTATCCTGGATCATAAGGATAAGGTTTTGCGGAACAAAATCATTCCTCTGGTTTTAGTTCAGTGGCAGCGCCGAGGCACTGAGGAAGCTACTTGGGAGCTTGAGGACAGGATGCGTGAAGACCATCCTGAGTTGTTTTGATTTCATTCTTAAGTTGTATTCAGTTGCAAACTCTGTAAACATTTGATTAGAATAAAGAATGTTTTTGATTTCTGTATTACATTCGGTACTTAAGATCTGATTTCGAGGACGAAATATCTTAAGTGGGGGAGAATGTAGTAGCCCGTAACCAAAATCAGTGATTAAGGGATTAATCAACGCTAATTGAATAGATTGGGTACCGGACGGATCGGAAGCTCCGATGCAGGATCGGACGTTCTGATCGAGAACGAAAGCTCCGATGCAGGATCGGAAGCTCCGATGGTATTATGTCAGGCATGATGTGTGGCAGGATCGGAAGCTCCGATCACTCCTATCCGAAGTCAACCAGTGATATTTTGACATGTGGCAGATAACGATGTTCGGAAGCTCCGATGGCAGGATCGGACGTTCCGATCGAGGATCGGAGGTTCCGATCGATGTCTATAAATAGAAGGCCGAGGCTTCAATTTCATTTGCCAATTCCGAGTTTTCCTTTCCATTCTAGTCCTATTGGAGTAGTTTTAGTCTTCCTAGGCTTGACCCGGGGGTTGGCGAGGCGTTCGATAGTCGCAGCGGAGTTGTGCCCAAGTTCTGGAGGCATCGACATCAAAGGGCTAACGACGGACGAAGGTATAGCTTTTGCTTCTTAAAAATATTTAGGAGTATGCTTTAGCTTAGTTAAGGCTTTTAGAGCACTTTAATGATAGTAGTATCATTTGGCAGTGTAGAGCAGACTATAGGCGTGGACCTAGAGTTGGTAGAGCTTGCACTGATTTGAAATACGAAAGTACTGTTCGAGATATCCTGACTGAATATGCATGTATTATGTGACTGCATGATTTATATGTCATTGATTTATGCTGCATTCATTTGCATACTGAGCTATCTCCTTCGAGATGTCTATTAGTAGGGTTGTACCCTATCCTGTTAGTGGATGAACTTCCATGGCTTTGGGTCCGGTAAATCCACTGGTATTATGGTATGAGAGCCACCTCCTGAAGCGACGGCACATCGTGCTACATACCAGGGCTCGGTCTGTCTTTGATTATCTGATCCTTGACCTCGAGTTTATAGGGAGTTCACTTTGCATGCATGTATACTCATACTCTCGTGCTGAGCGTTTTATGCTCACGTCTCGTACTCTGTGTTTCTGGACACCCTATTCCATGAGGCAGGTTTGCGATTGGATGAAGCGGGTGGATCCAAGAGGGGCTAGGCAGTGGTTGGCCAGCTGGAGCTTCGCCTAGGTTTTATTCTGTTGTTATTTGGATTGATACAGTTGTTCGATCTGGTTGTATAATTTTTGGGTATTTACAGATTCTTTTTCTTGGGATTGTATTAATGTTTTGGTTTCCGCAGTTTTATTCTGATATCCGTTTAATTAAGTTAATTGCATGCCTAAGTTCTGTTTAGTAGGTGATCCAGGTAAGGGTCACTACATAATTAGATAGAGATATAATGATAACTAATGATGAAATTAGTATGTATCAAAGTATAATCAATTAATATAATACGGAACGTCTATCAAAAAAGTTTGACATATAACAATAAGTTAAATTATCTACGATCTTGTTAATTTATTTTGTACATTTATACGGGTGAGATAAATAATTTTTTTTATTTGTTCATTAATGATTGATTCTTAATGTTATTCAAGTAGAAACTATTGGATATTGGACTAATCTTTTTATTGATTTATTTTAATATAATTTTTTAATATACCATGATACTTGGTATATTACCAATAAATTCGAATATTAATTTAAAATTTTTGATCAAGGTAAGTATTCATATTTTTTCATGATTTCCAAATTGTATCATTTTAGATAATGATTATCAGATTATAGAATAGAATTAGGTAAATATTATTCTAACTAAAATCATGGTGCTATTTTACGGACTTCATTTAATAAATTCTAAAATATAAGTTAATTATATATTCTATTGATACAATTAAGTTAGAACACTTATATCACTTAGATTAATATGATATAATAAATTATAAAATGTGAAAATAGAATAAACCATTGAAAATATCGCATTAGTGTTACTTTTAATTATTTATCAGTTTTGCCTAATTAGTTAATTATTTATCATTAAAGAAGTATATATAATTTCAAATTAAAAGTATACAATACTACAAACTAAAATATAAATATAACTCAATTGTACTTTTCTATCTCTAACAATTTTCGTGCACTCCAATTTAAATAATGAATTAAATTAATTTGAAGAAAATTCAATAACCGTTAACGTTAGAATTAATTAGAATACACATTTTCAAATCCAAAAGGCAGGAGAAATTAAACCATAATTAATTAATTAGAATACACATTTTCATATTAATTAAAGAAATAAAACCACAATAAAGGCCCACCCAAAATAAATGGAGAAGCACACATTGTTCTCATGGCCCACCCATTTTTTCAATTAAATGACCCACTAAATTCGGTAGTTTGTTGATGTATTGATAATTAATGAAATTGATTGTTTGCTCTTGTAATTGGTAAGTAATCAAGATCACTTATTTCATTTATGTAAGATTTTTTTTTTTAAAAATGTGATCCAAATATAGTAAATACTTTGTTTTAAAAGAATTGCTGGACACGCCTGCACCTAGAAGATCCGAAAGGACTTCTAGACCTCCAGTTCGATATGGTCTTCTTCTTGAAGGGGATCAAGATGAACCCGACATTGGATGTGATCCAAGAAACTTCAAGGAAGCAATTTCTGATACGGATTCGAATTTATGGCTTGAAGCTATGCAGTCAGAATTGGATTCGATGCATACAAACCAAGTTTGGTCTTTAGTAGATCCTCCCGATGGAATTGTTCCAATAGGGTGTAAATGGATCTACAAGAGAAAGCTTGGGCCTGATGGTAAGGTATTGACCTACAAGGCGCGATTGGTGGCGAAAGGTTATACTCAAAGGCAAGGAGTTGACTATGATGAAACCTTTTCACCAGTTGCAATGTTCAAGTCCATAAGAATCCTGATTGCCATAGCTGCATGGTATGACTATGAGATATGGCAAATGGATGTGAAGACTGCTTTTCTTAATGGAGACATTAAGAAAGAAATCTATATGAAGCAGCCTGAGGGGTACACATCCATGGAAAGCGAGCATAAGGTATGCAAGCTTCAGAGATCAATTTATGGTCTAAAACAAGCATCAAGAAGTTGGAACCAGAAATTTGATGAAACAATAAAAGATTTTGGTTTCATCAAGAACCCGGAGGAACCTTGCGTGTACAAGAAAGTAGTTGAGGATGCGGTGACATTCTTAGTACTTTATGTTGATGACATCCTACTCATTGGGAATGATGTAGGGATGTTGCAGTCAACAAAGATATGGTTATCAGGTAGATTTTCGATGAAGGATTTGGGAGAGGCATCCTACATTCTTGGGATACAGATCTATAGAGATAGGTCTAAGAGAATGATAGGACTCACTCAATCAACCTACATCGATACCATATTGAAACGGTTTTCAATGGATGGGTCCAAAAGAGGACATCTACCCATGTGTCATGGAGTTTCTCTATCCAAGTCTATGTGTCCCAAGACTGATGCAGAGATAGAGAATATGACACATGTACCATATGCGTCAGCTATAGGTAGTATCATGTATGGGATGATATCTACCAGACCGGATGTAGCATTTGCTCTGAGTGTCACGAGCAGATATCAGTCTAATCCTGGTCAAATGCATTGGAAAGCCGTGAAGGACATTCTTAAGTACTTGCGAAGGACTAAGAATATGTTCATGGTGTATGGAGGACGAGATCTCAAATTGGAAGGCTATACCGACTCTAGCTTCCAAAGTGATGTGGATGACTCGAAGTCAACCTCTGGATTTGTGTTCATGCTCAATGGCGGTGCTGTCTCTTGGAAGAGTTCCAAGCAGGACACCACAGCGGATTCCACCACTGAGGCTGAATACATTGCAGCATCAGCTGCTGCTAAAGAGGCCGTTTGGATGAGGAAGTTCGTCCAAGAGTTGGGCGTTATTCCTGAATTTGTTGGTCCAGTCCCGGTGTACTGTGACAACACGGGTGCCGTTGCTCAAGCAAAGGAACCAAGGTCTCATCAAAGATCCAAACACGTACTGAGGAAATACCACATAATCCGGGAGATTGTGGAAAGAGGAGACATCATTGTCGAACGAGTGGCCTCTGCAGACAATATCGCTGATCCGCTTACTAAGCCCTTGCCAGGACCATTGTTTGACAAACATCGCGAAGCAATGGGTCTACGTAGTATGACTAGTTGGCTATAGGGCAAGTGGGAGATTGTAAGAGTGGGTGCCCAGTGAGCCAACTGTGTGGCTATGGGCTTTGATGACTCTTTGTATAAACAATCTTTTGTTTAATATTATTTACACTTTTATGGCAATGACTTTATATTACTTCATATTGTTATATTGTGATATACTATTGTTGTTTTGATAAAGACCTTGAATATACTATAGTGTATGTAAGATGTGGTAGAACATGAAGATGTCTATCATGAAATACATCTTATAGTCACTGTATATTCTAAAAACCGTTCCTAGTCGATTGAGCCGTCCGATAATAAGGATAAGGATCGCTCGAGTTTGAGACTAGCATTTGCGATGCGGAGTACCACGTTTCATTGGTAGGGAACATGGAGATGTTCGAAGCATGCAAATGGATATTCATAGGATGAATAATCGAACTACCCTATCCGGACTTTCCAAGTGGTTATCACTTATCGAGTGGATAAAGTCCGCGGTTTTGGTTGTACACCATTAGTCCTTACGACTTGAAACATCATGGAGACTCTATATGCTAGTGCTGTGCTTTGACTCGTTTACCGACTCTATGGGGGTCATCAGGTGTCGAGATTGGGTACAGTTACGACACATATAGGAGTCAATGCATTGTTGTCAAGGATTCACCACATACTTGCGAGTGTGGATATCCTATGCGATCTGAGGAGATATTAGTGTGACAAATCTCTGGCCAGAGTACTTGATGTGATTTAAGAAATGGTTTCTTAGTAGCACATGCGATGTCACTAATTTGATCTTCAAGATGTATTGCATAGTTATCGAATCTTGAGCGACTCTCGATATACCAATGGTTGTTGATTCGATCGGGATATATGGATGAAGGGACCGTACTGTACGCTAACCAAAATCTACTGGTTCTTGTAGGCACTATCAGTGATACCTAGGGAATCATGGGGCGATGTTGCTAGGCGCTTTACCATGATTCGTTGGGCAAGTCGGAAAGTGTTGTTCCGAGTCACAAGGAGTTGTGAGCCCACGGCTAGCTGTATCCCTGAACCATTGAGGGTCACACAGTGTAATGGAGTTTTAATCCCCGTTGAGATAGTTAAATTTAAAGAGTTAAATTTAATGAACTAAGGAGTTGGACTTCTTAAATAAGAGTAAGGGAGTAGGATTTCCTAAAATGACATAGGGATGGACATTTTAGGAAACCACTGAATTCGGATTCAGGAAAATTTATTTTGACTTTAAAATGTGCAGAAATGGTTTCTGTGCACATTGGTAAAATCGGTTTATCAATCGGAGTCACGATGAATTTTATATTAATTTCTGAACGAGCGGGCTTTGCTTGTCGGGCCTCAACTTATGACTAATGGGCCCTAAGGTGTTAGTGGCCTGCATTATAAATAAGTTATTGCAGTACAGAAATTAGACACAACAACTCATAATTTTTGAGACAGAAAATCGAAACCCTCCTCTCTCTCAAAAGTTTTCGGCCGTCCCCTCCCTGTTCTCTGCCCGAGAAATTTCGGTCTGTGATTTTGAATCGCAGTCAGGAATAACGAATCAGATTCGTTTAATCTCTTCGCAGAAAAACTTCTGATAGATTTTCTAGTGCAATCTATCAGAGGGATTTAAACCCCATTCGTGGACCTGATTGAAGGAGTTCATCAGTTCTTGGGAGATACAAGAAGCGCAGAGAAATCTGTGTGGTGTCCAATAATCTCGCTTCGAGATTGAAGGTAAAATTTAATTAATTGTTATTTGAATTTTACACACACAATAATTTAATCGTTGAATGGTTGATACCCACACCATGGAATTGTTCCATGATAAAATTTTTAAACTTCCGCTGCACCGGGTATCAATCGTGATTGATCTGACCGCCAGTTTTTTCCAACAATGAGGAGAATTTCTGTAAGCTTCGACGGTGGTTTACTTCTGCGCCGGTGTTGGTATTACCGTCAGGATCTGGAGGGTATGTGGTATACACTAATGCTTCTCTTCAGGGGTTAGGTTGTGTCCTGACTCAGAATGGGCATGTGATCGCATACGCTTCTAGACAGCTGAAGCTTCACGAGGACAACTACCCAGTCCATGATTTTGGAATTGGCAGCCATTGTGTTCGCTTTGAAGATCTGGCGTCATTATCTGTATGACGAGAAATTTGAGATCTTCACCGACCATAAGAGTCTCAAGTATTTGTTCACTCAGGCGGAGTTGAACATGAGGCAGAGACATTGGATGGACTTGCTTAAGGACTATGATTGCGAGATTAACTACCATCCGGGAGCTGCTAATCTCACCGCTGATGCATTGAGTCGCAAGGTGCGACTATCCGTACTTCAGACTTGTTCGATGTCTAGTGTGATCAGTGACTGTTGTACTTCAGGATATACTTTCAAGCATAAGAAAGGTATGCATAGTATCAGATGTTTGCGATATTATCTGAGCCAGCGTTGTATTCGCGGATTCGAGATGCTCAGATATCTGATTCGAAGACCTAGCGTTTAGCTCGTCTAGCTAACGAGGGTAGCTCGTCTGGATTTCATTATCAGTCAGATGGCTTTCTGTGTTTGTCTGGTAGGCTTGTGATTCCGCAGGATGTAGAGTTTCAAAAAGAGATTTTGTCTCAGGCGCATCGCACTAAGTTGAGTATTCATCCTGGGAGCAACAAGATGTACAAGGATCTACGTACTCGTTTCTGGTGGAAGGGAATGAAACGCAGTGTTTATCAGTTTGTTTCGAGATGTTTGGTGTGTCAAAAGGTCAAGGCAGAACACCGATGACCTGGAGGATTGCTTCACAGTCTGCCTATTCCTGAATGGAAATGGGAGTTTATCACAATGGACTTTGTGACCCAATTGCCGGTATTCCCGAGGAACTGTGATGCTATCTGGGTTGTGGTGGACCGACTCACCAAGTCAGCGCTGTTCATTGCCTATAGCCCGGAGTACAATGTGGATCGTATGGCTCGGTTGTACATTCAGGAAATCGTTCGACTTCATGAAGTGCCTGTGAGCATTGTCAGCGATCGGAACCCCAGGTTTACTTCTAGATTCTGGGGGAGTGTTCAGCGTGCGATGGGTACTACTCTCAGTTTGAGTACTGCCTATCATCCGGAGACTGATGGTCAGTCAGAGCGCACTATCCGTACTTTGGAGGATATGCTTAGAGCGTGCGTCATGAATTTTGGTTCAGCCTGGCAGGATCATTTGCCATTGATCGAGTTCGCGTACAACAACAACTATCATACTAGTATTGAGATGACACCTTTTGAGGCGTTGTACGGACGACATTGTCGTACTCCACTCTTCTGGGAAAAAGTGGGGGAGAGACAGGCTGAGGGACCGGAGTTTATCCAGCAGGCGGTAGACATTGTTGATCAGATCAAGAAACGGATTAAGACTGCACAGGATCGTCAGGCCAGCTATGCTAACACCAAGCGTAGGCCTTTGCAGTTCGATTTCGGGGAGAAAGTGTTTCTAAGAGTGCCACCTTTTCGCAAAATTCTCAGATTTGGCCTTAAGGGCAAGTTGTCTCTCAGGTTTATCGGTCCGTTTGAGATCTTGGAGAGCATTGGCGATTTGGCTTTTCGACTAGCTTTGCCACCGCATCTTTCCAGTATTCACGGCGTGTTTCACGTATCTCTGTTGCGACGGTATGTGGCGGATGAGTCTCATATTCTGCAGCGGTCTGAGGTTCAGGTGAGCAAGGATTTGACCTATGTTGAGAAACCTATTCGTATCCTGGATCATAAGGATAAGGTTTTGCGGAACAAAATCATTCCTCTGGTTTTAGTTCAGTGGCAGCGCCGAGGCACTGAGGAAGCTACTTGGGAGCTTGAGGACAGGATGCGTGAAGACCATCCTGAGTTGTTTTGATTTCATTCTTAAGTTGTATTCAGTTGCAAAATCTGTAAACATTTGATTAGAATAAAGAATGTTTTTGATTTCTGTATTACATTCGGTACTTAAGATCTGATTTCGAGGACGAAATATCTTAAGTGGGGGAGAATGTAGTAGCCCGTAACCAAAATCAGTGATTAAGGGATTAATCAACGCTAATTGAATAGATTGGGTACCGGACGGATCGGAAGCTCCGATGCAGGATCGGACGTTCTGATCGAGAACGAAAGCTCCGATGCAGGATCGGAAGCTCCGATGGTATTATGTCAGGCATGATGTGTGGCAGGATCGGAAGCTCCGATCACTCCTATCCGAAGTCAACCAGTGATATTTTGACATGTGGCAGATAACGATGTTCGGAAGCTCCGATGGCAGGATCGGACGTTCCGATCGAGGATCGGACGTTCCGATCGAGGATCGGAGGTTCCGATCGATGTCTATAAATAGAAGGCCGAGGCTTCAATTTCATTTGCCAATTCCGAGTTTTCCTTTCCATTCTAGTCCTATTGGAGTAGTTTTAGTCTTCCTAGGCTTGACCCGGGGGTTGGCGAGGCGTTCGATAGTCGCAGCGGAGTTGTGCCCAAGTTCTGGAGGCATCGACATCAAAGGGCTAACGACGGACGAAAGTATAGCTTTTGCTTCTTAAAAATATTTAGGAGTATGCTTTAGCTTAGTTAAGGCTTTTAGAGCACTTTAATGATAGTAGTATCATTTGGCAGTGTAGAGCAGACTATAGGCGTGGACCTAGAGTTGGTAGAGCTTGCACTGATTTGAAATACGAAAGTACTGTTCGAGATATCCTGACTGAATATTCATGTATTATGTGACTGCATGATTTATATGTCATTGATTTATGCTGCATTCATTTGCATACTGAGCTATCTCCTTCGAGATGTCTATTAGTAGGGTTGTACCCTATCCTGTTAGTGGATGAACTTCCATGGCTTTGGGTCCGGTAAATCCACTGGTATTATGGTATGAGAGCCACCTCCTGAAGCGACGGCACATCGTGCTACATACCAGGGCTCGGTCTGTCTTTGATTATCTGATCCTTGACCTCGAGTTTATAGGGAGTTCACTTTGCATGCATGTATACTCATACTCTCGTGCTGAGCGTTTTATGCTCACGTCTCGTACTCTGTGTTTCTGGACACCCTATTCCATGAGGCAGGTTTGCGATTGGATGAAGCGGGTGGATCCAAGAGGGGCTAGGCAGTGGTTGGCCAGCTGGAGCTTCGCCTAGGTTTTATTCTGTTGTTATTTGGATTGATACAGTTGTTCGATCTGGTTGTATAATTTTTGGGTATTTACAGATTCTTTTTCTTGGGATTGTATTAATGTTTTGGTTTCCGCAGTTTTATTCTGATATCCGTTTAATTAAGTTAATTGCATGCCTAAGTTCTGTTTAGTAGGTGATCCAGGTAAGGGTCACTACATAATTAGATAGAGATATAATGATAACTAATGATGAAATTAGTATGTATCAAAGTATAATCAATTAATATAATACGGAACGTCTATCAAAAAAGTTTGACATATAACAATAAGTTAAATTATCTACGATCTTGTTAATTTATTTTGTACATTTATACGGGTGAGATAAATAATTTTTTTTATTTGTTCATTAATGATTGATTCTTAATGTTATTCAAGTAGAAACTATTGGATATTGGACTAATCTTTTTATTGATTTATTTTAATATAATTTTTTAATATACCATGATACTTGGTATATTACCAATAAATTCGAATATTAATTTAAAATTTTTGATCAAGGTAAGTATTCATATTTTTTCATGATTTCCAAATTGTATCATTTTAGATAATGATTATCAGATTATAGAATAGAATTAGGTAAATATTATTCTAACTAAAATCATGGTGCTATTTTACGGACTTCATTTAATAAATTCTAAAATATAAGTTAATTATATATTCTATTGATACAATTAAGTTAGAACACTTATATCACTTAGATTAATATGATATAATAAATTATAAAATGTGAAAATAGAATAAACCATTGAAAATATCGCATTAGTGTTACTTTTAATTATTTATCAGTTTTGCCTAATTAGTTAATTATTTATCATTAAAGAAGTATATATAATTTCAAATTAAAAGTATACAATACTACAAACTAAAATATAAATATAACTCAATTGTACTTTTCTATCTCTAACAATTTTCGTGCACTCCAATTTAAATAATGAATTAAATTAATTTGAAGAAAATTCAATAACCGTTAACGTTAGAATTAATTAGAATACACATTTTCAAATCCAAAAGGCAGGAGAAATTAAACCATAATTAATTAATTAGAATACACATTTTCATATTAATTAAAGAAATAAAACCACAATAAAGGCCCACCCAAAATAAATGGAGAAGCACACATTGTTCTCATGGCCCACCCATTTTTTCAATTAAATGACCCACTAAATTCGGTAGTTTGTTGATGTATTGATAATTAATGAAATTGATTGTTTGCTCTTGTAATTGGTAAGTAATCAAGATCACTTATTTCATTTATGTAAGATTTTTTTTTTTAAAAATGTGATCCAAATATAGTAAATACTTTGTTTTAAAAGAATTTATTACGAAGAGAGCTAATAATTGTGTGAAAACATGATAATTTGAGAAAGAGGTGAGTCATTTAGAGAAGTCGAATAATGATGTAATTGGAATATATTAATTAATTTTATTAAAAATTTTAAAAGATGTGATCGGAACATAGTAAGTAATATTATTAAAAATTTTATTATAAATTTTAAAAGATGTGATCGGAACATATTAAATAATTTTATTAAAAATTTTAAAAGGTGTACTGATTGGAAGATAGTAAATAATTGTGTGAATACATGATAATTTGAAAAAGAGGTGAGTCATTTAGAAAGATGTGGGTCAAGAATTTTGTAAGAAGGGTAAATGTGTCAATACACAATTGAAAAACATGTTAAGATTTTTTTTTTAAAATGTAATCCAAATATAGTAAATACTTTGTTTTAAAAGAATTTATTACGAAGAGAGCTAATAATTGTTTGAATACATGATAATTTGAGAAATAGGTGAGTCATTTAGAGAAGTCGAATAATGATGTAATTGGAATATATTAATTAATTTTATTAAAAATTTTAAAAGATTTGATCGGAACATAGTAAGTAATATTATTAAAAATTTTATTATAAATTTTAAAAGATGTGATCAGAACATAGTAAATAATTTTATTAAAAATTTTAAAAGGTGTGATATAGTAAATAATTGTGTGAATACATGATAATTTGAAAAAGAAATACATAATTGAAAAACATGTTAAGATTTTTTTTTAAAAATGTAATCCAAATATAGTAAATACTTTGTTTTAAAAGAATTTATTACGAAGAGAGCTAATAATTGTGTGAATACATGATAATTTGAGAAAGAGGTGAGTCATTTAGAGAAGTCGAATAAAGATGTAATTGGAATATATTAATTAATTTTATTAAAAATTTTAAAAGATGTGATCGGAACATAGTAAGTAATATTATTAAAAATTTTATTATAAATTTTAAAAGATGTGATCGGAACATAGTAAATAATTTTATTACAAATTTTAAAAGGTGTGATTGGAAGTTAGTAAATAATATTGTGAATACATGATAATTTGAAAAGGAGGTGAGTTATTTAGAAAGATGTGGGTCAAGAATTTTGTAAGAAGGGTAAATATGTCAATACACAATTGAAAAACATGTTCCACTATCCATATTTTTCTATATATATATAATATATAATATATATAGATATATATATATATATATATATATATATATATATATATATAGATATATAGATAAGTAAAAGATGGATTTGAATTTCATTATTTTAGGTTGCTTTTGGTTAATTAGATGAGTTTGAAATCCATGGATTTAATTTGATTATAGTTTTATTGTTTACCCTGAAACAATATATTCAATCTTAAATCTATACTTGCCTACATATTAATTAGTGATACAAAAGTATAATTAATTTCAAATGATATTATTAATTTTTGGGTTAATTAACTTGAAATTAATATTAATTAACATGAAATATTATATAATTAAGTAATGTTTTAGATGCATTAATTTGACATTTATGATCTTATTTTTCTAAACAACAAAAATACAATTGAATACACATTTGAAATACATGAATTCAAAATCCATCAATCTACAACCTTAAGTTATTTGAATATAATGAAAATAAATTGAAAATCATGGATTTGAAATGACTTGATCCAATTGCAACCTAAATGTTATTTTCATGGAACCAGAGAGAGTGGGTAGGAAGAAATCTTCGGATCTTAAACTTGATTTTTGTAAAGACCCGATTTTAATATGTTAATTAATTTGTGTGTTAAAAATATGTATGAATAAATATCGGTTTATAGACGATATTAAATTGCATATTTGATTTATAAATCACACATAAGTTGAAATAATTCAAATCAGGTCAAGTTTTAACCCCGAATAAATAAATAAGACACACATTAAACTAATACATATCCATAAATATATATATGAAATATATATTATCCTCTCCATCGTATTCTCTCTCCTCGGTATTCATCTTCTCTGCCGATCTTTGTTATTTTCTTTTCAAAATTTTTTCCCGTCACTTTAAATGGCCGTATCTCCTTCGTTTTTGGCCGGATTTCAAAAGTAAATATAGTTTTGGAATCCTCGCGACGTAAGCTTTAATTTGATACCGATATCGTAAGTTTTCTCGCGACCTGTTCGAACGCGATTCCGGCAGCCGTGACCTCCGCCGCTCGTTTTCGCCGGAATTCGGGAAGAAACCTTGGTTTAGGTGGTTTAGAGCTTAAACTCGAAGCTTTGCACAAGATTCGAAATTTCCAGAGGTAGATTTCGAGATTAGGGTTTGAATTTTGGGGATTTTTGGTTAATTTGAATTCCAGTGATTTATATTTGTTTAATTCTTGATTGTAGGTGTTATATTTCAGTTGAATTGAGGTATGGTTATTTTTCAGAATTTAATTGGGAATTATTTCGAATTTCCAGATTATTTTACTTGGGATTTTTGAAGTTTAGAGTTATGTAAATTGCAGTTTAGATGTTTAGATGCGTTAGACTTGTCCTATAATAATTTTAGGATTTGTTAGTAAATTTCAGAAAATGTCAGATTCTAAAACATTTAGTTCATTCGATGTATAGCGTCGTATATTCGATACTTTGACATTGATAGGATGTTTTGATATTAAAAATACATTTTTGGAAATGTTAGTTTGATTTTTAGACTTAGTTTCAGTAATTCTTAGATTATATAAATGAAAATAGGAATTAATATGAAATAAATGGTTTCCACAGGATTGGACTCTTCGAGAAATACTTGAGATATTCTGTGGTAAATTAAGTGTTGGTTGAGGTACGTATGAGTTGTTTATATTACGACGCCTATAATGACATGTAATGATATTAAGTATTTTGTAATGAGTGATAACGTGTTTTATGTGCTTATGTGGATTATATGATTGCATTCACTCATTTTACTAATTTTTCATAGCACGTTGAGCCTTGACTCCTTTGATTGCTATTGATATTGATCTCTTGAGATGTATTGAGTCATCGATGGAGCGAGTGACATTATTTAGTGCACTCCTGAGTTAGCACGAGACCGAGCGGGTAGCAACCGTGTTCTTGATGCTACGTACGACACTCCTGATGACAGCATGAGGCTGGACGGGTCGCTCCTGTCACCCTCCGATGCTACGTGTATGGATTAGCAGTGATGATTCGAGGTCTGCTGCGTTCCTGGCATGAGTGGCCACTTAGTTTATTGTGATACGATTATTTGGACTCCTTTTGGTATCCCTTATTTCATTGATACCTGTCACGCATTACATTGCATTTCATTGCATTGTACTTGATTTTATTCATGTCAGTTATATTTGTCGTAATTTTTATAGTTCGTCGTACTGGGGTCCGACCCCTGTTTTCTTTTTATGCTGTGGTTGTTTGTGATTCCATAGCAGGTTATTCAGGGGGATTTGACGCATCTGGTGGAGCGTCATCTAGTGGTACCCAGTGAGGCGAGCGTGGAGTTGAGTTCCCAGATATATGTATATATATCAGTTTAGCGAGTTTTATATTTGCCGGGGTGATGCCCTGTGTATCTGTATAAATAGTTTTGGACCTTGTTTTGAATTGTTATTTGTGTGATCGAGCCTTGTCGGCTCTGCATGTGTTTAGTCCTGGCCAGTGCGGCTATAGGTTTGTAAATTGGAGTTGTGACTCTATTTTCGAGTATATATTGCTGGTTGTGTTGTACAGGTTTTTGGGATGTCCTATTTACGAATAGGTCATGCCGAAATTTCTGTAGGCCCAAACGCAAATTTTTAACTCGTTTTCGTTGTTTATATTAATTAATCCTGGTTGTTTGATCATTAAATATTAAATCAGGACACGGGCCCTTTCATTTGGTATCAGAGCGTATACTGGGATATGCTCGAACTAGAGTCTAGGACACTCGAGTTTAGACACTAACAAAATGGTTGCGTATGTGTGTGACTACTTGTTCTTACGTGACTTACTTGTTGTGTTTATTTTTGAACGTATCTGTTAGAACCAGTAGTTCTTGGCTTTAGAATTAGTTTATGAATTCTATTAGAACTCTGAGTTTCTATCATAGTTTTCTGTTCGTTAAGATATTTTTGCCTGTATTTAAATCCTTGTGTCTTGTAGAATGGAACCAGGAGGAAGAGGTAGAAAAGGGAAGGAAGTTGTAGAAGAGTCTGCAGCGGAAAATGTTAGAAATTTTGATGATATTGTCAGGGGAATACGTGGTCGACCAGCTGTTCAGCCTCCGAAAGATGTTGAATTAGAGGTGGAACAACAACCGCGGGTGAATCCTGACAAAGGAAAAACAGTTCAGGCTGAGGCTGATCCAGTAGCCCAATTGACTGAGAAAATGGGAGGAATACGATTAATAATTTCTCAATTTCAGGAGTTGCGTCCGCAAAAGTTCTTTGGCAATGGAGGAAGTGAGAAAGCTGCTAGTTGGTTGAAAAGTCTCAACAATATGTTTAATGGATTAGAATATCCTGATGACATTTGACTGAAGTTAGTTCGTTTTCAGCTGAAAGACCGAGCGCAACTTTGGTGGGAAACGACAGCAGAAACACTTTCTGATTCTGGTGAAAAGATCACATGGGAAGTATTTTATAAGCAGTTTGCACAAGAATATGCACCACCATCTTATTATTCTGCTAAAGAAGATGAATTTAATCTGTTGGTGCAAGGCAATAAATCTGTTGCTGAATATGCTTCTCAGTTTTCTGCTCTTTTGCCTTATGTCCCGCATGTTGCAAAGAATGATCGATCAAAGCTTTCACATTTTTTGAAGGGGCTTACACGAACTATCCATACGTTGGTAAATACTGGAACTCCATCGACTTATCTGAAAGCGGTAGAAAAGGCAAAGAAGATTGAAGCAAGTCTACTCAGGGGTGAACCACAATCAATCCCAGCAGCTAGTCCTCAAGGAGCTGGAAGTAGTTCACAGACACCAATGGGTTTACCTTTATATCAGCCTATTCAATCTTCTCAGCAAGCGAAAAGGCCTTGGTTTAAAGCTAAGGGAAAACCATTTAAAAAGAAACAGCAGTCTAGTTCATCGAGTTCCAGTGGTAGTCGTGCAGAAAGTTCAGTTGGATCGTCTGGTAGGGTGTACTGTGACAGATGTGGTGGTAAGCATTTGAGTGCACATTGTACAGGATTTCCAGGAACTTGTTATACTTGTGGGCAGGCTGGACATTCGTCTCGAGTATGTCCAAATGCTGGAAGACAGCAATTTCAGCCACAACAGTTTGGCCAGTTTCCTGGACGACCATCATTCAGACCATATGCTCCTATACCACAGTTTGCTCCTACACAGCCTTATGTTCCAGTACAGTCCACTCAACAGCCTAGGTATCCATCTCCTCAGAGTCAGCAGCGTTTTCCAGGTCCACAGCAGCTCAAGTCCATGCTATGACTCAGGATCAGGCACAAGATGCACCTGGGGGAGTTATTGCAGGTATTTGTTATATTTTTGAGTATCCTGCACGTATCTTGATAGACACAGGAGCATCTCATTCATTTTTATCTATTACATTTGCTGATGAGCATGAGATTGCTTTTACTCCGTTATTGGATACTGTGTCTGTTTCTACTCCTGCTGGTGTTTTCTTGATGTCTAATGAGATAGTTTTGAATTGTGTGATTAGATTTGAGGATAAGATAATGATAACCAATCTAATCAAACTAGCTATGTCTGATTTTGACTGTATCTTGGGTATGAATACACTGATGAATTATAGAGCTACGGTTGATTGTTTCCATGGCATTGTGAGATTTAGACCGTATTATGGCAATAAGTGGAATTTTTATGGTAGTGATTCACAATCTCGCATTCCATTAGTATCGGCAATGGAAATTTTTAGATTATTGTCGATAGGAAATGAAGGATTTATGATTTATGCTCTTGATGCGACGAAGGAAGAGAAATTAAAAGTTTCAGATATTCCAGTCGTTAAGGATTTTCCTGATGTATTTCCTGATGAGATTCCGGGTTTTCCGCCTCAGAGGGAAATAGATCTTAGCATTGAGTTGATGCCAGGGACAAGTCCGATTTTTCGAGCCCCATATCGATTAGCTCCAGCAGAATTGAAAGAACTCAAGACGCAATTGCAAGATTTGCTGGAAAAAGGTTATATTAGACCAAGTGTATCACCTTGGGGGTGCTCCAGTCTTGTTTGTGAAGAAGAAAGACGGAACAATGAGAATGTGCATCGATTATCGGCAATTGAATCAGGCTACTGTAAAGAATAAGTATCCTTTGCCACGAATTGATGACTTGTTTGATCAGTTGCAGGGTACATCTGTATATTCTAAAATTGATCTTCGTTCCGGATATCATCAACTTCGAGTTCGAGAGGAAGATGTTTCCAAGACAGCATTTCGAACACGTTATGGGCATTATGAATTCTTAGTTGTGCCTTTCGGGTTGACTAATGCTCCAGCGGTTTTTATGGATTTAATGAATCGTGTGTTTCGGGAGTTTATAGATCGATTTGTTATCGTTTTCATTGATGACATTTTGATTTATTCTAAGTCAAGGAAGGAGCATAAAGAACATTTAACATTAGTTCTTCAGACACTCAGAACATCACAATTATATGCTAAGTTTTCGAAGTGTGAATTTTGGCTGGACAGAGTATTATTTCTAGGCATGTGATATCAGCACAAGGGATATCTGTCGATCTTAGTAAAATTGAAGCTGTTCTTAATTGGTCCAGACCAACCAATGTCTCTGAGATTCGTAGCTTTTTGGGTTTGGCTGGATATTATAGGCATTTCATCAAGGGATTTTCTGAAATTGCTAGGCCTATGACTATATTGACGCAAAAAGATCGACGTTTTGTGTGGACTGAGGAATGTGAAGCTAGTTTTCAGACTTTGAAAGAGAAATTGACTACGGCTCCAGTACTAGCATTACCTTCAGGTTCAGGTGGATTTGTTGTCTGTACAGATGCTTTTTTGAATGGACTGGGTTGTGTTTTAATGCAAAATGGACGCGTGATTGCGTATGCATCTCGTCAATTGAAACCACATGAAACTCGTTATCCAGTTCATGATTTAGAATTGGCTGCCATTGTGCATGCATTGAAAATATGGCGTCATTATCTGTACGGTGAATAGTTTGTGATTTATTCCGATCATAAGAGTCTGAAATATTTATTCACACAGTCTGATTTGAATATGAGACAACGTCGATGGTTGGAACTGCTTAAGGATTTTGACTGTGATATTCAATACCAGCCAGGAAACGTGAATCAAGTTGCAGATGCTTTGAGCAGAAAAGTTCATACTAAGATGTTGGCATCTTTAACTATTTCTAAAGTTCATGAGCATTTGAGAACTTCAGGATGGACTTATCGAGCTAAAGGTAATCATTTCATAGTTTCATCTATTCAAGTTGAACCACGAATAATTTCGAAAATCAAAGCAGCACAAAAGACTGATCCATATATTCATCATTTGAAAGAATTAACTCCAGCTGGTCAGTCAGGGAAATTTCTTGTTGCTTCTGATGGATATTTGCGTTATAATGGTAGACTTGTGGTTCCGAATTTGATAGATTTGAACGACGATATACTATGAGAAGCTCATTGTAATCGACATAGTGTACATCCTGGAATTAGAAAGATGTATCATATCTTGAAAGCCCATTACTGGTGGGAAGGTATGAAGAATGATATTTCTGATTTTGTGGCTAAGTGTTTGACGTGCCAACAAGTTAAGGCTGAAAGAATGAGACCAGGTGGTATGTTACTTAGTCTTGAAGTACCACAATGGAATTGGGAACACATTACTATGTATTTCGTGACACACCTACCTCGATCTAATCATGGTTGTGATGCCATTTGGGTTATTGTGGATAGATTGTCTAAATCTGCCCATTTTATTCCATATGATCGTACTTGGACATATACGAAAATGGCAAAAATGTATATTGATCAGATAGTGCGATTGCATGGTGTGCCAGTTACTATAGTATCAGACCGTGATCCCAGATTTACTTCTAAGTTTTGGTCTAGTTTGCAATCAGCTTTGGGTTCTAAATTGGCCATGAGTACTGCCTATCATCCACAGACAGATGGTCAATCTGAAAGGACTATTCAGACGCTTGAAGATTTATTACGAGCTGTTGTGATGGATTTTAGTGGTGGTTGGCAAGAATCTTTAGCTTTGGTGGAATTCTCTTACAATAACAGTTACCAAGTATCTATCGGGATGACACCATTTGAAGCCTTGTATGGCAGAAAATGTAGATCTCCGATCTGTTGGGAAGAAGTAGGAGAACGACAGTTGTCAGGACCAGAGTTTATTCAAGAGATGAAAGAAAAAGTTGAACTGATCAGGAAAAGAATGAAAGCAGCCCAGGATCGTCAAGCCAGCTATGCTAATAACAGACGTAGACCTTTAGAATTTCAGGTTGGCGATTTTGTTTTCTTGAAAGTATCACCATTTCGTGGTACTATGAGATTTGGGCGTAAAGGGGAATTAGCTCCTCGTTATATCGATCCATACGAGATTGTTGAGAAGATTGGTATTTTGGCGTATCGTTTGAACTTGCCGCAGAGTTTGTCTGCGATACATGATGTATTTCACGTATCTATGCTTCTGAAGTATGAACCAGATCCTTCTCATATCTTGAGGGCTGATGATGTGGAGTTGGATAGTTCCCTTAGCTATG
This sequence comes from Henckelia pumila, assembly GCF_033568475.1. Taxonomy (NCBI): domain Eukaryota; kingdom Viridiplantae; phylum Streptophyta; class Magnoliopsida; order Lamiales; family Gesneriaceae; genus Henckelia; species Henckelia pumila. The sequence continues at coordinate 155,444,886 of NC_133123.1, read as the reverse complement.
TTGAGTATCCAGTGCAGATTCTTGATCGTAAAGAAAAGCAACTTAGGAACAAAACGATTCCTTTGGTTATGGTGGAATGGAGTAGACATGGGAGAGAAGAAGCTACATGGGAATTGGAGTCTCGAATGCGTCAAGAATGGCCTCATTTGTTTGACAATGTCATGAATTATGCCATGTACTCTGATTTTCCTTTGTACTATCAGTGATGTTTGATTCCTTTCTGTATAAGTTTGATGTGTGTTTGATTTCGAGGACGAAATATTCTTTTTAGAGGGGGAGAAATGTAAGGACCCGATTTTAATATGTTAATTAATTTGTGTGTTAAAAATATGTATGAATAAATATCGGTTTATAGACGATATTAAATTACATATTTGATTTATAAATCACACATAAGTTGAAATAATTCAAATCAGGTCAAGTTTTAACCCCGAATGAATAAATAAGACACACATTAAACTAATACATATCCATAAATATATATATGAAATATATATTATCCTCTCCATCGTATTCTCTCTCCTCGGTATTCATCTTCTCTGCCGATCTTTGTTATTTTCTTTTCAAAATTTTTTCCCGTCACTTTAAATGGCCGTATCTCCTTCGTTTTTGGCCGGATTTCAAAAGTAAATATAGTTTTGGAATCCTCGCGACGTAAGCTTTAATTTGATACCGATATCGTAAGTTTTCTCGCGACCTGTTCGAACGCGATTTCGGCAGCCGTGACCTCCGCCGCTCGTTTTCGCCGGAATTCGGGAAGAAACCTTGGTTTAGGTTGTTTAGAGCTTAAACTCGAAGCTTTGCACAAGATTCGAAATTTTCAGAGGTAGATTTCAAGATTAGGGTTCGAATTTTGGGGATTTTTGGTTAATTTGAATTCCAGTGATTTATATTTGTTTAATTCTTGATTGTAGGTGTTATATTTCAATTGAATTGAGGTATGGTTATTTTTCAGAATTTAATTGGGAATTATTTCGAATTTCCAGATTATTTTACTTGGGATTTTTGAAGTTTAGAGTTATGTAAATTGCATTTTAGATGTTTAGATGCGTTAGACTTGTCCTATAATAATTTTATGATTTGTTAGTAAATTTCAGAAAATGTCAGATTCTGAAACATTTAGTTCATTCGATGTATAGCGTCGTATATTCGATATTTGGATATTAATAGGATGTTTTGATATTAAAAATACATTTTTGGAAATGTTAGTTTGATTTTTAGACTTAGTTTCAGTAATTCTTAGATTATATAAATGGAAATAGGAATTAATATGGAATAAATGGTTTCCACAGGATTGGACTCTTCGAGAAATACTTGAGATATTCTGTGGTAAATTAAGTGTTGGTTGAGGTACGTATGAGCTGTTTATATTACGACGCCTATAATGGCATGTAATGATATTAAGTATTTTGTAATGAGTGATAACGTGTTTTATGTGCTTATGTGGATTATATGATTGCATTCACTCATTTTACTAATTTTTCATAGCACGTTGAGCCTTGACTCCTTTGATTGCTATTGATATTGATCTCTTGAGATGTATTGAGTCATCGATGGAGCGAGTGACATTATTTAGTGCACTCCTGAGTTAGCACGAGACCGAGCGGGTAGCAACCGTGCTCTCGATGCTACGTACGACACTCCTGATGACAGCATGAGGCTGGACGGGTCGCTCCTGTCACCCTCCGATGCTACGTGTATGGATTAGCAGTGATGATTCGAGGTCTGCTGCGTTCCTGGCACGGGTGGCCACTGAGTTTATTGTGATACGATTATTTGGACTCTTTTTGGTATCCCTTATTTCATTGATACCTGTCACGCATTACATTGCATTTCATTGCATTGTACTTGATTTTATTCATGTCAGTTATATTTGTCGTAATTTTTATAGTTCGTCGTACTGGGGTCCGACCCCTGTTTTCTTTTTATGCTGTGGTTGTTTGTGATTCCATAACAGGTTATTCAGGGAGATTTGACGCATCTGGTGGAGCGTCATCTAGTGGTACCCAGTGAGGCGAGCGTGGAGTCGAGTTCCCAGATATATGTATATATATATCAGTTTAGCGAGTTTTATATTTGCCGGGGTGATGCCCTGTGTATCTGTATAAATAGTTTTGGACCTTGTTTTGAATTGTTATTTGTATGATCGAGCCTTGCCGGCTCTGCATGTGTTTAGTCCTGGCCAGTGCGGCTATAGGTTTGTAAATTGGAGTTGTGACTCTATTTTCGAGTATATATTGCTGGTTGTGTTGTACAGGTTTTTGGGATGTCCTATTTACGAATAGGTCATGCCGAAATTTTTGTAGGCCCAAACGCAAATTTTTAACTCGTTTTCGTTGTTTATATTAATTAATCCTGGTTGTTTGATCATTAAATATTAAATCAGGACACGGGCCCTTTCAATTTTGGCACATTGTTATTGTATTAATTAAATAAATTGATTTAATAATCATTTAGTAGTCAAAATAAAAGTCAAAAAAAATTTCATATTCTAGAATCACTTTAATTAAGGAGATTGCAGACTTACATTCCATATTATTCTGGAAAAAATATCTAGATTATCTATTACTGAGACAATATTAGAATATAAGAGAGGATTCTAAATACTAACTCTTAGCCATTGGATCAAAAATATGTTGCATAATCCTAGCCATTGGTCAATGATGTGCCACTGGTATAAATAGATCTTGTAATTTGATTTGTGTCAATAACTTAGATTTGGTGATGCGCTGAAAACATTAAGTTAACCCGAAATGCAATTCATCACAGTAAAATCAATAGATTACCAAATTAACAAGCACTCCTTGCTTATCTCTAATATCAGCATATTATATCAACTACTAAATTCAGCAGACCGTATATTCAACCGATTGTTAAAATGAACATACCGTTTTATTTTCAATAATTAATTTGAAAACTATATCATACTTTAAATTTGTGTTTTACATTTAGCCGGTAGATAAGGTTGTTTTTTTTAATTAATTGATTGAATGACAACTTGACTAACTAAAACAAAACAAGTTAGTGTAATTAAATGTAAACTAATTTTGGCACAAAAAAACTTGTTACTAATTTTGTAATTAATGTTTGGAACAAAAAACTTGTTGGCATCAAAGGATAACATAAATTTGTTAACTCTCTATATATATAAGTTCTCACCCTAATAATAATTTTTTTTATATATATAAAAAATAAACACAGCTTTTATCCTACGCCCAGATAATCAAACTTTTCATGGAGTTTAACCATCCAGAACAACGTACGAGCTTCGAATCAAGTTCGCCGGTAGTATCCGCCGGGGTTTCGTTTTAACCCGACGGATGAACATATCGTTGTCTACATGAAGAAGAGGACAGAAAACCAGGCCGTCGACGGCAAAGACGTCGGTATATTCGACGTCAATGTCTACATATTTAATCCATGGGAATTGACCGGTACTCTGATAGTGAGCTTATTCGAGAAAGCTAGTCTCCAGAAATTGAGGAAAAAAGTTAGAAGAAGTTGAGAATTCAGAGCAAGAGAATTTTATTAATCATCAATAATTGTCCTTTTACATCCATTCGTATCTATTTATACAAGTAGTGTGTAACTTGCTCACTCTCGCCTCCCTTTCCCTCTACTTGAAAGTAGTTATGTAATCAACCAACTTCCTTGGTTGACTCCTCATGTGTTGACCTCTAGCTTCTTCACCACTCCTTATATTATCTCATGTTATTACCTCTGTCTATGAAAAGCATCTTGTCCTCAAGGTGAATTTTAAAATATTTTAAAATTTTACACATTTTAATCTTTTTTTGTTAGAAATCACAAGTTCGAAAACCATTTTATTTCTATTCAATTTTTTTCCTTTTATATAAAATAATTTAAAATTTTACACATTTTAATAATTTTTTTTGTTCAATTTTTTTTTTATTATTTTACTATCTCTAAAAGGGATTATTCTATGCTACACCTGGAGTACTTCTCCCCCCATGATGTGGTCAAATATCAACCATTGGATTATCAAGACATATGTCAATTTTCATAAAAATATATGGGTCCCACGTGATCTAATGGCATTGAAATAGGGGGAGAAGCACTTCCGATGTAGCATAAACTAACCCCTCTAAAATCTATTAATGCATAAATTTCATTAATTTATTAAATATTATAAGAAGCATTATATTCGAGAGATAATTTAAAAATTCATATTCTATTTTTTCAATTCTAAATTAAAGCTTACTGGAATCATCTCATCATGAAGTATTGTCATATACATATATTATATATAGTTTTGAAATCTTCACGCCATTTCTTTTGTAGCTATTGACAAATATTTGTTCTATACTGTATTCAAATGTATTATATATGTATTTTTAATTTTTTTCACAAATTAATTATACTTTAAATATTTGAAAATAACTTTAATTAATAGTCAATAATGCATCTTATGTTATAAATCATAAAAGAATTAGAGAGATGAATAGAGAGAATTCACGAGAAGAGAGAATTCATATGAGTCAATACTCAGATGCAATTTTCATTGAATTCAATCACCCCTATTTATAGGGAAAGATTACAAGATACAAATCTGTATAAATATTATCTTGACATATTTATTTTGATCACATATCTTTAATAAGATAATCATCTATAATAATAATATATTTATAACACTCCCCCTTAGATGATTATTTGCACAAGCAACCAATTATTCAAAATCTTCATTTGGCAAGATTGTTGCTCGGGAACTTCATCGGGACTCAAGTGCTGCCTCGTTAAAACCTTGACAGTAAAACCCCGTAGGAAAAATCTGAACGAAGAAAAAAGAGTACAACACCATATACTTTCTTTGGATGTCTTCCCGACGATGGATGCACCTCGTTAAAACCTTATCAGAAAAAACCCAGTGGGACAAAATCCTAATGAAGGAAAAAGAGTACGACATCTCTTGATACTTGTTAATTGCCTCATTAAAAACCTTGTTATGAAAAACCACATGGAAAAAATCATAAACAAGGGAAAAATAGTAAAACTTTAATTGCTCCCCCTCTTGCAAGCATCATTTTCAATTATTAACTCTTAATATTTCAATCTTATGCACTACTTTGCCAAAAATTGATTCAGATGCTGATTTTGCCATATATATGGTACTTCAAGACCAAATATTTTTTCTTCTTCTTCAAGTTGGCAAAAACAATATTTTGAGCATCGAATCTTTCGATGATGTTTTTATATGTATCATCATCAAATCAGTAAATCCACGATAAGTGCAAATATTTTCTCATAATCCACTTGAAATACTTTGAGAAACTTTGCTAATATTTGCTCATATTGCCACATATCATTGTTATTGAAATTTCAACAAATTGTAGTTCAAAATAATCACCATTTTGCATAATAGCAAAACACATGCACGAATGATTATTTCATTTCGATCCCAAATAATTTGTGAAATCTCATATTTTGATATACTTGTTATTCTTCATGAATAACATAATCCAAATTGGATTCATTGAAATAATTGGTCGTTCACGCTTCTAGCGTCCTTTTTCAATTACTTGCAAGTAATATAAAATATGATTCTGCAGGACGTTGATTTATTTCATAACGACCAGCCTCCATTGTTCTTTTCACATTGAGATGTTCACTCATTTTCTTTAAAGGGTTTTTCGTCACTAAAGACGATTTAAATTATTCAACTTGAATATAAATGAAGCTAAAACATCTTATACACAAGATCAAATAATGTATTTGAGATTTAAACTTTGAACATCATGTTCACTTTATATTTCATTGGGATCGATCTCAAATATTCTTGTAGCTTCTATTTCCTCCCCCTCAATGTTGGAAACATTGTTTTACAAGAATAATAAATGAGAATATCGCGTCATAAAATCTCATTTATCAAGATAATTGATCATAAGATTCAATATATTTCCAACATATTTACAATCCCTTCAAGAGATTTATTGCAGTGCATTTCTCGCACAAACATTAACTTTCAATACATAATCAATTGACATAATATATATTTCAGATATCCTCAAATATGACGTATTTATTCTCATGGTTTATTAGTTGATTGGAGGCAAAATAAATCAACTAAACCAACATATTTATAATCATAAAATTGATATGCATATCCTCTTTTGATCAAGCTTGTCTTGATTATATATTCTGGAAGTTTTTCTCGATACGTATTTTCGCAAATATCATGTTGCGCTTCGTGGGCGCACGTTTTTTATTTATTCCAGATAATATGGGGATTCTCTACCAATTTGAGCTAATGATAGTGATATCGAATTTGATAAGTCAATAAGAATTCATAAAATCTTCTGGATCTTTGATTCAAAAAACTTCATATTTATCGATCCAGTAACTTTTTATTCATTAACAATTTTGTGCACTATCAATAGTTTTTCAACTATTTATATAATTTGAATGCTCAATTCAATCCATTACGTCAAACTTTGAAAGTATTTGTATCAATGATACTTCTGGAGCTCTTTAGCTCTTCTAGAAATATTGATTTGTAATATACTATTAAACCAAATCAATATCCACTAGATTCAAAATTTTATATATGTCAATATTGTGTATCACTATTTTATAATATCAAGCACATCATTTTTTTTACATCGTCAATCAAACGATCTTCAAGATCTTTTAGACATTCAATCAACATACGATGAAATATATGATTTGGGTAGACATCAACAATCTCCACAAACTTTTATATCTTACTTGATAGATATCAATAAATCTTTTACGTACTTCAGGTACGATTGTGATACGAGATACCGATGTACGTTTAGTACAATAATTGATTATGACTTATATCTCAATATTTTGTGCCGAATTTATAATTAATATCTCGCTTCATACGATATGACATATTCTTCCTTGAAGAATTAAACTACAGTGTATCAACTATGTTAATTGACACTGTCACATTCACTTAAAAGAATGAACCACATTAATCAGACAACTTTTATAATTGTCTTTTCTTGAACAAAATTCTATAAATAAGATATTATATTATAATTATTGAAATTGAGAATCGAACGTACCATTTCAAATTTTTGTGTGCACCAAGCAAATCTTTACCTTTTCAAATTCTTGTATGTACCAAGTAGATCTTTTACCTTCAACGATGACATTTAATCTATTACAAATGTCATCTCACATTAAATTTATGTTCCTACATGTAGAAGAATAACATATGATAAAAATATTTTATCATTCATTTTAAAAAAAATGATAACTTAATCAAATGATTTTGAAAAAATTCAAACCAAAAATACAAACATGAATCAACCAAATAATAAAATCAAATATGGAATATAAGATATAAACACTATCCATTTATGACATGATATATAATTATTATCATTGAATATCAAATCATGATAAAAAGTGTGACAAATAATAGATAATGTTTCTTCTAGAACATTAACAAATATATTATTTGAATCGATATTTAGTACATATCTTTTGATATCTATGTCACATATATCTTTAATATTTTTTTTCTTAAAAATATTGACAATTTTAGATCATATATCGATATTCATTGAGAAATTGTACTAAATTTTCCAATTCATAAGATCCTCAACAATCAACAAAAGGGCATTAACTAGGAATCTCTTTAGATTCTTCAATAATATTTGTAGATATTTGATATCATATCAGATATCAATCATGATTTCTTCACTTTTTCAATATACAAAATCATATATCGCATATTTATCATGAATTTATTCAGATTCTCAATATATTATATTATAACTAAAAATCTCTTTAGATTCTCAATATATTTGATCTTATATCATATCTTAATCTTGAATATCTCAATATTCAATATATTATATCATGAATTCATGAATATCTGATATATCAAAATTTTAATCATGAATCTCTCAAAATTCTCAATATATTATATCATGATCATGAATTTCTTCATTCTCAATATAAAATCATGTTGTGCTATTTTATAGCTATCAACATATTCATGATATTTCATGGCCACCAATATATCAATTGTTTCATTGTGATACTTCTAGAACACCAATGAATATATCTTTGTGCTACTTCTAGAGCACCAAAAAATATCTCTCATAGATTTGAGTATTGACAATACGTTGTGCTATTCCAATAGCATCAATAAAACGAGAATTATTTTCATTCTCAGTTGGTTACAGTATCGTGCTGATAACGTGTTATAAATCATAAAAGAATAAGAGAGATGAATAGAGAGAATTCACGAGAGAAGAGAGAATTCATATGAGTCAATACTCAGATGCAATTTTCATTGAACTCAATCACTCCTATTTATAGGGAAAGATTACAAGATACAAATTTGTATAAATATTATCTTGACATATTTATTTTAATCACATATCTTTAATAAGATAATCATCTATAATAATAATATATTTATAACATCTTAATTTTTTTCACAAATTAATTATACTTTCAATATTTGAAAAATATATATCCTACACATCATATTTATTTATTACTTAAAATTTAACAGTTTAGATAATGAAAACCTATTTTAATAAATATTTCATTTAATTATCTATTTAATTGAAAAATACCCCTTAATTTTGATATTTGAGGAAAGATTTTTCATTGGAAATATTAAATGTGAGATTGTTTTAAATTTTTGAAGGTGATCAATACGCCAAAAATAGAATGTAATGGTGTAATTGTTGAGGTGTAGGGTTGGTAAAAAAAATACCGAAATGCCGTCATACCGCCTTTACCGTACCGAAAAAAAACCGAAAATATCAAAAATTTCGGTATTCCTTAAATTTCGGTACGGTATGATACCGTACCGAAATTTTCGGTATCGATAATGGTATAAGATTTTCGAATTTTTGATATTTCGGTATACCGAAAAAAATCGGTATACACGGTATCGGTATGATACCATGTATACCGATATTTTTTTTTAAAAAAAAACTATATAAAAAATCGGTATACACGATATCATACCGATACCGTACCGAATTTCGATATTCGATACGGTATCGGTATGGATTTATGTCATACCGAAAATTCGATATACCGAAATTTTTGGTACGATATCGGTATCAAAATACGATATGCGGTATTCGGTACGGTATGCGGTATACCGTACCGAACCACCCCTATTGAGGTGCATTTTTTGTAACGCGAAAAACTCTCGGCCTTACGATTGGAATAGATTGCGAGGAGTATAATTATTGGCCGAGAAATTGTTGACGTATATTAAATATTGTTCATGTATATACTGTAGAAAAATCAAAACGTGACGCTTTGCATATTGTATAATTTAAAAGATTTGTGTTGCACAATTATCAACATTTATAACTTTTAGAGGTGCGCAATGGGGTCGTGTAGAACATATACTTGACCAGACCCGAACCCGATCGAATGGAACTTATGGATCTTAACAATGGAAACATATTGTATAATTATTGGTAACATAAAACAACTGACACGATAATCATCAAATAATTGTTTTGAAACCTTATCATGATCTGAACTCAAACACAAAAGTGTTGATACTATTTACATATTTTAAATAAAAAATTAGATAAGTATAATTACATTTTAGATAGACAAATCATACAAGATAAAAACAAATCATACGGACGTAATTTCAAGATAAAAACAAATCATACAAAGAAAATTACTATTATTATTTTTATTATTTTTTTAAAAAATATTTGAGATATATATTTATCTGATTTATTTATCTCCAAATAACTCTACTGATAACCTTGGAAAAGAGACCTAATATAATTAATTTCCCCGACTCAAAAACCCCCCGCCAAGTACTATATATATAATTGGCAACATTTTGTATACAATATATATCCCTGAAGAGAATTTTGTACGCTAGGGCCGATTAATCAAAGTTTTCTCATGGACTCTAACAATGATCAACAGTGTCCAGTTCCCGCCAAGTATTCGAATCAAGATCGAGCTTCGAATAGCTCAGGAGCTTTAACTCCGGAAGAAGGTGTTTTAAGTTATCACACATGCCTTTCAGATGGAAAATATGTTCCGGTTATGCTTTCCCCGGGATATCGCTTTTGGCCCCGAGACGACGAAATCATCGTCGACTTCTTGAACAAGGAGATCAATAAAGATCGGCCCGAATACATCCGCGGTATCCCCAACGTCAACGTTTATAATCATTCTCCCGAGGAGTTGGCTAGTAAATAAATTTTTTTTTTTTTTAAAAAAATTTGTTTGTTCGTTTGTTTGTTTGTATGGTTTTAATATTAATGTTATTGGGGCCTTTGTCACAGGTATGTATCCGAGTTTGGGAAAAGATGAATGGTACTTCTTCTCCGGGAAGTATTTGAACGGAAATCAGCCGAACCGAGCGGCCGGTAACGGGTATTGGAAGGCCACCGGAGCTGATAAAAAAATACTTGAGAATGGCGTGCGTCTTGGATCCAAGAAGTGTTTAGTGTTTTACGTAGGGAATCCCCCGAAAGGCGACAAGACTGAATGGATCATGCACGAGTACGTGTCTGACCAGCCTCCGACACACGCTGATGATATGCGAGTAAGAAAATGTGTTTGTTTGTTCGTTTGTTTATTTTTTTGTTTTTTTTTTTACGTGGGTAAAAAATTGTTTTTTGTTTGTTTTTATTTTTGCTGGAATCAAAATTGTGTTTGTTTCCTATTCTCGCAGCTGGATGACTGCGTTCTGTGTCGGATTAAGAAGAAATCCGATGCCACCCCCAAGCAGGTGGAAACTGAACAAGATACCTGCATCTGAAAACTTTAAAAATTTAATGGATCAAAACCCGAAATTAAGCAAGTCAATGAACCAAAAAAACTATTTTTTCTTTTTAATCCTAGTCAGCAATTTTGATTTTCAGTTTCTGTTTTTCGGTTTTATTTTATGATTTTATGTTGTTCATGAGAACAAGTTTTGGATGTGTTGATGGAGCCTTTGACATTCTTGTAATCTTTTGTATTTTCTTATGCAATATATTATTTTAATACACATGGCATACATTTTCCTTTTTTTTTTTTGTGACGTTGGTGCGAACTAGTTAAACCCCCGGATTAACGCAATGGACTAACGCAATAGCCTGCAAACTACGTTAGCTAGATAAACCATACTAAGCAAGCCCTGTCAGTGTGACATACTAGTCCAAGAAGGTGTCGGTAGGAGGAATCAAACTTCTGACCTGCCAAGAGTTCACCTACTCCACCAACTTGGACATTCCTAAAAGGGGCATGCAATTTCCTTTTGATCAGTTACTTTCCTCCTAATTAATCATATATCAATGTCGTGTGTGTTACCAACGTTCATATATTAATTAATATTATATTTTATTTCATTAGTCTCTTAAATAATATTAATATCCTTTTTAATTTATTGTGAATGTGCATGTATTGACATTAATCACCGCCGCCTAGTTATCATTTTTCCGGTCAAATTATTAAATTTGTCACAAAACTGACTTAAATAGCAAAAGGTGCAAAGATTAAAGATACATGATATTGACTTTAATTTGACAAATTACATGACTAAATCACAAAAATAGCTAAAGATAACGGATCAAAATGATTATTTTTAATTGTATTCCACCAATATTTCTACGTCACATTTCTATAATATTGGTTTAATTATTAATATTTAAATATAACTAATTAATTTTAAAAAATCTTCAATTCTTTCATGTTTTCACAAGCTTTCAAGTCTATCGCCAATACATGTATTTTCATTTTCTCGCAGCTGAGTGGACCCTTATATAATCTCTCTTAGCATATAATTGAGAATCCTATAGTATATCAAAAATTTCGGTACGGTAATAATATCAAATTTTTCGAAATTGTAATGATATGAAATTTGAAAATTTTGTTTTCGAAATTGTAATGATATGAAATTTGAAAATTTTGTTATATACCAATATCGTATCGAAATCTCGGTATATCGTAAAATTTCGATATAATCGGTATGCTTGTTATAGGTATTGAAAATCGGTATACCGAAATTTTCGGTACATAATCGATATAAAATTTTTTTATATAGTAATTTTTTGTACGGTATGTCACTCCTACCAATACATCAATATTACTAAATTTTGAAAAAAAATAAAATGATAATTATGTTTAGTTAAGTTGTATAAAATACATTTGGGCCGTAGTGACACAAATTTAGTATATATCTTTAGTTTAATCAATATATATATTAAAATATTTTTATGATATAATTTGAGTTGAAAATTATTTATCATAATGTAATTTTTAAATAGATACAATTATTTAAACATAAAAAAGAACTTCAAAATAAAATTGTGTACCCAATCGAATTTAATAATAGCAATTTGACTTAAAAGCAAGTGAGAATAAGAGTAAAATGGATTTTTTAGCTGGATTATGAACTGACTAAGACATTTATAATAGTTTATGTATCAATTTAATTCATTTAATTTGGGATCTTTTTATTTAATTGGGCATAGTGTTTGTTGCTGTTTTAGTTGTCATACATTAATTGGATAAAATTTCCGAAAGTTCTATATGTAGACTTGGATAATTCTTTCCGTTTGAGTTAACTTTTAAGGTTGAGTTAGGTCCAATCAAATATCTTAAGATTATATTAAAATCAAGTTTTACCGTTATGTGCGTGTTACATTTTTCCGTTATTCATCTGTTTAATTACATAATCATATTTTTCTTTAAGAGCTGATTTTAGCATTCTTTCAGTTTTATTTAATATATAATATATTATTATTTTTTCAATAATACTTACTTATATAAATAAAAATATTTTAATAAAATTATGAATTGGCAGTTTGAATTATAGTGTGTACGAAATCACCAAGGTTTGCCATAGCCCAAATATCTATGCATATACAGCATTAATCTAAATATGAAATTAACCATTATTTGTGAAAAAATAAGTGGAAAAAAATGAAATTCATACAAAAAAATAGGATTGATGTGCTTCAAGGCTCCTTATTTATGGGAGAGGAGCAGAACGAAGATAAAATACTTTGAGATTGAGAAAGTGATTGTGATTTGTGAATAGGGTTTAAAAGAATATCTTTGTAATTTGATATAATAAAAAGACTATTTTGGTTAAGTAATTTAATTGAAGGCTAAAATTGATTATAGTAATACGGTGAAGGTTATTTAGGAAAACCTCCTATATAATTTAAGGTCATTTTTCATATAAATACAAAATTTAAACCTGCTAAAAACACTTTCAAGGAGTTCAAGCTGGAGCTTGAAAATGAATACTCGATCGAGTTGATACAAACTTTAAATCGAGTCGACTCGGCTAGTATGTGTAGTATATTGAATACATCCAGCTTCCGAAATCGCCCTGGAACAGATTTTGTGTCACAAATTTATATGACAATCCCATCTACTAATTAATTCACAAACCAAAACACAAATAATGTAATCTCTTCCACTCACAAGAGAAAGTAACTGATCAAAAGGCAAATGCATGCTAATGTGCATCAAAATAATGTTGCATAAGAAAGCAGGCAATTTCAAGAATCCTATTAATTAATATATATGAAGGGAAAACATAAACTGATCAAAATGAAGATTTCTCTGTATCATGGCTCATCTGAATCTTGATCATTGTTGCGGAGCAGAGAGTCCGGATTGAAGGAGTCCGTTGACGGAGAGTTAAAAATACCTTGATCATGAGTTCCGGGGGGGAATGGGAACCCGTTGGGGTATATCTGTGGAGGAGTTAGATTTCGGACCATGTCCCTGAGAGTGTAGTCTGTAAAATTTGTTCCATGACGGTTTTGTACAATGTCGGCCTGGGCTTGTCCTGTGTCTTCTGAAGCACTTCCCAAATGACCATCAAGCTGCATTACACCACCAAGATTGTGATCGTATTGTATTGGTATTGCCTCTAGATTCTGATGCATCGTTAGAGGATTCGGATGTGGCACCGGAGGATTCTGATGCATCGTTGGAGGATTCGGATGTGGCACTGCAAGATACTGATGCCGCATTTCTTGAGGATTCGGCTGTTGCCCTGCTTGGAGATTGATCTGTTGCCGCATTTCATGAGGATTTGGCTGTCGCATTTGGATATACCGATGCTGCGTTGGAGGATTCGGCTGTTGGACTGTAAGATTGATTTGATGCAGCATCTGAGGATGCACTGGAAAATTATTCTGATGCGGCATTTGAGGATTTGGATCTTGCTGTTGCACTGGAAGATTAGTCTGATACGGCGTTAGAGGGTTCAGCTGTCGCACTTGAAGAAACTCAACCATCATCTGTAGCAGTTGAGGATTCATCTGCTGTTGCTGTTGCTGTTGAACATTCTGTGGCCCTGGAAGATTATTAGCGTCCGGGTTTTCGGGTTTGACACGCTTGGGGGCTGCCTGGTTCTTAATTTTAGAGGACTTGTGGGCCGCAGATTTCGCGGTTTCACCGCACTCTGTAGCAGCAGCGGTACTCTCTTTCTCTGTTTTTGGTGGCTGCTCGGATTTCTTGTAAATCCGACACAGAACACAATCATCTAGCTGCATGAGTATCATGATCAAACGAACACAATTTTGTTATTAATGCGCAAAAAAAGAGTTCAATTCGTAACAAGTGGGAATATAATGCAGCACCAATCAGTACATATAACAGAAAAGCTGGCACCAGATTTTGCAAAAGATCAAGGGAGAATTGCACTCTTATCTTCTATTGTTATCACTTGCGAGCTCATAACCCCCTATGTAATATTTGTTGTCTTATGAACATAGGGTCAAATTAAGAAAATATCCATTATATATATTATTCTAGAAAGCACTTCTAAAAGCTCTCTCAAAACACTGTCTAAATGATAAAGATGATCGAATAAGTCGAGAAACAGTTCGTACCCGCATATCATCAGTCCCTTGCCGTTCTCTCGGAGGCTGGACAGACACGTACTCGTGCATGATCCAATCTGTCTTTTCGCCATTTTGGGCCGGCCCTTCGTAAAACACTAGACACTTCTTGAATCCAACACACACCCCATCGCGACATATTTTTTTATCAGCTCCGGTGGCCTTCCAATACCCGTTACCGGCCGCTCGGTTGGGCCGAGTACCGTTAGCATACTTCCGGTCTCTCGGTGAAAAGAAGTACCATTCATCTTTTACCATAACCTGTTGGTACCCTGTACGTGACAAAGCCCCCGAAAAAAACATTAATTAAAACCATGCTAAACAAACAAACAAACAAAATAATCGCAAAAAACAAATAATTACTAGCCAACTCCTCAGGAGAATGCTTGTAAACATTGACTTTTGGGATGCGTATGTACTCGGCCTGCTCTTTATTGATTTCCTTGTTCAAGAAGTCCACGATGAGTTCATCGTCTTCGGGGCAAAATCGGAAGCCCGGGGAATGAGCAACCCGAACATATCGATCTCCTTCTGGAAATATTCTGTGATAGCTACTTAAGACTTGGTTGTTTGGTCTATAGCTGTCGTCTTCATGAGTTACAACTTCTTCCGAACTATTCGAAGCTCGACTCGAGTTGGCAGGCACTTGACACTGTTGATCGTTAGACTCCATGAAAACTTCGATTCCCGAGCGAGTGTGCGTGCGTACAAAATTCTGTAAGAGGAATTTGAATACTACTTGTTACTAATTTCTCTCTTTGTTTATTTTTTTATTTGGGTCTGAAATTTATGTAAAGTTAAAACAAATGGAGATAAACTATATCAGATAAATAATTTCAAATTTGCATGCATCACAAATTTGAGGCAAAAGGACAAAGAATGAGTATCTCGGAGACATAGAGAATCATCTAATTGTGTGATTTGTTATTATCTTGAAATTATATATTGTTTAAATAAAATTTAGATAACTATAATTAGATCTTAGATAAGGTATTTTGAACGTACGTACGGAAGTAATTTAATTTCTAGATAATATATATATATATATATATATATATATATATATATATATATATATATATATATATATATATAGTTCTTTTATGGTGTCAACAACTATGCCCAACTCCGTGCCCACCATGTATAAGTCAACTCACCAATTGTGCTGGTCAACTCAACTATTGTTGGACATCATAAAAGAACTATATATATATATATATATATATATATATATAGTTTCTTTCAAGTGCCCACCTATCATGTCCACTACCATGCCCACCAATAATGTGGTACTATTCAGTTTTTTTACATTATGATCGATATTTATGTATGTCACAATTGGGTAGACCCATAAGTTCCACCGGATCGGGTTCGGGTTTAGTCGGATACATGTACTACACGACCCCGATTGATATCCGGTAGCCCGCCCCTAGCTATTTTGAGATTACTTGTATAATAGAAATAAATAAATTGTGTATCTATGTTTGTTTAAACTAATTTCAATTTTGGGAGATGATATTTACGTTTTATAAATTGTTAAACACACTCAAGTGCTACATTTGTTGTTGACGTACGCGACAATCGTCTTAAAAAAGTTCATATGACCACATCAACTAATTCACTAACCAAACACAAATGTAAAGTCATCAACTCAAACCCCACAAAATCCCACGGTTGACTATGAAAAAACATTTGCTACGCACATTGAATAGGTTATTTTCATCCAATGAAATTGATGAATATCATGTTAATGCTTGAATATTTTTATTTCAATGCATGTTAATTTGCTAAATGTAGTTGATGCAATAAAATGTACTTAACACTCTTGTCAATTTTAAAATAGAAAATTATGTCGGCTAGAATTAAGCTCTCATGCAATTCATGAATCATTTTGTATTTAGCTTGATTTATATATAAGACGAATAAAATAATATATAACTTACTTCCATAATTAAAATCCAATCTATTGATTTTATGCTATATAGTAACTGATAATGAGCCTAGCTAATATATAGAACGACATGAACTTAAACAAATTAATTAGGGGGCAAAATTATTTATCTATCCAAACGCCACTTATAGGGCAATACACAAAAACTTTGTTGATATCGTTTCTTGGGTTAATTTTATGAAACGAATCTCTTATTTGATTCGGTCATGAAAATTATTGTTTTTAAGCTAAAAAATATTAATATTCATTCTATATATAGTTCGGATCAACCAATCTTACAAATAAAATAAGAGTAGATCTCTTGTGAGACGAATGATCTCACATGTCTTTATTCGTGAGAAAGGTCAACCTTACCCATATTTACAATAAAAATTAGACAAAAATTTCTATTAGACGGTCTCAAAGGTAATTTTTTGAGGTGGGTCTCTTACATGGGTTATCGATTAAAAAGTATTATATTTTATACCAAAAGTATTACTTATTATTATAAATATGGGTAGGGTTGATCCGTCTCACGGATGAGATCGTCTCACAGGAGTGTTACTAAAAAAAGTAATATTTTTAACATAAAAGTGCTACTTTTTAATGGATGCATGACCCAAAAAAGAGACATGTCTCACAAAATTGACACGTGAGACGTCTTACATAAGTTTTTTTTTTTTTTTTTTTTGTGATAAAATATATGTGGAGATCATCTCACATGAAACTTACCCCAAGATACAAAATAACCTTAAAATCAACAAAGTTATAGATATAAATGTTTACATCATAATTTACAGCATAAACCGCACAAAAATTCAAACAACCTGTTTTAATTGCTTTACCCAACAAAAACAACTATATATTGTACCTCAACATTTACTAAAATCCAAGTACTATGTATAACTATGAAAAATGATATATATCTTATATAATATTGGAGGCCGGCCATATGTTTTTAATTAGCATTCGTTATATTTCGCACCACATAGTTTGAAAATTAGAATAAATTGTTATTTTATAGAAGATTAAATTTTTCCTCGTATATTTTTCATATATGATTTTAATAATCTATTGTATAGATATGTTCATTATTTATGATCTCTACTGTTTTATAACAAACCAAGGATTGAAAATATAATTTAAATCACGGTCTTCAATTCTTCATGGCGTATTCTATTTACTACTCACAAAATATTCGACAACAATTCACCCCACTTATTAAATACGTACAACTAGTTTATGCAATATTACAATATAAAGCTAGTTCTCTATTAAGATTGTTGGGATCGGTTCAGAGGGTAGAGGGGGGGTGAATACACTCTGAAACTTTTCTTTTTCTTCTTTAAAATGATCAAGTGAGGTTTAGTTCACTTAATCAGTTTTCTCAACTTCTAAAACGTTTTGAACAACTTAAATAGTGCGGAAATAGTTCAGAGGTTTTAGTGATGCAAAGTTTATAATGCAATGTATGAGCAGGATGTAAGATAAATGGCAGTAAATGCTAAAGCACGATTTTATGGAAGTTCGAAGGCTTAATCCTTCTACGTCTCCCCTTCTTCCACTTAGGAAGGAATTCACTAGAAGACTTTGGTTATTACAACGTCTTGTAATACACCCACTTCAGATTTAGGACTTATCCAATGCCTAATCCGAAACTCCTAGATTTACACAGATAAGATTCTCAGTTCTTATCGGACTGGTGGAAGCTTTCAGAGCAGCTTCAAGTCTCTTCAACACTGAGTATAGTTGAGTTGAGCTTCTCAGACTGCAGAGCGGTCGAGAGGCTTGAAAACCCTAGAATGATCCTTGACGATCAGATATGTGAACTGTAGGCGAGGGTTTATTTGAGCAGCAGATGATTGATCTTGTAAGTGTGCTCAAGTATATCAGATGAGGACTTCTGATATTAGTCAAGTGATTGAAATTTTTCTGAGTTGCTTGTCTCTCTTCGTTGTCTCGTATCACTTCTTGTTGTTGTTTGAGCAATCTTCCCTTTATATAGGTCAATCATCAACGTCTTTATTTTGAACGTTCTGATGCTGCATTGAATGCACATTTAATGCTCATAAATGCATTGATGATTCTGCATGAGGATCGTACACTGCAGACAACTTCCAGGGTCCAAAACTGGAATAAACGGTCGAATGCTTTATCTGCAGTCATTCTGTGTTTTTGCCATTTTGGTACAACCTGTTGTCTTGATTTGCAGGAGTCAACAAATCTTCTGAAACGCCGGTTCTTCTTTTAATAAAAGATCCTGCAAAGAACATCTTGTCATAGGTACTTGTCTCGAGATATCTAGATAGGCAGTTGGCATTCTACCGGTAGAGATATTTGTCCTCTGCTGGTTTGAATAACCAGTCGATAAGCTTGTGACTTCAACCGGTCGAGAGATAAAGGCGGTTGACAAGCTTCCGGTAGATAGATTTATCCTCTGCTGGTCTTGATAGCCAGTTGATAGGCTTGTGACTTCAGCCGGTCGAGAGCAAAGGCGGTTGACAAGCTTCCGGTAGATAGATTTATCCTCTGCTGGTCTTGATAGCCAGTTGATAGGCTTGTGACTTCAGCCGGTCGAGAGCAAAGGCGGTTGACAAGCTTCCGGTAGAAGTTGTAGTAGGTTCCTGAAATACAATGGTTGACAGCACATTCCTATACAATGAGTTGTTGTTTGTTATCACCAAAATATCGGATTCAACAATTTCCCCCTTTTTGGTGATGACAAAACTTAAGTGCTCCAAGAACAATATGAAAGCATTAAAATGAACTTCATTGAGAGAATGAATTTCATTAAGTACAATAAGCATTTTTATTACACCTACAGAAAAAAAAAGATGCGGCTGCGATAAGTAAAGAAGAGATAAGTTGTTCATCTTTTGAACCAACTGGCTCCTCCTGACCTATCGCCTTCTCTTCTTCTTCTGTCGGCTTCTTCTTTTCTTCTGGACTCTTCTTCACGTCTTCTTGCCTCTGCTGCTCTACGTTGCTCTTCTTCCCCCTTTTTGGCATCACCTTGGTTAAGCCGAAGGATGACCTCAGTGAGTTGAGTGCCAAGGCAGGCTTGCATAGTGTCTATTTTTGCATCGATTTGAGCAAGTAGAGTGGCTTGCATAGTGTCCATCCGATCATTCAACTGCTTATGAAGGCGATTTTCGGATCGGATAACTTGTTCGGAGACGGTAGAGAGCGTGTTGATTTGAGTGCGATGATGATTAGTGATCTCTGTGGATAGACGAGCGAGGTCTCGAGACACGGTCTCGAAATGCCGAATCATCGTCTGGTGTGAATTATCGACCGATAAGGATGAGTTTGTTATGTCTTGAGAGAAGGACCTAACCGTTTGCATGAGCTCATGAAGCCGATTTATCAAGGTATGATCTAGAGCTGCGGCCATGGCTTCAATTAAAGAATCATCAGTCTGAATCATTTGCCCTTCTGAGTCATTTCTTGGTGAAACAGGGCTAGACTCACGATGATGTGGCGCGGGTGAACTTGCTGGAGAGCTACCCGATGGACCTTCCAATAATGGTACAGTTGGAGATGTAATAGTTTCGACTGCAGCCAATATGGTTGGTGGAGTACCAGGATCAGCACTTGGTTCATCCATAATGAGATCTTCCATAAACTTTTCAGTAGATGGAGACGGTTGAAGTGCTGGATCAGCATCAGTCACTTGCTGTTCTGGAGATGCAGGTGATACAATAGTGCTTGATATCTCCGTTGGGGGCACTGTTGCTTCACTACTGCAAGGAGCCTCTGTCACAGAGGTGACAGGTATCTCTTGTGCAGCCACTTCTAAAACATCTTGTGAATGTCCGGGAGAAGTGTGAGCGGTCGTCACGGGAGAGGAGCGAGCAATCACAACTGCTTCCGGTGGAGTAACTACTTGGACTGCGGTTGAGGAGGGGTCGACCGATGAAGATGCTGCTACACTCGATCTTAGAGCATATGATTGAAAGAGGTCAGCAGTGATGAGATCGGTCAGAATCCCATCTGAAGAAGGAAGAGCATAGACGTCTTCTTCACCCTGATCTTGAGTGAGAAAGGTTTTCATCATCACTTGTGCTTCCAGCACATAAGCTTGCAAACAGGCTGCTGAAGCTGGTGTTTTGACATTGTTGAGAGCTTGGAAGTGCTGAAGTAGTTGAGTGATTTGACGTAGACTATCCTGTAGTCCAGTCAAAATCACAAAGTCATCGGCAGCGGTAGGACTCTTGGATTTGAAATTCTTGACACGCTCATTAATTAGCAGTGATAGCAGGCTTCCTCGAAGCTTCAAGTCTATGAGATGTCTTCTTCCCAGAGCCTCCACGATGTCTTCAGTATCAGCAAATAGAAGCATCTTCTGCTCAATGACGTTTAGAGATTTCCATTTAGGAAATATTTGAGCGAGTGTCAAGTGAGTGCGGGAGTGATGCCATCTGTCAAAACGTTGTAGATGACGCTTGACAGTACGGAGCACGTGAGAGATGATCATATTGAGTTCTATCGTAGCTGCTGGTTGAGCCTTGGGTGTGTAGATCATCACACCTTTCCCTTTGTCTTTGGGATCAGCTAGAGTGACCTCAGGAGCTGATGAGGCACCTTCCCGGATTATCACACCCTTTGTAGGACGAGGAGCAGTAGAAGCAACAACGGTAGTAGTCTCGACCGTTGGCAGGGTAGGAGCAAGTCCAGAAAGAGACTTTAGCTTCTTGTGCTGCCTCTTCTTCTCGCCTGCAGGCGTGGATGACACAGCTGCTTTGGAGACTGAAGGGGATGACTTGCTGAAAGCTTGAATCAGTGGAACATTCTCACGTGATTCATCTTCAGAGTCAGATTCGATGATCAGTTGACGCTTGGCAGACTTTTTGGTATGGACTGGTTTGGCCACGACCGGAACCGTTGAAAGCGGTTGAGGGATAGCAATAACCTTTGCGGTTGAGGGCAAGGTGTCGACCGCAGTCTCTTTCTTGTTCAGGAATTTGAGAATCGTAGACTTGTTGAGCCATTTGGTGGGATGCAGAGGCTCAGTCTTGGAAAAGTCCACTCCAAGGACGCCCAAGATGTGGCAGATTTGCAAAGCAAATCCCTCGGATTGCCCTTTGCCCCTGATCATTTCACATAGAATGTTGAACAGAATGTCTGACCAGTTTATGTTGATCTTGGAGGCAATACAAGCCATGTATTGAAATTTCTCCAGCGTCACCTTGTCGTAAGATCCAGCCTTGGCCAGAAGATTCTTGGCCACGATATTAGTCAGTAGCCTGAATGGAGCTTTGAGAGATGTCTTCTGGGCCGGCAGTTTGATCGGAGCATCAGTAGTTGAGAACTCCTTCAACCAATAAGAGCAGTTACCATCTGGAAGATCCGTGCATTTTGTCAAACCCCTGGAGGGCAGATCAAATGTGCTGGCGAAGAACTTCTGATTGAAGGAGTAGACCTCTGTCTTGATCAAGCATTTGATAGTCCCATGCTCGATTTGAGCGGTTGCGAAGAACTCCTTCAAAACAGGCAAATCGCAGATGGCGCTGCATTCCAGAAATTTCCTCAGTCCAGAGGCTTCAAGCATGGTGAAGACCTCAGTTATTCCTGCGTTGTTTGCCTTAACAACGGAATCAAAGTTGATGGCGAGGCAAGTCTTCTGGATCGACATGATATCTATAGATAAGAACTCGAGCAAAGAGTAAGCAAAAGCTTGAGAGTAATTCGATGGAGCGTTTAATACAATATGAAAGTTTTTAGCAAAGGTGAAAAATTGATATACGAGTGTAAAGAAGTATATATAGGAACCTATGGGCCATAGGGTGATGTCATGAAAAGTATTTTTGAAATTCAAAAAGTTTTGAAGAGCATAATCACGGCGCCCAATTAATGTCATTTGGTTCAAAGCACCAAGTTGCTAGTACGAAGCCTGTCAGAGACTAGTTAAAGGCAGATGATATGCCAATATTAATGGCAACGTAACAGCTAATCTATTAATGTCATATTGACAATTATTCCCCCTAAACACATGCATACTAACTTAAATCTACTAAGCCAAGAATATTTTGAAAATATGAAAACTTAGCGTCCGGTAGAGGCTTGGTGAATATGTCTGCTGCTTGCTGATCGGTAGAGATGTATTCCAGCCTAATTTCCTTCTTTAAGACATGATCTCGGATAAAGTGATGCCTGACATCAATGTGCTTTGTCCGAGAGTGCATCACTGGATTGTGAGTGATGGCTATGGCACTTGTATTGTCACAGTAGATTGGAGCTTCACTCGACCGAATCCCATAATCATTAAGCTGCTGTTGAATCCAGAGTATTTGAGCACAACAGCTGCCAGCAGCAAGGTATTCTGCTTCGGCGGTCGAGGTAGCAATTGATGTCTGCTTCTTACTTGACCACGAGATTAGTCTATCTCCAAGGAATTGACATGTGCCACTTGTACTTTTGCGATCAATTCTACAACCTGCATAATCTGCATCTGAATAGCCAATAAGATTAAGATTTGAATCTTTGGGATACCAAAGACCCACATTAGTAGTTCCTTTAATATATTTAAGTATTCGTTTGGTAGCAATGAAATGAGATTGCTTAGGTGCGGCTTGAAATCTAGCACATAAACAAACTGAATACATGATATCCGGTCGACTGGCAGTCAAATAGAGCAGTGAACCAATAAGGCCTCGATACATGGTTACCTCAACCGGAATTCCCCCTTCATCTTTATCAAGCTTAATTGATGTACTCATGGGGGTAGATACAGTTGAGCATTGTTCCATTCCAAACTTCTTTACCAATTCCTTGGCATACTTGGACTGATTGATGAATATTCCAGTTTCAAGTTGCTTTACTTGAAGTCCAAGAAAGAAGTTTAGCTCGCCCATCATGCTCATTTCAAACTTATCCTTCATCAGTTTAGAGAACTTTGAGCACAACTTGGGGTTAGTTGACCCAAATATAATGTCATCAACATAAATTTGTACTAGTAACACATGATCACCTTTTACAAATTTAAACAGGGTCTTATCGACCGTTCCAATTTGGAAATCATGTTCCAGTAAAAATTTTAGCAAAGTGTCATACCAAGCACGCGGTGCTTGTTTTAATCCATAGAGAGCTTTGTCAAGTTTATAGATATATTGAGGATGAGTAGGATTGACAAAACCTGGTGGTTGTTCAACGTACACCTCTTCTTGAAGTAGACCATTGAGGAATGCAGACTTCACATCCATTTGATAAACTTTAAAATTCTTGAAGGCTGCATAAGCAAGAAAGATGCGGATTGCTTCTAGTCTTGCAACTGGCGCGAAAGATTCCTCAAAGTCTATGCCTTCTTCTTGTCTGAATCCTTGAGCAACAAGTCGAACTTTGTTACGCACAACAGTGCCATGTTCATCGAGCTTGTTACGAAACACCCATCTAGTTCCAATCACATTTTGATTTTTCGGTCGAGGAACTAGATGCCAAACATTGTTGCGGGTGAATTGATTCAACTCTTCTTGCATAGCTTCAATCCAGCTGGCATCTGATAGAGCTTCATCTATTTTCTTGGGCTCTACCTGAGATATGAAAGCTGCATGCAAGAATTCATTAATCATTTGACCACGTGTTTTTCGAGGAGCAGAAGGGTCACCTATGACCAACCCAGGTGGATGATCTTTGTTCCACCTAAAATAATTCCCTAAAGGGTTGTCATCAATTGGTTGATGAACGTCCTCGTTTACTGGATCATCATTGGCTGGAGGATTGTTATCAACCGGTGGATCCACTTCTGGCCTTGTTTGATCACACCCGGTAGAGGGAACTGGATCATCCTTCTTTGGAGGATATAGATCACTGTCATTCTCTTCCTGTAGATTTGTGTTTTCCAGTCTGTGACTCAGATCATTTATGCTCCCTTGAGTTTGTTCTGTACATAGAGTAGATTCATCAAAAACAACATGAATGGTTTCCTCGACCGTTAGTGATCTTTGATTGAACACTCGATAAGCTCTGCTAACGGCTGAGTAACCAATAAAAGTTCCTTCGTCTGCTTTGGCATCGAAGGCTGTCAAATGGTTTTTGCCATTGTTGTGGATAAAGCATTTGCACCCAAAAATTTTGAAATAAGAAATGTCAGGTTTTGTGCCATTCCAGATCTCATATGGAGTTTTGTTAAATCGTTTATTAATCATAGATCTGTTTTGAGTATAGCAAGCTGTGTTAACTGCTTCTGCCCAAAGTCTTTGAGAAACATTTGAATCAGCAATCATAGTTCTGGCTGCTTCTTTTAAAGTACGGTTCCTTCTTTCAGCCACCCCATTTTGCTGTGGGGATCTAGCAGCTGACAACTCATGCTTGATTCCCTGATCATCTAGATAAGTCATAAGAGTGGTGTTTAAAAATTCAGTCCCTCTATCACTCCTGATTCTATCTATCACAGTAGATTGTTCATTTTGCAAGCGTTTAAAAAGCTTAATCAGGTGAGGTGCAGTTTGATCTTTTGAAGAGAGAAAGATGACCCAAGTAAATCGAGAAAAGTCATCTATAACAACAAGAGCATATCTCATTCCCCCTATGCTTCTTACTGGTATAGGACCAAATAGGTCCATGTGAAGTAAGTCTAAACATTTGGAAGAAGACATACACCCTTTATTTTTAAAAGTTGCTCTCACCTGCTTTCCTAGTTGACAAGCAGGACAAACTTTGTCTTTTATAAAATCTCCTTCGGGCAGACCAGAAACCAAATCATGCTTCCTCAAGTTAAAAATGGACTTAAAATTTAGATGATTTAACCGCTTATGCCACAACCAATGTTTATCATGATGAGCAGTAAGACAAGTGGGTGAAGAAATATGTGAGCAAGACCAGTTTACCTTGTAGGTGTTTAGGTCTCGTACACCGGTCATAAGAGTCTCACCTTTGTCATTTTTTATGAGGCAAGTGTGTTTGTGAAACTCGACCGAATGATCATTGTCACATAGTTGACTAATACTTATCAAATTATAGCATAGTTTGTCAACAAGTAACACATCTTTAATAATGATGTTACCATGGATGATCTTACCCTTACCCACGGTTTTACCTTTGGAGTTGTCTCCAAAGCTGATCTTTGGTCCTTTGCACAACACCACTTCTGTTAGAAGTTCTGGATTCCCTGTCATGTGTCGTGAGCAACCGCTATCTAAATACCAGGTAGTGTCCTTGATAGAAGTGGTTTTCTCGCCCGTTTGGACTTTTAGTACCTGCAAAGAGTGAAGAACTTTTGGTACCCATATCTAGTAGGGTCCAGGTCGGATTAGCCCTTTCGGGACCCACACCTGGAACACCCTTACAGGTTTGCCCGTGTGTGTGTCCAGAAATCTGTGCGGTTGATAGGCAGTAAATGTGTGTGCTTGTGAGGTTGCTGTGTGCTTGCCTTTTTTATTTTCATCAGTTAGCATGTACCTCTTTTGAACTGGCCTGCAATTAAAGTACTGGTAAGGCTTCTCCTTTGACCATATTTTCTTAGAGTAGTTAGACTCATTCCATGGACTTTTGAAATTAGATTGGTTTTCCTTTCTTCTTTCATTAGGTTTTGGTTTGATCCAAGTTCCTCTTTGATTAGAGGTCTGGGGATCCACATATCCCAGCCCTTTATGCTTAGAGCTTCGTTCGTTCGATACTTTCTGATTTTTGTCAAAGCTGCACTCATCGTGTTCATATATCGTGCTGGACCTGACAAATCTTATTTTGTTAAGATTGCCTTTGTCCAGGCTTGACTGAATACAGGATTCCATAGACTGTTCATTTGTTCCAAACCCTAGACCGGTTTTATCATGTACCGGTCTTTGGATTTCTTGAATCTTGTCAATGGTTACCGAAGATTTATTCCAAGCCTTAATGGTTTCAAGTAGTTTTTTATTTTCAATCAAGGTAGCTTGGAATACTCTTTTCAAGGTGTCGTTCTCAGTAGCCAGCAGACTTAGCTTGACCTTAAGACCATCAAGCTCTTTTTGCTGCATGCAGCTTGATTTGCTTGACTTATCTTTTAGATTAGCTCTTTCTGCCTTTACTTCCTCGAACTCCTTGGATAATGCTTTGTATTCATTAGCCATTTCGTGTAAAGCAGTAACTAAATCACTGTGAGTAAATTCAGGTGAGCCAAAGTCAAATACCTCCTCAGCTTCTTCTTCGATGTCGGCCATAAGGCATTCCACTTTTTCATCATCGCTGTCATCTGAAGAGCTTCCGGTATTGGAGTTGTCAGAGTCAGACTCAGCCCACTTGCTTTTGCTTTCATCTGCTACTAGAACCCTTTGGTCTTTTCCTTTTCTAAACGTCCTTTTATCCTCCTTACCCCTTCTTCTTTCGGAGAATTGCTTCTGATCATTGTTCTTAGGCTTGGTGCAGTCTGCAATGAAATGGCCTGGCTTTCCACAGTTAAAACAAGTAGGACCATCGTTTGTATGGTCCGATTTATGATAATTTTTAAATTTAGAATTGTTTTTACGCATAAATTTACCAAATTTCTTGACAAAGAGTGTCATGGCTTCATTGCTGATTTGCTCAGCTGATCTCTTTGGAGGTTCCTCGACCGGTGGACGTATCACGGTTGAGGTTAAGGCCTTGGTTGGTTGAGATGTGGATGGTTCATCTTCTGTTCTCATGTTGAGCTCGAACTCGTAGGCTTTGAGATCAGCAAAGAGATCATGCAGTTCAACCTTGCTCAAGTCTTTTGACTCTCTCATGGCCACTGTCTTGATCTCCCATTCTTTGGGCAGAGCTCTCATAACCTTCACAGCAATTTCTCGGTTAGTATAAGTTTTACCTAAAGCAGTAAGATCACAGATGATACTACTGAACCGTTCATCAAATTCAGCCATGGTTTCCCCTGGCTTCATTTTGGCGTTGTCATATTTTTGAATGGCCAGAGTGAGCTTGTTTTCCTTTGTCTGGTCATTCCCTTCACACAGCTGAGTGAGCTTCTCCCAAATCTCCTTTGCTGTGGAACATGACTTGATTTTGCTGAACATATTCTTGTCCAGTGTTTTGTATAGGATGTCCCGGGCCACATTGTCAAGATTGGCCTTCTTTTTGTCCTCAGTGGTCCACTCAGCTCTTGGTTTCTCAATCATTTGTCCTGCACCATCGGCTAGAGCTGGGTTGACCTTCATAATTTTGATAGGACCGTCTGTTATGACATATAGCATGTCATCATCCTGTGCTGCAAGATGTGCCTGCATGCGAATTTTCCAATCATCATACTCTTCTTTAGAAAACATAGGAATTCTGTTGAAAGAAGTCATGATTTGAAAACTTCAGATCAGCAGTTGAGAAAAGAACCCGCTTTGATACCACTTGTTGGGATCGGTTCAGAGGGTAGAGGGGGGGTGAATACACTCTGAAACTTTTCTTTTTCTTCTTTAAAATGATCAAGTGAGGTTTAGTTCACTTAATCAGTTTTCTCAACTTCTAAAACGTTTTGAACAACTTAAATAGTGCGGAAATAGTTCAGAGGTTTTAGTGATGCAAAGTTTATAATGCAATGTATGAGCAGGATGTAAGATAAATGGCAGTAAATGCTAAAGCACGATTTTATGGAAGTTCGAAGGCTTAATCCTTCTACGTCTCCCCTTCTTCCACTTAGGAAGGAATTCACTAGAAGACTTTGGTTATTACAACGTCTTGTAATACACCCACTTCAGATTTAGGACTTATCCAATGCCTAATCCGAAACTCCTAGATTTACACAGATAAGATTCTCAGTTCTTATCGGACTGGTGGAAGCTTTCAGAGCAGCTTCAAGTCTCTTCAACACTGAGTATAGTTGAGTTGAGCTTCTCAGACTGCAGAGCGGTCGAGAGGCTTGAAAACCCTAGAATGATCCTTGACGATCAGATATGTGAACTGTAGGCGAGGGTTTATTTGAGCAGCAGATGATTGATCTTGTAAGTGTGCTCAAGTATATCAGATGAGGACTTCTGATATTAGTCAAGTGATTGAAATTTTTCTGAGTTGCTTGTCTCTCTTCGTTGTCTCGTATCACTTCTTGTTGTTGTTTGAGCAATCTTCCCTTTATATAGGTCAATCATCAACGTCTTTATTTTGAACGTTCTGATGCTGCATTGAATGCACATTTAATGCTCATAAATGCATTGATGATTCTGCATGAGGATCGTACACTGCAGACAACTTCCAGGGTCCAAAACTGGAATAAACGGTCGAATGCTTTATCTGCAGTCATTCTGTGTTTTTGCCATTTTGGTACAACCTGTTGTCTTGATTTGCAGGAGTCAACAAATCTTCTGAAACGCCGGTTCTTCTTTTAATAAAAGATCCTGCAAAGAACATCTTGTCATAGGTACTTGTCTCGAGATATCTAGATAGGCAGTTGGCATTCTACCGGTAGAGATATTTGTCCTCTGCTGGTTTGAATAACCAGTCGATAAGCTTGTGACTTCAACCGGTCGAGAGATAAAGGCGGTTGACAAGCTTCCGGTAGATAGATTTATCCTCTGCTGGTCTTGATAGCCAGTTGATAGGCTTGTGACTTCAGCCGGTCGAGAGCAAAGGCGGTTGACAAGCTTCCGGTAGATAGATTTATCCTCTGCTGGTCTTGATAGCCAGTTGATAGGCTTGTGACTTCAGCCGGTCGAGAGCAAAGGCGGTTGACAAGCTTCCGGTAGAAGTTGTAGTAGGTTCCTGAAATACAATGGTTGGCAGCACATTCCTATACAATGAGTTGTTGTTTGTTATCACCAAAATATCGGATTCAACAAAGATAAAATACTAATAATTAAATTATTTCTTCCCAATTTTATGGTTTAATAAACTTCCGATGAATATAATATTTTTTTTGTCTACTAAACTTTTAAAACATAAATTATTAATGAATTAAAAATATATTTCGATTCATTCATTATTTTCATCATATACAAAAATTTTCCATCAATATATTACTTTTTCATTTTTTTTAATAAGTGATACATGTTGTGATACTCGTGACATAGTTTTCGATACAATTAAATCAATTTAGTGAAATATATATGTTATAGTGAAATACAATATATCAAATTTCAGTGTCGAGTCAAGTTCAATCATATCAAATTTCGTTATGATGTTTTTGCTATGTTATGTTATGATAAGACATGCTATGATATAATTATGTTTTGAAATATGTCATGCTTGTAATCCAAGTATGAGTTTTCTCAAATTAATATATATATATATCCATATATGTATTTTTATTCGTACGATTGATCAGCCTCCTCTTGTTGAGCGATTCCCTCCCAGATAATAATGAAGAAAAACTTGAAGAGGAAGAACTTAGCTAATAGTGGACTGATGAAAAAGAATAATTTTAGAAGTGCTGCTATTATTTGAGTTTATTTATCTTGTGATGGTAAGTTTTAGCTTTCGCCGATGTATTTGGTTTATGATTTTCTTTATATGTGTGATGTAAGAACAAATTTCGTCATGAAATAATATACTGGTTTTTTTGTTAAAGTCTGTACTACGTAGCTTGTTGTTTCAATATTAAATTATTAAACAATGCCGATGTCGACTAACCCCGGTTCTAGGGCATGACACATGTATTTTATTATAATGTTGGTGTAGCTCATATAACATCAAAAATTAACGTTGAAAGAAAGTCACGAGACAATCATATATATATATATATATATATATATATATATATAGTTTTGCTATGCTGCCCACCAATCATGACAACCTATGTGCCCACCATGTATAAAACACTCAACTATTGCACATGGTGGCCACAGAGATTGGCACGGTTGGTGGGTTTGCATAAATTAAAAAAAAAGAAAAAAAAAAGAGACTGATGAAAAGGCAAAT
The DNA here is from genome assembly GCF_033568475.1 of Henckelia pumila. Taxonomy (NCBI): domain Eukaryota; kingdom Viridiplantae; phylum Streptophyta; class Magnoliopsida; order Lamiales; family Gesneriaceae; genus Henckelia; species Henckelia pumila. Next base: position 155,414,316 of record NC_133123.1, on the reverse strand, counting down.
GTATTATGTATGGTATCTATGTATCCAAACAATATGTTAATGTATCAAAACTCCAACAACACATCCAAACTCTATGCATATAGATACGAACAAAAAATAATTAATAACATGAAAACTCATGAAAAACAGAAACCGGAAAATCAAGATTGCTCTCCTGCAGGATGATCATATAAAATATTGTCAGTAGTACTTCTCGCGGGCTTTCTATCAACCAACTTATCTCCTTGTATCGCCTCGCCATTTTGAGGATGATCATGATCAGCGTCGAGCGACGGGGGGATCGGCGTGAAGGAGTTGGTTGATGAACAATATTGATAAAAGTCATTAAATTCGAACCCATTCTGGAATGTCTGTGAATAACTACTTAGATTGCCAAAATCATCAGTCTCGTAACGGAGCATGTTTGCGTCTTCTTGAATACTTCCCTTTCCAAAATCAAGATTAATGTGACTACTACTACTACTCCCTGCTTCGAGACTGATGTGTGTATTATTCGGAAGATTCGGCGGCCATATCGTGATCGGTACTGGATTAATTTCCTGGCGATGATCGAACTGTTGGCCGCCAAGATTGTAATCCCCTGCTGGATTACTTATGTATTGCATTGACAGCTGATTCTGCAGCGGCGGCGATGCAAAATTTGCCTGTGCCATGTCCATGATCTGTTGTGGATAATGGACCTGATGATCTCCACCTGGAATATTAATGTAGCCCCCTGCAGCTGCTGCGCCTGCCTGGATATAATTACTGTATTGCATCATCCCCTGCTGCAGATTCTGCTGCGGCGGCAGGGCCGCGAAACTCGGGTGTGTCATGTCCATGATTGGTTGTGCGTCGCCTGGATTAGTTTCCAGACGATGATGTCCGCCAAGATTGTAACCCCCTGCAGCAGCAGGGGCCTGTATATCTATATCAGGATTAATGTAAGTACTCCATCCCTGGAGACTGTGATTGTGATGTATTGCCTGCTGCTGATTCTGTAGCGACAACGAAAGATTCTGCGGCGAAGCGTTGATATTCTGTGGCACCTGATCAAAACCGATGAGCTGCTGCTGCTGATGATTCTGTCGCGACAACGAAAGATTCTTCTGCTGCAAAGGGTTGAAATTAATCTGCGTGGTGATCTGTGGCACCTGAAAGTTTATGAGCTGCTGATTAGCAGTGCCCCTGTGTTGTTTAGTTTTCACACGCTTGCGGGCTGCCTGCAGGTTATTGCCTTCGGAGGAGTATTGGCCGGCTTCCGATTTCGAAGGTGCACCGGGCTCTGGATCGGAGGTCCCTTCCTCTGTTCTTGGCGAGTGCTCGGATTTCTTGTAAATCCGACATAGTACACAATCATCTAGCTGCAAGAGTATATATATATATATATATGAATGAATCAACCCGATTATATTTTTAAAAAAATGCTAGATGTAGTACACCTTGATTTACACCCTTACTTAAAATTTTCAGCTATTACATTAAGAAAAATGCTTACTTCAAATTTTCTTAATTTCCAGCATTAATTGCAAAATACCCATGATACGAAATAAATATCTAGTTGATCAAGGAAAGTTTTATAATTAATAAGGAAATGTGTAAACCAAGGTGTACACCGATGTGTACATCTAGCATTACTCTTACATTAATTGGTCACGTTAAAAAAAAAAAGGCATGTCAACGGATTTTGCAAATAGATCAAGCAAGTGGAAACAGTTAATTCTTACTCTCATATCGACGCTTGTCGATTGTCTCGGAGGCTGTTTAGAGTCTTTAGACACGTACTCGTGCATGATCCAATCTGTCTTGTCGCCTTTAGGGGGCTTCCCTACATAGAACACCAAACACTTCTTGGTTCCAACGGGCTTGCCGTCGCGATGTATTTCTTTATCCGCTCCGGTGGCCTTCCAATACCCGTTACCGGCCGCTCGGTTCGGTCGAGTACCGTTGGCATACTTCTTCTCTCTCGGGGAGAAGAAGTACCATTCACCATTTCCCAAACTCTGATACGTACCTGTGACAAAGCTCCCAATTAAAACATTAATTAAAACCATGCATGCAAACAAATTATTAAACATAATAAACGCAAAATAATAATAAAAATAAATTATTTACTAGCCAACTCCTCGGGAGAATGATTGTAAACGTTGACGTTGAGGATACGGATGTATTCCGGCCGATCTTTATTGATCTCCTTGTTCAAGAAGTCGACGACAAGTTCGTCGTCTTTGGGGCAAAATCGATATCCCGGGGAAAGCATAACCGGAACATATTCTCCATCCGGAAATCTTCTGTGATAACTGAAAAGTTGGTTGTTTGATCCACAGTCGTTTGGAATTAAAACTTCTTCCGGAGTTAAAGCTCTTGGGCTATTCGAAGCTCGTTCTTGATTCGAGTTGTTAGACTCCATGAGAAAACTTGGATTGATTCCCGAGCGTACCGAAATTCTGTTCCAGGAATATCTTGTCAACTTGTTACCACAATAATCTTGTTTGTTTTAATTGGTGTGAAATTTATATATATATAGTTAAACAAAGTTGGCGGGGGTGTTTTTTGAGTCGGGGAAGGTCTCTTTTCCAGGGTGTCAGCATTCTAGTAGGAGATAAATAGGAGATAAATATTTCAAAAAATATATTTTTTTTTTTAAAAAAAGATGATTAATTTGCTTTGAAAGAGTATTTTGCATCACAAATTTGAGACAAAAGGACAATGAGTATCTCGAAGAAATAGAGAATCTTAATTATCTCCGAAAATATAGCTTAATTGTATGATTTGGTGTTATCTTGAAACTTGAAAGTACGTCCGTACGTACAAAGTACTTTATCTAAGATCTGATTATAGTTATCTAAAGTTTTATTTTAAATATATAAATATAGCATGGTTTAGATTTTATCATGATAATTAACGTTTCAAAAACCGCCTTCCCCATAGGGATGACAATTTCCTCCGAACCTGACGGGAAACTCGATATCCGACCTGAACAGAGGAGGGTATGGAAGCATTTTTTGGACCCGATTAAATAAATGGTAAATGGGTATGAGGATCTCGTAAATGGGGATGGAGGAGGATGTAGTGGTATCCTACCCATACCCGACCCGATACACGATTATATATATATATATACACATATTAATTTATATTAAATAAATGCTAATTTAATTTTTTTTGTTGAATTATGTTAGTTGGATGAAATAATGAAAATTATTAATATAAAACTAATGCTATTTTTTAGAAGTTTTATTTTTTATATAAGTCTTTGGTTGTAAATTTTCTTCGGTGTTTTATTTTTTTATTATCTTAAAAATTTTGATATAAAAATCTAGTAAATAAGTATAATTTTATCAAATAATTAAAATTTTAAAAAAATTATTTTTATGGAGTATATACAATAAATGGGTATATGGGTAGAGTATGGATATCCGATCATCCGATGGGTATGGAGATGGAGATGAAATTAAATATCCGATGGATATGTGTATGGGTATGGGGATGGATTTAATAAATGAGTATGGGGATGGAGGCACGATATACTACCCATACCCGTCTCATTGTCATTCCTACTTCCCCGGGTGTTCTATTAATTACAAAATTATTTTATTTATTTGGTACATTAAAAAATAATAATAATCTAATATATATGTTAATTGATCATTGGGGAAAATATTAAAATGAAGTGTACAGCTTTAATTTTCGACATCATAATATTAACTAATACATTTAATCTCGTAAATAATTTCTACGTAATTAATTCAATTTAATTTTTTGATAGACACCATAGTGAATTATTCCGTGACAATTAAAAATTAAAATTGTATTTTTTATTATCTCTAATTTTGCACTTGTTTGTAGGAGTTAAAAAAATTCTATTAAACATATTATATATATACCCAACTAAAAATAATAATGCCATTAAAAATCAAAATTAAATTGAAAGATAATTAATTGCAAAAAAAAAATCAATAAGCTAAAGACAGAATTTACGGGGAAATAAATATTCAATCGATTCAAAAAGAAAAAAAAAATCTTCACCGATTTAGAATGTTTTGCTTAAGAATTTGAAATTTTCTTATTTTGAAAGTATTATTCCAAACAAAAATAATTCGAGAATTATAAAAATAAACCAAAACTTTGCATATAAAAAATACGAAAATTGGGCAACTGTTTGAAGATTTTTAATTCGTTTCATGAATTAAAAGAATTGTCAAAGTGTATTTGTCAATTTGTAATGTAGGAATTCAAAATAGAGTGTGATAAAAAAAAATTTTGAAGTGAAAATATATATATGTATCTACCTTTTTGAAATAGATAGAAAAATTATTTGTACTTGTCACTCAATAATTCACAATTTGTCTACCAAAAAGTGAAGATGAAATTGATTGCATAGAATTATTTACAAGATTAATTGATTAGTTAATATCATGATATGCATAATATAATGTTAAAGTTGTGCACTTTATTTCAATTTTTTTTCCAATGTCCATTTAAAATATTAGATTTTTTAAAATTTTATGTACCAAATAATAAAATAATTTATAGTTGATATAATTGTTTTTACCAAAATTAAAAAATAAATAGTGGTCTAAAATGCTTTAAAAATGTTAATTTTATGGTGTAACTAAAAAGGAACATTCGGGAGTAAAAAAAATTTTTAGTACAAAATATTTAGATCAGTCAATTCGTATTTGGTTCGTCGGACTAACTCGCCTCGCCATAAAAAAAAAATGGCAGATAGGGTTATTCTTTGCTAACCCGTCAAGAGACGGGCCAAAAGGGGTTGGCCTGTTTGTGGCGCGAGCCAAAGCGTGGCGGGTTGGCTGGCTTGTGTGTAGGGATGTCAATGAGTTCGGGTTGTATCCAGACCCGCAATGGACCCGCCCCATGTGGAGAGAGTTTGGGTCCATTAAATGGGTTTTGGGATGGGTTTTGCGACGGGTCTCGGGTCCATTTTTTCAGACCCGATAGGGTATAGGGCGGGTAATGGGTTTTATAAGACCCGCCCCAGACCCGCCCCATATAATACATACAAATAAAAATTATTGGTTTTTATTGCTCAAAAATTATTTCTAGCCGACATCATCTCTCTCACTTTCATATTTTTATTTAATTCCTAAAAAATTATTCTTAAATTCTTCATGTTTTTAATTAAACACAGACTACATGCAACTGGTCACTGTCTACCTACCCTTCGACATTTTGTCTATCCTCCGGTGACTTCCTAACCTCCGACCACCACCTACATCCATTGTTATGATACAAGTTTCATATTTAATTTTAATCGATAAGTAATTTAATGTTTATTGCATCTAATACTCGAAATATCAATTTTAAAGTTTTATTTTTCCTTTCGACTATCTCATACAGCCAAATTTGTTTTTAATTTTAATAAATTTATGGGTCTCATGGGTCTAACGGGTCCAACCCGCCCCATTTCAGATATGGGGTGGGCGCGGGTAATGGGTTCATATTTTGTTAATAGGGCGGGTTTTGGGTTTGGCCAAACCCGTCTCATATCCGCTCCATTGACATCCCTACTTGTGTGTTGACCCGCCAAAATATTTTATAAATTATTATAAACTCTAAATGATTTATGTGATTTATGATAATTTATGTTTAATTGATTATTTTAAAAATATTATATCAATTATAATGAATAATTTATTCTTAATGGGGTTTTTAAAACGTATATCATTTATAATAATTTATGTATGATTTTTAAAAAAATTTCTTATTTTTAAAAAAGAAATGAATTTTTTTAATTTTATGACGGGTTGGTTTGCCCAACCCGCAACCCATGACGGGTTGGATTGGGTTTGGGTGTTCCCAACTCGCCATCAATTCGGGCTGCCCTGCCCCACTTGATGACGGGCCAAGTCGGGTCGGGTGGCCGGGGCGGATTGTTCCGAATTGACAGCACTAAAAATATTAAATACAAAATTAATATGAGGCGGTCTCATAAGGTATTTTGAAACAGATTACTGACTCGACCGGATCATTGGAAAATATTATTTTTTATATTATAAGTGTTAGTTTCGCTGTTGACATGGATCACGTCAACTCGTCTCATGGACATAAAATTGTAAGATAATATGATTCGAGAAATATTCAAAGTCGAAATGGGTTGTGTATTTAACAATATATTTGGACTGTGGAGTGTAAATATCCTTTTCTTCCATTTTTTTTACTTTTTTTAATGATTTTTACGCATTGTTTCGGTTTTGAAATATTTTTTTGTATCGCCGCATTAATGTAATTGCTGGATTGATCATGTAGGAAGAATGCTTTTTTAAAAAATAATAATTTAATAATGAATAAACAAGATGATATTATAAAAAGCCAAATTTGGAACAATTATATTCTAAATAACAGTAGGAAGTAGATCAAATCTTAGCACCTAGATCAGGCATAAAATCATATATCTAACCTAAAAACATGAGCACTTTGGTTCATTGATCTTAAAAAAAACAAAACAAAAGTACAAGATGGAACCTCTCCCTAGCAAATAGTTTGCAATAATAAGCATTTTTTTAGCTAATTAAAATAGTGTTATGGAGCGTTTTTAAAAAGCATTTCTCATTTTTTTAAAAATTTTTTTAAAATTTTGTAAAAAAATTTTTAAAAATATTTCGTAAAAACTCTAAAAACACTAGTATGATCTAATCAATTTATTATAGAATTTTCGAAAAAAATAAAGTAATTTGGAAGTTTTCGATTTTTTGGATTTCACACATCAACTTCACTTATAAAGTCCCGCTATTTATTTATTTTTTAGTTTATTCTCGGTGATGATGCCACGTGCAATTTTTTAGTCACTTAAAAAGAGGCTACGTAGCCACGTGCAATGGTGAATCATGCCAATTTTTTGAAAGACATTTTCGACTATAAGGATCCGTTTGGTATCGTTATTAATAATCTATGTATAAAATTATCCTGTTTAATCATACGTTTTTCTTATTATATTATTTATTCATCTATTAATTATAATTTTATATCAATCAAATCATTAATTATTTATTTTACATCAATCAAATCATTGAATTGAAATTACTATATTATCCATTATAAACAATATTATTTATATTTTTTTATTATTAAAAGGATAATATGGTAGTTTACCATTTTTTTTATATAAAATTTAATCAATCAAATCAAATAAACTATAATATCAATCAAATCAAATCAAATATTCAATATTCTTTCTTATTTAGTTTTTATTACATTACATTATTTATTTATATATTATTTATCCTATCACCCGTACCAAACTGAACCTAAGAGTCTTATAAAAATTATCATAAAGATGAAATTTTCAGGACTCCACGGTGCAAGGAAATTTATTAGAGCAGTTAGCTTGTCATCCCGTCTCATCGCATAAAATAAATGAGTTGAGTTGATAATTTCGAAAATGATGGGCTGGTCCGCCATCTTGTTTAGCCTAATGGTTGTTTATCCCACCTCGCGCTTCCGATTTAAGAATGTAAAAAAATTATCTTAAAATCTTTGTATGCGTAAATGATGTCTCTAATACCTTATATCAACACTATTTAATAACTACTAAAACTACATAAAAACAGTGATGCAATCAATGTGGATGTGATCGATGGAGCCAAACAAAGGGTCGCGATTTTACTTTTGAATTGATTATAACCCCCCATTCACAAATAAATATGTGTATGTATGAGAGCCACCACTCATCCCCTATAACTTTATTTTCTATCCTCGATTTATTATTATTTTTTTTCATGTCATAGATACTTTCACAAAAAAATTAGCTAAGTTTGAATGTTTGACAACTTGCAGCCAATTTTTTTTGTTTTTCCCCCACCTTAAAATTTTAACTTAGTGTACTAAAGTTGTCAAAAAAAATAAAAAATTTGTGTACTAAAAATTCCAAGATTGATATAATTTATATTATACAAAATGAAATATAGCCTGCTGTCAGCTGGTGTAGGTTGTTTGTAGGGGTGATCAAATTTTTCCAAAAACCGTTTGAACCGACCGCTCTCGCACCATCTCGCACCGCCGTATATCATTTTTTAAAATAAGCGCGGTTTAAAATAAAAAGGAAACAGCCCCGCCGCCACGGTTCGGTTATTTTTTTTTGGCCCAAACCGCCCCGCACCGCATTGCACTGCACCGTCGTGTATAATTGTATTTAGCTATAATTATATTTATAGCACATTGTATATATTGGAAATATATCTTTATAAATATTGTGTATATATTTTGTATCTTTTTATTTATTTTATTTCCTTATCTCTATCCCGTGAGATTGTATATAAATATACATTGTATCTTTATTTCTGAATAATGAAAAATATATTTCCCAAATGTTTTTACATGGTATCAAGAGCTCCCGGCCTACGCCACTAAACCCTAGCCCTACCAAGCCGAAGCCGTCGCCGCCGCCCCTCATCTTCCAATATATATATTTTTTCGACGACTAACATGGCTGTTGCACCCGGTCCGGCTATCACGCTTCCGATCTCCTTCAATGTTGCTGCTCATGCGCCTTTGAAGCTGACATCCACAAACTATCTTTCCTGGCGTCTTCAGTTCATGACCCTCCTCACTGGTCATGATCTCCTTGGATTTATTGATGGATCTTACCCTTGTCCACCACGGACCATCCCCGTCGCTGCGACGCCGGCCACGGCCACGGCCGCCGCCGCCGCTCCTGCCACTTCCTCTTTGAATCCTGCGTATACCGCTTGGATCCGTCAGGACCAGTTGATTCTGAACATCATCATTGGATTCCTCTCTCCCTCCTTGATTCCATTTATTGCTACTGCCACCACTGCCGCCGACGCATGGACCACTCTTGCCAATACCTATGGCAAGCCCTCTCGTGGTCGCATCACTCAACTCAAGACACAGCTTCAGAATCCGGTCAAGGGATCCCAAACCATTACTGAATTCATGCATTTCATAAAATCAAAGGCTGATGAACTGGCCCTCATGAATGCTCCGCTCGACATCGAAGATCTTACAATCAAAGTTCTACATGGACTTGATGATGATTACAAGGAGCTTGCTCATGCCATTCAAGCCCGTGACACTGCCATCTCGTCTGAGGAGCTCCATGAAAAGCTTCTCAATCATGAGGCTCATCTTCTGGCTCAACGGGGCTCTCTTTCTGCCTTTCTGGCAACAGCCCACTCGACCCAGCGCTCCAACCATCAAGGCTGCCGCCCGCCACCTGCTAATGTTCTCGGCGCCTCCACTGCCCAGCCTCGTCACGACGATGCCTGGAATCCACGGCCTGCATTCCACCAGCCCGCCCAGGCGCAGGGCCAGCGTTTCTGGCGCCCGTATCTGGGGTGCTGTCAGCTCTGCAGTCGTCAGGGTCACTCCACTCGGTGCTGTCCTGACTTTCAATTCACGCCAGCTCCGTCTTCTGTGCCCCATGGTGGTCAACCACGCGCTGCCCCAAGTTTGCCATTTTCCTCGGCCGCAGCTTTTACTGCTGCCTCGCCTGCATCATCTGACTGGATCCTAGACTCTGGCGCTACGCATCATGTCACCGCCGATCTCTCTAACCTATCTCTCCACAATCCGTATGCTGGCTCTGATGGAGTTGTTGTTGGTGATGGCAGTGGTCTCCCCATCACGCACACAAGTTATCTCCTACCACCCTCTAGTTCCTCTAAGCTTTGTTTCCACACGCCCTATGCGTTCCTTCCATTAACAAAAATCTGTTATCTGTGTCTCAACTTTGTAAAACTAATGATGTCATTGTTATTTTCTCTTCCTCTGATTTTCAGGTGAAGGATTCTCGCACGGGGGCTATTCTCCATCAGGGTCCACTTAAAGACGGTGTCTACTCATGTTTTGCGTGTTCGTCCTTTCCTCCACTGGCACTCTCTGCTTCTGTCGTGTCTCTCCCTACCTGGCATAGTCGTTTAGGTCATCCATATGCTCGAGTTTTACGTTATTTAGTTGTGTCTAAGTCTGTGTCCTGTTCGTCTTCAATTCGTCACTTTCATTGTAATTCGTGTTTATGCAATAAAAGCCACAAACTTCCGTTTCATGACTCTTCCCTTACTTCATCATTCCCTCTTGAACTAATTTTTTCTGATTTCTGAACCTCTCTGATTATCTCAAATGATGGGTATAAATAATATGTTATATTTGTTGATCACTATAGCAAATATATCTGGTTGTATCCTTTAAAACATAAATCGGATGTCTTATCTATCTTTAAATGTTTCAAATCTTTGGTTGAGAAGCGCTTTAATCGTCCCATTCTCACTAAGAAAAACATGGCTGATTCGAAGCCCGTATCCACGCCTCTTGTCACAACTGTTCCTCTACACCTCTTGGATGGCTCGCCTCCTGCTGATGCTACTATATATCGTCAGATCATTGGTAGTTTATCTCTCCTTTACTCGTCCGGATATTGCCTTTGCAGTTAATAAGCTATCACAATTCATGCATGCTTCCTCTTCTCTACATTGAGGGGGCGGCCAAACTTTTTCTCCGCTATCTTAATGGCACTCGCTCATACTGTCTAATGTTTCGCTGCCACAACTCGCCATCTCTTCACGCTTTTTGTGATGCTGACTGGGCGGGTGATGTTGATGATCGCACCTCTACTGGTGCGTATATTATTTTTCTGGGTCCCAATCCCGTCTCATGGTGCTCACGTAAGCAGGGTTCTGTTGCTCGTATTTCTACTGAGGCTGAATATCGTGCAATTGCTTCCACTGTTGCAGAATTACAATGGGTTCGTTCGCTTCTTGATGAACTCGGCCTTACTACTGTCTCATCTCCAGCCTCAATATATTGTGACAATGTTGGGGCTACTTATCTCTGTGCTAATACAGTTTTTCACTCTCGCATGAAGCATATTGCTCTGGACTATCATTTTGTTCGTGAGATGGTTCAACGTGGTAAAGTTCGTGTCTCTCATGTATCCTCCTCTGACCAGCTTGCTGATGCCCTGACCAAGCCTCTTGCTAGTTCACGTTTTCTCCTTGTTTGTTCCAAGATAGGTGTCTCTTCGCATCCACCATCTTGAGGGGGCCTATTGGAAATATATCTTTATAAATATTGTGTATATCTTTTGTATCTTTTTATTTATTTTATTTTCTTATCTCTATCTCGTGAGATTGTATATAAATATACATTGTATTTTTATTTCTGAATAATGAAAAATATATTTCCCAAACGTTTCTACAGTATATACATTATATGCAATAGATTCCTATGCCACCTCCATTCTATTCTCTCCCAACTCTTTTTCAAAAATTGTTTCCCTTTTTCTCTCTTGTTAATATATTTACTTCTTCTCTATACAAATATTAATCTTCTATCTTGTCTAAATATATTATAGTTGATTAATTTTATTTTATCGCTTGATTGTTATTTTATTTTGTTTATTATATTTTTCAATCATTGTTCTAATAATTTAAATATTTCTATTTTTTTTCATTTACTTATCTGAAACATCTAATACTAATAAATGCGGAAATTTTTTTTTTATATTAAAATACTAATTAAAATAGATGTACATACATGCCCATACATATATGCACAAAAATAAACAGATTTAAAAATAGCTCAAATAAAATGCAACATTTAATAAATTAAATGTCTGAGTCATGCATTAAATAAAAATGTTGTTCTAAACAATTAAATAAAAGTTTGCATGCACTGAAAATATTTCAATAAAAATATGTACTAGTACCAACCACTGAAAATGAATAAAAAGAACGACATGTTTAATATTCCATAAAAACATAATCATAAAGACTCAGACGACGGCCGCGGGGGATCACTGCATGTCCACTCATATGTCCTCGCCTCCGGTGGGTACTATGTCCTCTACGTACTCACCTGCACCATACCAGTGTAGTGAGCCTAGAGGCCCAACATGCTAACATAACAAAGGTTTAAAATAATTTAAATCACTTTAATACTAATACATAACATATACATGAATGAGCATGCTTAAAATATCATGATCATAACATAAACTTAAATTAAACTTGAATATCATAATAATACATAAACATTGTTGAGCAAAGTATTTTCTAACATCGCATGGTTGTATCCATAATGTAACCTTAAATCATACATTAAATACTGATCAGCGTGGAAACCAACGTACGTGGCGGTGACGAATCACCTCTTAAATTGGCAGTAAACTGCCCTTCAATAGTTCACATATGGGGACGAGTCCCCCTTAAATTGTCACACTACTTCAACTTCCAACATAAAATTATTTTCTTTTGCTCAACCTTAAACATTAAATCATACATAAAAATTATTTCATGAATGCATGTACTTAATTAAAATGTGTGTCCTTCATATATATTTAATTTAATTTTTATACTAACATATAAATACTAAAATAACATTCATGCATAAAATAATTAAATATATATTTAGGACACATGCAATTTCTCATGGATTGTACTGAACTGCTGGCCCTAACACTCAAGCCCATTTACTTAAATCTGGCTCATTAACACCGAGACTGGCCCATTAACATACTTAAGCCCAAAAATACATTACTAAGCCCAATTAATTAATTAAAGCCCATTAAAACACTCCTGGCCCAATAACAACTTATTCTGGCCCAATGGGCCCTAAAGCCCAAAGACTGGCCCAATAACTTCCATGGGCCCCCAAGACCCATAAAAATTAGTGGACTCACTTAATTAATTTAATTAAGCCCAATAATAATTAAATTTAACCCAAATAATTAAATGGAACCCAAATCATTTTATTTCCAATTAATTGGCCCAAAAACCAATTAAATCATAAAATACTTTAAAATTAAAAAAACCCGAGTCCGGCCCACCTAACCCGGACCCGGACCAACTTAACCCGAACCACTACCCTACTGACCCGACCCGGACCACTCAGACCCGGCCCAGACCACGAACCCAGCCCAACCCGTGACCCCATTTCCCTTTGTGCTGCGGCCATGAGCAGCCCTGAGCGGCTTTATAAAAACTAACCGTGCTGCCTGCTCCGGCCACCTTTGGCCATGAAACTACCGCCCATACTTAGACAACATCAAGACGGTTCTAACCCCACAAATTTTACCTCAAACGGATCTCTGTAGAGGGCAAATGAACCAAAACAATCTACCCATAGTTTCTGCTCACGCGCAGAACGCGACCAGAGGCTTCAGGCCGTTCGGCCGCTCATCTCCGGCAACCACCGGCCGGAAAATTTACCTTTAAAACCTTCCCCAAGGTCTTGGGGTTCTAACCCAATTGTAATCACCCTCAAACTCGTCTTCAACAGTGCACACGAACCATTCTCCTAAAACCGCTCAAACTGCAACCTGTTGCGCATCAGAAATAGATGGCTTCGGTTCCAGCCTGTTACACCCATAAAACCTGACCAATCTCGACCCTAGGGACCCTAACACACCCATCTAGACATGCACCAGCAGTTGGTCGTACCATGTTGGAAGAAAACATGAGTCATGATCAAACAAATGCATAAACATGTCATGAACATCAAAACCGATCCTTAAATCTGAAAATTTGAAGAAAAATCGATGCTACACAATACACACTCTATAATATCTGATAGGTACGAAAATTTGGAAGAAAAACATGCCTTTCACCGATGTTTGAAGAGAAAAAAGGCAAAGGTGACGATTCCGGGACGACGGGACGACGAACAACCTAACTTGAAGCTTGAACAAACGAGGCTATGGAGTTTTCTGTGGGAAGCCGATGAAAAGATTGAAGATTGGGGTGGGAGAAGAAGGGTTGTCGGCTGATGGGGTTTTGGGAATAGATTAGGGAGTGATTTAGGTTTAAAATATTGGTAGATAATTGAATAATAATAGATATTACTCAATATAAAGATATTATACCTTAACAAA